>NC_053490.1:428792129-429108379 GCF_905171775.1 Rana temporaria
TTTACAGAGGCGTCTGCTTGCTAGAGTCTGAGGGAGACATTCCAAGCTTTGGGGACAACCGAATAAGACTAAGGGAGAAAGTATCTCGATGGACTGTTTTATTAACAACCCCTGCTGCACAAAGTAGAAGGCTTGCCTGGCCTGGGACAGTACTATAAGTGCTCCAGTGCTATTCACTTTTTCCTACTACCCAAGGGGACCAAGTCAAGAAGTTGCTACAAGCAAAGAGCGTCCTCATTTCTCCTGTTAGGGTATTGGAGTATCCCACAGCTCCCTGAACCCCATCCAAGTTAACTTTAAAAAAAGGCAAACCCTAGACTGTTGGCTGACTGTTGCTGCGGTAGTGCGAGAAGACCCAAGGACTCAAATCAGCGGCCCTTGCAGGGGTAGCACTACATTATTTGAGAAGCAAAAAGGATACCCCAGCTCCACTGCCAATATGGAGAACTGCGAACTGTGGACCGGTGCGCTAGCCAGGACGTTCAGGCCCCAAAATGCGATGCTTGAATCAGAAAAGGGCTGGCGACTTGGATGCTCTTGAATAAAAGTCCTTTAGGCTATTTAGTTAAAATGGGTACACGGGTACTGGCTACTTTGATGCGTTTTGGCTAAGAAGTCTTCATTAAAGCAAAGCGCTACATTATTACCTCCAAAAGACAAGACAGTATTCACCTTTATTTCAGCCATTATTTTATATCAGCACTGCTTCCTCCCACTACCTGTATACACACACACACACACACACACATTCAGAAACTGCTATGTAATTTCTCAGGGAGCTTTCCTTGTGATGACAATAGAAGACCATGCATGTGCATGTATAGGGTTACTTGTAGAGTGTAACGGGTGACAACACAGGGTAACAATTGTAAAACAGGGAAAGCCCAGTGTCACACTATAACAGGAAGTGCCAAAAAAAAAAAAGAAGAACAGCCTCACCAGGTATTATGCTAATAAAGGCTGTAAATAAAAAAAAAAAAAAAAATTGAAAATGTACCTTTTAACTACTTGCCGCCTTTCTACGGCGGCAGGTTGCTCTCCTGCGCGAGAGCCCATAGCGCTACATCGGCTCTCTCGCAGGTAACCAGGGGCGCGCGCGCCGCCGGAGGCCGCTCGCCCCCGTGCCCTGTCGGGCGCGATCGCCGCCGGGCACACGCGATCGCTCGTTACAGAGCGGGGGACCGGGAGCTGTGTGTGCAAACACACCAGCTCCCAGTCCTGTCAGGGGGGAAATGCTAATCCTCTGTTCATACAATGTATAAACAGAAGATCAGTGATTTCCCCTAGTGAGGCCACCCCCCCCCCCTACAGTTAGAACACACCCAGGGAACATACTTAACCCGCCCCCTAGTGTAACCCCTTCACTGACATTTTTATAGTAATCCAATGCATTTTTATAGCACTGATCGCTATAAAAATGCCAATGGTCCCAAAAATGTGTCAAAGTGTCCGCCATAATGTCGCAGTACCGAAATAAATAAATAAATAAATAAATAAAATAAATCGCTGATACGCCGCCATTACTAGTAAAAAAAAATATTAATAAAATGCCATAAAAATACCCCCTCTATTTGTAAACGCTATAACTTTTGCGCAAAACCAATCAATAAACACCTTATGCGATTTTTTTTTACGAAAAATATGTAGAAGAATACGTATCGGCCTAAACTGAGGGGAAAAAAAAATGTATTTTTATATTATTTTTGGGGGGATATTTGTTACAGCAAAAAGTAAAAAATATTAATTTTTTTCAAAATTGTGGCTCCATTTTTGTTTATAGCGCAAAAATTAAAAACCGCAGAGGGTATCAATACCACCAAAAGAAAGCTCTATTGTGGGGAAAAAAAAAAAGGACGCCAATTTTGTTTGGGAACCACGTCGCAATTGTCAGTTAAAGCGTTGCAGTGTCGAATCGCAAAAGTACTCTTGTCTTTGACAGCAATATGGTCCGGGGTTAAGTGGTTAAACTCTTGTTTTTCCATACAATGTGAAAGCATTAGAGAAAACCCTGTCAGCTTCTAACTGCTCTCCGGGGTAGGGTGACCAGACATTTTCTGGGGACGGTCCCCGGATTGAGGACACTGTACCTGGACCAAGTCTGTCCCGGATTGGATTTGAACAGGTGCTGGGGCAATTTCAAAGACAGTCAGTGCAGAATTTAAAAAAACAAAATCTGATTCACACCCCCCCCCCCCCCCACCCACGCTCCTACTAGCTTAGGGGGGGGTGTATTTCTTTCCATTATCTGTGCCCCTTTCTGATGATCAAGTGCTGGTCGGAGCGGAGGGAATATTTTTTCAGTTTTGGGTGCATGCCCATCTATTTCCGCTCGCATGTTCTTCTGCCTTGGCTCAATTCCTGGCCAGCCACCTGCCTACTTATCTTCTTGCCTTCCCTGGCGGAGTGATCTTCCTCCACTCCAAACCCAGTAGTAGCCAAGGCCCGAAGAGTAAGACTTGACAGGCTGTGAGGCGGGCGGCGATGGCAGAGAGTCGCTGATTGGCACCATTACTAGTAAAAAAAAAAAATAAAAATATGTCCCCAGATTTAATTTACAAACTGGTCACCTTACTCCAGGGGCTCTGTTAGAAAGCCTTTGTTTTAGGGGTGTATTCAAAAAAATTAAAAAAAGGGAGTAGAGCAAGTATGATCACATGATGAAGCTGAGGGTCATAGGAAACAAAAACCTATTGTGGCCCTTATTCCCAGACAGGAAGTTCCCAACAAAAGTGAACAGGGGTTCTAGCTTTTCTCTTGGAGATTTCCCTCACTTCCTGTCTAGTAGTCGCCATGATGGTAAAAGATGAATAAAATGCTCCAACAGAGCTCCTGATTGCAGTTAAAACCCTAAAGGGGTGCCAAGCCTTCCTCACTCTATCCAAAGCTAAAAAAGAAATTGGGGTAGACACACAGTAAAGTCAATGGCTAACGTGTAATCTTAATGCAATAGAAATGATTAAACATTAACAGGTGGTATCAGAACTTCTTTGGGTCACAGCACTTATTGGGGGGGGGGGGTGTATCTGAATGGGTGAGACGAGAAAGGGTGTTATTTTTTTGCATGACTGAATATCAAAAGTTACAAGGCTTTTGGTTCCATGAACACTTTTTGTGGGTATGCAAAAATTTATCTTAGCAGTTACTATCTTCATATCCTCACAGTTACTTTATTTCATTTTTACTATTACATTGAGCGATATGACTCATTTTAAGATATGAGTCAGACTTGCACGAATAAGTAATAAATGCAGTGGTCATTAAATTTAACTGCATATCTCTTTAAAAAAAAAAGGAAAAAACTCTAGTTTTGACTTTTTTTTTTACCGGTTGTTACAGTCCACATTTTCATGTTTAAATACCTGTATTAGTCCTCTGCAATAAAACAGAATAAAGCGATTGTAAAACTCACACCCATTTAGTGTATAATAAAAATGAAAAGCACAACATTTGTGTGTATATAGGCATAAAAAACAAACAAAAAAAAAAAATTTTATAAACAAACTTTTATACCCCCTTTTTCATAAATGATCAAATTCCCTCCGTTCTCAGTTGCATAAGACCGGGAGGAGCAGGCAGTACACTGATCTTTCCACTGAAAGCTGTGTGGAGGGGGTCAACACAAGTCTGAACATTGGAGAAGAGCAGGCAGTGTTCCAGCATAGCTAGAGAACAGAGGAAGTTGTGTTCTCCTGCTTAGTGTGGTCAGTTTTATAGCAAAGCAGAGGGACTGGCAGGAACACCAAAGTGAACAGGATACTTTTTCATACAAGTTCACGATACAGCAGGCACATAACAGGAATATGAAATGTTGGGCTTACTATATTCTTTAAAATGTGAATAAAACCTCTTTCTTCTTTGCTTTCAAGCTTCTCTGCTCCTCCCCTAGTAAAAGCCTTTTTTTGTGAGCACTACAAAAGCGCAGTGGTCATTGTTCCCTGTTCAGGGAAGTGTGTGTCAGAAAGAAGTCTCCACGCAATCCCCCCCAAGTATTTTCATAGTCACCATTACAGTTTCCACCAAAGGTTCATTTAAGGTCACTCGTATATTTAAACTGGGATGTGGAATGCAAGCACAATGTTAAGCCAAAAGTTGCATGATCTGTGTACATCTTGGCCATTCTTTTCCCTTCCTGTGATTTTACCCCTGCATAATAAAGACCACAAGGACTTATGATCATAATTGGTCGCTAGGATGCAGGCACCCAAGCATCCCAGCATCAATGGTTTGTAGCGCTACCCCCGAAGGACCTGCTGGTTGATTTGGGATCGGCCTACTAAGTTACCCTGGCAGTGTCTAGGGGTGTAACTTGTGAGAATAGCAACAGTGATTGGAAGTCCAGACATCCAATAAAGAGTTTTCAATGCTTTATTGTCCAGGCCAAACACGGCCAACATCAACACAAGAGAACCATGCGGTATCAGGCCTGGATATAGAACTGAGCAATACGCTGCTCGGCATCGAACCAATTTTGTAACACGTCGCCACTCTGCTCGGAGTGGGTAAAGTGCCCCCGGACAGACCCCTATGATAGGCCTGGCAGCCGGAGCGTCACTTCGAATAATACTGGGAGGAACAGGTCTCTCTCACAGACCTGTCTCTAGGGCCCCTGCCACGGGCCAATTTCAATAGAGGACTTTGGTGAATAAGGAAAGAGAATCCTCCCAGTAGACTTTTCTATAAATGGTCCCCGGATGACAGCAAGCATACCTGTCAGTGGTCCGGACACCCAATCCCAGGCTGGGATTCTGTCAATAGGCCTTGGAACCCAGCGGAACGCTGAGATCCCTTCTCTCATCAGGATGAGGCTCGCTGCAAAGTTCAGCTTTGGCCAGGTGGGCCGCGAAGAGATTCCCAACACATGACCTCTGTCCCAGATATACCCTCCCCCAGCATGCCCTGTGAGGGAAAACATCCTCTAATTGGCTGCTGGGAGAAGATCTGCTCTGCTAGAACCCCTCTGGCGCCAGCTGCCGGCCAGGGGTGGCATTGCACTCCCTGACCACAGACTGACCCAGTGGACATTTCCAGAGGTTCCAAATTTAAACAAACACTGGAAGGGAGCAAAGTAACTCTCCCTTCCCCACTAAATTTTGGCGTAGTGCCCATGCTGAAAGCAAGGGGCGCTACAGGTTGTTATGGTGTGAATAGCTGCCTGTACCACAACAACCAACCACATTGTGCAGTCCAGCGCCAACATCCTAGCAACAAATAAGGCTGTGTGGCCTGCCCACCAGCATCCTAGCACCCAATGATCTTGTGTGGCCAGATGGCAGCATTCTAGCTATCAGTGATGCTGGCCACCAGCATCCTAGCCACTGATGAAAGACAGAGGGTGGACCAGGGTAACTGATGTGCCCCCTCCCCCTGCATTCCTAGTCAATCAACACTCAGTTATTGGTCTCTTTTCTAGCTGTGTGGCCTGACAGTGATGGGGGTGAGTGCAGAGCCATGGCTCATGTGTTTGTACCACAGACCTGGGAGTTTTCCTGTGAAAGAGCCAGGAAAGGTTATGTCACTGGAAATAACGCAGCTAATGGAATTACGGTATATGTAAATGAAAGTAAATGTTTAAAAAGTTTTTTTTTATGATTTTAAAAAGGAGAATAAAGGGTGTTAAGATGAGGTGAACGCTATGCTGCTCCTCCATAACATAATTGGTTGGCAGGAAATTGATAACAGCTTCACAAAAGAGGGCACCCCTGCCATGTCTTTGGATGTGCACCCCAGTTATGATCTATAAATTTGAGCTGCAAGAGTCAACCTTTGTCTCTTACATTTATATCTCTTGCAGTGGTTAGTCACTTCCTGTAATAAAGCTGTGCAGCTATTTTTACTGAAAGTGAGAAGAAGGACAAGGGGTTGGCAAAGCATACACATGATCTTCTGTATAGCTAAAGTAAAAAAAACAGGTAGTCAAATGCTGCTACGCCATAGAATATCCTCAGACAGACGTTTGTGTATACCGTGCCATGTACGACTATGAAGACACTTGACCAAGTCTCATCGTACTGATGAGAAAGTAATTCATTTTTTTCTGGTTCAAATTTTTTTTTATTGCAGATATAACATTGAAACATCCAATAATGTTGGAGGCACTTAGGCTGCCCACGCAGGGTTCTGGAAGCCTCCTAAGTGAACTATCACAGAAAACATTTGTATATTTGGGGTTAAACCCATAGAGTGCAAGAGTAAACCAAAACAAATATCTAGTAACTCGGACTTGAATTACTCCTGGGCATCCATCTGTAGCCAAGGTTTGCTACTGTAGTTATCATTAAGCCCAGGTTCACACTGGGTACAATTTGGTACGATTTGAGATGCGATTTCACATGTCAAATCGCATCTCAAATCGGCGGGCATTTGCCGGCAATGGCACCGTCCTAATCGGTGCGACGCCGCATCTGCGGCGCTGCACCGAATTAAAAAGTAGTTCCTGTACTACTTTTTGCGATTTTGGGCCGCGATTTCCATTGAACCCGGCACAGATGTCTCTTAAATCGCGTCCGAAATCGCGGCAAAATCGCAGCCGCGAAATCGCAGTAAAATCGCGATTTTACCGCGATTTTGAATTCGCAGCAGTGTGAACCTAGCCTAAGGGACAGTTTTTTGGTCTTTTGTACGAGTTTGGCTCCCTCTAGTGCATGCTGGACTCTATGCATGTCTTTTTTCCTTCTGTGAGAATGCCAGAGAAATGCATCATGGAACATGTAGTTTGGGAAGAGGAAGTGACACTGTTGGGCAGACCAATCTGGACCACAGGTAACACAATGCTGTGCGCACAGAGCAGCCTTATGGGAGAGGAAATGAAAGAGCAGGTGTGGCCTATTTTCAGCTCTCTGGGTGCCATTCTGACCCTGTGGTCTGTGTGACAGGGAGTGAGAACCTGCGGCCTACCGGCGGGGAGCCGGATCGCCAGTAGGGTTGCCATCTGTCCAGGATTTCCCCGGACAGTTTGGGTTTGGAATCATGTGTTCAGGTTTCAGACTGCCTGAAATCCGAACACATTATTTAAACTGGACTGTGGCTTCCCAGCAGAGTTGTTGGCTGCAGTTGTCTAAGCTGAGAGTGTCTCTTACACTTTTTCACACTGCCCAAAGCCAGCACCAACCAACCCCCTCCAACCCCACACACACACACACACAACGGGAGCAAAAAGAGGGCTCGATCTGCACCTCTTCTCCCCCCCTCCACTCCAATCTCCGGTTGTGTGTCTCAAAAAAGGAAAGTTGGGGCCGGAATTTTAAAGTCCAGCAGCCTCAGATACTTCTGGATGAGAGGTGCTGACTTCTAAGACTGAAGTCTCCCCCTTCTCTTTCCTGCCTCTGAGTGAGTACACTAAAAGGAAAAAAATCAGGGTTCTCAGAGCATCCCTTACATTAGATTTCACCTTTATACCAGAGGCCACAGTGTTTCCCCTTACATCAGAGTCTTTTCCGTACAGAGTTCTCAGTGTTCCCCTTTTGATCAGGGTTCCCAGAGGATCCCTTAAGTTAGAGTCCCCCCTTACATCAGAGTCTGCAGAGTCCCTCCTTATAGTGAAAGGGAACTCTGCGAGTTCAGATGTAAAAGGGGAACTCAGTGGACTCTGATGTAAATGGAGACTCGTTATTTACTTCATACGATTAAAAATGTTAATTTAATAGAAAAATATATGCTGTGCCCCGGTAAAGTGTTCAGGTTTGACTTGAAGAAAAGGTGGTAACCCTAATCGCCAGCCTCAGAGGACAGCCTCTCTATTCCAGCACAGCGGACCGGCCTGTTTTTGTGGGGGGGAAAAAAAGGATGCCAATTTTGTTTGGGAGCCACGTCGCACGACCGTGCAATTGTCAGTTATAGCGACACAGTGCTGAATCGCAAAAAGTGGCCCGGTCATTGACCAGCAATATGGTCCGGGGCTTAAGTGGTGAAGCATTAATAAAATCACTGCTCCCAAAAAAATGGCTGTTTTTAAAACTTTTTTTTGCATAGATACATTTCCCCTGGGGCAGAACCCGGATCCACAAACACTCTTTATGACAATAACTTGCATATTAGCCTTTAAAGTTAGCACTTTTGATTTTTCGTGTCTCATAGACATTAACGGTGTTCGAACAAATTTTTTGCCTGTTTGCATGTTCTGCTGCGAACCGAACCGGGGGGGATGTTCGGCTCATCCCTATCCATAAATACTGAGAGTGCAGCTACCTGAACTCGAAGAGTGTTAACCGCCACACCCTTCTCTACTCCTGAAGGAACTCTCATCCACCAGTTTACCTTTGCACAAAGTGCAAATGTTTCACCAGTTTTTAACATAAATCTTCCTCGTAACCGGCTTCCTGCTCAAGAGCGTTGTGTTGATTACTCTACTGTCTAGAATTCGGCGCTCAAGAGCCGAGCTGTCAATTGAAAGAACTCAGGCCTGGGATGTCAAACCAGACCTTGGAGGAGATCCAGAAGGACCAGCAGCCTCCAAGGAAGGGACACTAAAAACTTCTCTAGTGTCGCACAACCACAACCTCCTTGGCCAGAGTTTTTGCAACACCCACAGGATTAGGGTCAACGATGGGAACGCATAGGCCAGATTTAAGTCCCTGGTCTGAGCAAGGGCGTTCATGCCTCCCATCTCCTTTTTCTGGGGGAAGAACTTTTCTACTTTTCTGTTTTACCTGTTGGCGAATAAGTCTATCTCTGGGGTGCCATACTGCTGTACGAGCCCCTGAGGACAGCTGAGGAAATCTGCTTCTTCGCAGTTTGTCCCTTTTAGGCCCCTTTCACACAAAATGTCTGTTTGTGATGGACTCTGTTTGCTCAGGGGGAAGCACTCAGTGGTAAATGGTTTGTCGAAACACGAACTGCAAAACTGCGAAACTGCAAAAAAAAAATTGTTCTGTATAAAAAAATATAAATAGAAGGGGGACATACTGGCAGGGTCATCACCAGGCAAAAATAAAGGAAAGAAAGCCCCAAAAAAATTGGTAAGCTGCAAAATATTAAATGATAGCTTTTTGGGTTTATTACCACTTAAATATATACAGTGGTCTATGTTATTGGCAAAATAAAAGAGTTGCTTTAGGCTGTCCAAAATGGTAAAAAAAAAAAAATCAAATCAAAAGATTTTACTTCCAAGTTTTAACACTGCAAATTGTAGAAGTCAGAGGAATGAATACATATACAGAGCACTATATATTTTTGCAAGATCATTTGAGATTAGTCCCACCACATTTAAACAGCACACTCAAAGTAATATTGTGTTTCCGCTTATCTATGGGCTTTTTCGGGCCTCTCTAAAATGCTACACTAACCAAACACAGGAAGTTACCACGTCTGGCCTGCAAAGGCACATAATAGAACAATTACAGTAATATTTTGTAAATATTATATTCAGTGTAAAATAGACCCCCCATTATTTGCATACAGTTTTGCACAAATGGACATTTTACTACAAAGTGTCAGGTTTTTAGTCCTGCAACCCCATTGGGATGCATTTGGGCTGTGAACCTGCACAGATGTCAGACCAGGAGTAGCAGCTGTAACCATGCAGCTGCTTTTCCCCCCCAATTGACAGCAAATAGACTGCCTGCCTGGGGATGTGCAGAAAACCTGTGCATCCCTGTGCGTGTAAACATGGCCCTTTATGAATGAGGTCTTAAGGCCCATTTACACTACTCAGGTCCATTTGAACAAGCATCACATCATGCATTAGGGTGGTCCATTGATTTGAATGGGCTGCCTAAGACACCACAGCGGTACAAAATAAGCAGTTTCACATTAAACTGCATAAAGAGTTCTTTACTGTCAGAGCAGTAAGAATGTAGAAGTCCCTTCCACAGTTGGTGAAGTTTCAGAAAGACTCTTAGATGGGCAGCTTAAACACAATATACAGGGATATGGGAAATGGTATCAACATAAACACACGGTTTATCTGGATGGACTGCTGTCTTAATTCAACCTTACCAACTACGGTATGTAATATATGTTTATTGTTTTTAATGCATCGCATTACTGAACATGATGCAATGCCAGTGTGAGCAATGCCATTAAGAATGGGCTGCCCCAACAACGCACATGCACTAATGCACCACAACAGTATAAATCAAGCCTTTAACCGGTTAAGACCTGGACCATTATGCAGGTTAAGGACCTTGGCCCTTTTTGCGAATCGGCACTGCGTCGCTTTAACTCACAATTGCGCGGTCGTGCGACGTGGCTCCCAAACAAAATTGGCGTAATTTTTTTTCCACAAATCGAGCTTTCTTTTGGTGGTATTTGATCACCTCTGCGGTTTTTATTTTTTGCGATATAAAACAAAAATAGAGCGACAATTTTGAAAAAAAAAATTCAATGTTTTTTACTTTTTGCTATAATACATATCCCCAAAAAAAATATAAAAAAAAAATTGTTTTCCTCAGTTATGGCCGATACGTATTCTATTTATTTTTGGTAAAAAATAAAATAAAAAGTGTTTATCGATTGGTTTGCGCAAAATTTATTGCGTTTTTTTTTTACTACTAATGGCGTGATCAGCGATTTTTTTCGTGACTGACATTATGGCAGACATATCAGACACTTTTGACACATTTTTGGAACCATTGTAATTTTCAAAACGAAAAGTGCACCGATTACTGTGAAAATAACAATGGCAGTGAAGGGGTTAACCACTAGAGGGCACTGTAGGGGTCAAGTGTGACCTCATGTGTGTTTCCTACTGTAGGGGGGCGAGGCTGGGCGTGACGTCAGCGATCGTCGTTCCCTATATCAGGGAACAGACGATCACTGACACTGCCACAGAGAAGAACAGGGAAGGTGTTTACACTCGCTTCTCCCCGTTCTTTAGCTCCTGTGACCCGATCGGGTCTGCGGGTCCCGCGGGTCCCGCGGGCGTAGTCACGGAGCTTCGGGCCAGCGGCGAGCTCGCGACCCATGGCTGGGCTCTTAAAGAGGGCGTATGTATACGTCCATGTGCCCAGCCGTGCCATTCTGTCGACGTATATATCGTCGTGTGGCGGTCCTTAAGTGGTTAAAAAGGGCAAATTCACCTTTTCAAAACAAAATTAAAATAGTAAACTCTAAATCTTCTGGCCACCTCTCCAGACCCCGCTACACATAGCTGTTGTCATTCCTCAGGCTGCCAGTGTAAGGATCCATACCGCAAAATACAGTCACAGAGTGTGCATCTATCATAATGCTCACTACATACCTCCCAACTTTTTGAGATGGGAATGAGGGACACCTATCAGCAAAAGTATGCAGGCATAGGACACACCCCTTGCCACGCCCCCTTAAAGGAAAATTGTAAAAAAAAGAAGATTGGTTAAACCCACAAGTGCTCGTTTTACCACTACTATTCCTTTATATTGGCTTTTGTAATTTACAAATACAGCAATTTAGAAATTTAGATGAAAGGCTTAGGGCTGGAAAACACTTATTGATAGATAAAAAGTGCGTTTTCTATACAACTCTATAGATCAGACCAGAATGAGAGGAATGAGGGACAGAGGGACATTGTTTCATTCAAATCAGGGACAGTCCCTCAAAATCAGGGACAGTTGGGAGCTATGTCACTACTGAGAAGCAATTTTTTCTTCTGGGACACCTTACAGGAAAGCCTTACAGCAGATTCAGATGTGCTTCTCATTGGTTGGTATGATTTGCCTGTGCCGATCAATGAGGGCTTTCCATTGTGAGCACTATGATGGATAACCACTCTGGGCTGTGTATGGCAGGGTACAGACTGCTAGAAAAGCAGCACGGGACATCGCAGCCATTAAAACAGGGGGGCTCCGGACTTCGTTCACATTTTCTGTGAAAAGGTGAACTTATTTTGTTACATGTGCGTTGCGTTTTTGTGCATTACTGCAATGTACAAATCTGAATTCAGCCTGAAACATTTGAAATGGAGGTGGACAGCTGGCTGCTTAAGAGCCACATGTGGGCATCAAGCAAAATCATGTAGTACCAACGACAATGTTAAAAAATAAAACAAAAATGTGTCCCCCTTTACCAAAGATTGGTCAGGACAAAACGAAGAAGGCAGTCAGGGCCTGCACATAGGGTGTGGCTGTTACTGCTAGCATTCTTGGCACAGCTGCTGTTGTCTGTTGGGTCACAGAAGGTTCCCAGCATAGTTGTTTTTAAGCAATAGCATAAAAGGTAAAAAAAAAAAAAAAAAAAAAAAAAAAAACACACTGCAGAAATTGTGCCCAATTACTGTGAATCAGCAAAAATTCAGTAGGTGGCCCGGTCGGTACCACTTGGCTCAAAAAAAAAAAAGAATAATAATAATAATAAAAATAAAAAGAAGGAGCTGGTCAGATTCATGTTGGCCAAACAAATACCGCAGCCACTCTGGATGATCAAGAAACCATGGATGCACAGCTGATAGAATACAGTAGCTGGCAGAGAAGATTCCTCTAGCCACACTTAGGCTGCATTCACACCTGTGCGTTTTGTCGCCTGAAGTGCGACGTTTAAAAACGCTAAAGGGGAAAAAAAAAATACATTACTGTCTATGGAGATGGTTCACATCTCCACTCCAAAAAGCCGAACGCCTGAAGCTCAAACAACTTTCGGACCCTTTTTTGTCGCGCGGTTTGGGCGTTTTTGAGCGTTTGTATTTCTTATAGAAAGTAACGGAAACGCTCGATTCAAGCGACTAGCGCGACAACGAGCGTTTGCTACGGGCGTTTTGTCGCTTTAATCAATAGAACATTTCACCCAGGCAGAAGATAAAAAAAATCTACCAACATAGCAACAAGTGATGAAAAGATGATAATTTTTCCTATTGGCTAAAATAAAAAACTTTGAAGTACAAAAACGTCGGACGACGCTGTATGCAAACGCACAAATAAGCATGAATACGCCGGAAAAAACGACCAAACGACCTACGCTCAGGTGTGAATGCAGCCCGAGCATGTGTAGCGCTACCCCCTCAGGAGCCGCTGGTTAGATTGGGACGGCATAATTATGTTACCTCTGTGTTGTGTCTAGGGATGATGGTGGAGTAACGGAATGTCCAAACAGCAGAGTGTCGTTTTCTGTGCTTTATTTACCTGCCCAACATGGCAAACAGTCAACTTGAGGTAGATAGAGAAAGGTTGGTGAGTGGAGAATTTGCAGATTCAGGCCTATAGAGAAACGGAATCAGTCCTGCCTCCAATGGGACTTTAACTCACGTCGCCACTCCAGCCGGAGTGGGTAAAGTGTACCTGGACTGGCCTCTCTCACTGACCTGGCAGCCAGAGCATCACTTAGAACTTCTGAGAAGGAACAAGTCTCTGATGTACAGAAAGAACTCTGATGTAAGGGGGAACACTGGGGCCTCTGGTGTAAAGGGGAACTCTGATGTAAAGGGTGCTCTGAGAACCCCGATTTACCTTAGTGTAATCACTCAGTAGCAGGAGCAAGAGAAGGGGGGGGGGGGAACTTTAGTCGCAGACAGGGTTGGATGGTGAGCTCACTCACCCCTTGGGAGTCAGCACCTCTCATCAAGATGTATCTGAGGCTTCTGGACTTCAATCCCCAGGGCTGTGCCTCAGAAAAGGAAAGTGGGGGCCAGAAATTTGAAGTATGGGCAGACACAGAGGGGTAGGAGTGGGAGGCAGAGGTTCAGATCTAGCCCTCTCTCCTCTAACATCTGTGTTTGGGGGGGGGGGGGGTTGTTAGTGCTGGCTTTGGACAGTAGAAAAGAGAGTGTAATAGACACTCTCAGCTTAGACAACTGCAGCCAGCAACCCTCCTGGGAAGCCATAGCCCAGTCTGAATAATGTGTCCGGGTTTCAGGCAGTCTGAAGCCCGGAAGCATGATTCCAAACCTGAACTGTCCGGGTGAATCCCGGACAGGTGGCAACCCTAGGTGTGTTACAGGCTGGATCATAAAAAGGTGAAAACGGAGGGCGAGGAACCTAAAAAGAGAAATGAATGCA
Source organism: Rana temporaria (assembly GCF_905171775.1). Taxonomy (NCBI): domain Eukaryota; kingdom Metazoa; phylum Chordata; class Amphibia; order Anura; family Ranidae; genus Rana; species Rana temporaria. The sequence goes on from NC_053490.1 coordinate 428,806,031, forward strand.
GCTACCACATCTAAGGATTGTTAAGTTGCAATATATAAAAAAAAATTGATACTGCTTTAAGCATTGTGTATGAGTATAGGTGGGAAATACCCGATTCTTACAACATACAAAATTGACATGAGATTTATCGCAGCAACTATACACGGGAATGTTTTAAAAGCATGTCTATTTATAAGAGCACAGCAAAAAAAAAAATATTTGTCATTGAGGCCGGATTCACACTAGTGCGGTGCAAATTTCAGATCTCTTATCTCTGCAGAGAGATAAGAGAACTGTTCAGCAGATCCACTGCGTTTTAGCTGCGAATTTGAAGACCTGGGAAAGGGGGGGGGGGGGGAGTGTATTGAGCTGAATGAGTGAAATCCTGAAGAGAAATTAACACATCTGCGAATCAGCTGCGTACCCATAGAAGATAATGGGCCTGAATTTGCACCTGAGCCGCACTGCAAGGCCTAAAATACGCACACGTTTTTTCGGCAATGCGCAGTGCGAATGCATCGCACATATGTGAACCAGCCTCATAGAAAACAATGTATTTAGAAATGTTCTGCGTATTGGATGCGGTTTAAGCCGCACACAATTCGCATAGGTGTGAACCCGGCCTAAAAGTCACTTGTGATGGGTCAGGGATTGCTGCAGTCACACAAAATCTGTCCACCTTTCATTGGCATTGCACTTGTAGATGGTCATTGAAATCTGTGATCATTGCCAATGCAAGCAAGGAGGAGATCTGTGTGGTTGAATAAAGCAACCCGTACATGCAGGTCACTTGATCAGACGTCATGTAATTTGGCCCTATAGGTCGTTTGCTTATTTATGTTGGGGCATCTTTGGGAAATAGAACCTATACTGCTCTGGTGTATTCAATCGTTTGGGCAACACCTACAGTCAGTACTGTACAAAGGGAAAAGAAAAGAGAGAAAAAAAAAAAAAAAAAAAAAAAAAGAGAAAAAGAGAAAAAAAAAATAAAAAAAAATAATGAAGTGCAACTTCTCCCATTCTAGTATAGTATAGTATGGTAACATTTGTAATTTTCAGATTTCAAAAATAATGATTAACGGCACAACTTTGAAAACACACGTTAACATCAGTATATTAATTCAGGTTATTGTCCGAACTTTCGAGTATTACAGGTTTGATCAAATTACAAAAAGTTTAAAAGCATGAAGGAGTTTTTATTTATTTTTCTCCCGGAGCAGTTTGGCGTGTAGTAATGTCCTACCTTGTTCTTAGAGTAGTCAGCATCCTTTACGTACACAGTCCAAATCCCGTTTCCACAGTATGGTAATTGCACTAATCCATTTCATAGGTGACTAAAGGAAAAAATGTTTGCTGAAGCAACCTTAACCACCTCTCCTCCCCCACCATACTAATTAGACAATTAAGGATCAGCAGCAGTTTGATGAGATCACCTCTGTATTCACCTATCCCTAAGCCTGCTCACATTGCTTGGGTCACTCGCCACACATTACAATTTGATTGTACAATCTCTGTTAGATCTATCATCAACTATATAGTGTAGTGGCTTGTCTGAGTGGATACAAATTAATCAATGTTAAAGGATAAGTTCACTTTAAAAATAAATAAAAATAAATGCACATTTTTCTGCAGGTAAAAAAAAAGTGCATTTATTTATTTTTTATTTATTTTAAGCTTGGAAAGTATTGTAAGCACAATCAGCAGATCATGGGTGTAATGCCAGGCTCCTACTAGCTGTCCGCCTGAACCTCCGATGCAGGCAGGCAGTTACTGAATGACAAGAAGCTCAATGAACTACCTAGAGTGCTCATCAGTGCCTTGGTAGTTCATTGAGAACTTCAAGCTGTCAGCTGCAAAGGCTGTCGGTACTTGTAGTTCATTAATTCACAGGACTCTGTGAATGAATGGCGCGGCCGTGTGGGTGGAGCCATTGTGACAGCCGGTGGAGAAGATCCCCGGCCTGCTGTCACAGAGAGGGGGAGAGTAGGCAGATTCTGAATGTTACACCCTTAAAGGGGTTGTAAAGGTAAAAGTTTTTTTACCTTAATGCATTCTATGCATTAACCACTTAAGACCCGGACCAAAATGCAGCTAAAGGACCCGGCCAGGTTTTGCGATTCGGCATTGCGTCGCTTTGACAGACAATTGCGCGGTCGTGCGACGTGTTTACCAAACAAAATTGGCATCCTTTTTTTACCACAAATAGCGCTTTCTTTTGGTGGTATTTGCGGTTTTTATTTTTTGCGCTATAAACAAAAATAGAGCGACAATTTTGAAAAAAAAAATGCAATATTTTTTGCTATAATAAATATCCCCAAAAATATATACATTTTTTTTCCCCTCAGTTTAGACCGATACGTATTCTTCTACCTATTTTTGGTAAAAAAAATCGCAATAAGCGTTTATCAGTTGGTTTGCGCAAAATATATAGCGTTTACAAAATATGGGATAGTTTTATTGCATTTTTATTTTAAAAAAATGTTTTACTACTAATGGCGGCGATCAGCGTTTTTTTTTCGTGGCTGCGACATTATGGCAGACACTTCGGACAATTTTGACACATTTTTGGGACCATTGTAATTTTCACAGCAAAAAATGCATTTAAAATGCATTGTTTGCTGTGAAAATGACAATTGCAGTTTGGGAGTTAACCACAGGGGGCGCTGATGGGGTTATGTGTGACCTTGTGTGTGTTTACAACTGTAGGGGGGTGTGGCTGTAGGTGTGACATCATTGATTGTGTCCCCCTGTAAAAGGGATCACACGATCGATGATGCCGCCACAGTGAAGAACGGGGAAGCCGTGTTTACACACAGCTCTCCCCGTTCTTCAGCTCCGGGGACCGATCGTGGGACTCCAGCAGCGATCGGGTCCGTGGGTGCCGCGGTCCCGGAGCTTCGGACCGGGTCGCGGGCGCACGGCTGGGTACTAACACAGGACGTACCTGTACGTGCATGTGCCCAGCCGTGCCATTCTGTCGACGTAAATGTGCAGGAGACGGTCCTTAAGTGGTTAAAGGGGTTGTAAAGGTAAATAAAAAAAATCCCTAAATAGCTTCCTTTACCTCATCCTTCGATTTTGCTTTTAAATGTCCTTATTTCTTATGAGAAATCCTCACTTCCTGTTCTTCTGTCTGTAACTCCACACAGTAATGCAAGGCTTTCTGTTCGCTCAATACTCTGTTCTCCATCTGCACCCCTAGACAACACTAAGGTAACTTAATACGCCAATCCCAACAACAAATCAGCGGCTCCTGAGGGGGTAGCGCTACACTAACATGCTCTAAACCTACTCCCAGACCAGTGGTGGTTCGTCCATAGAAGGCGCTGGAGCGCCGCCCCCTCTGGCTCTCACTGCCACTGAAATAACATAGATTCATGCATTGCACGAATCTATGTTATTTTCGCCGCTGCCGCTGTTATTCAGATGGTCGGCGCTCATGTCCGGCCATCTGAATAACGCCAGCTGGTTGGCTGTACGGAAATGTCTATCAAAACCAACAGCTCTGATAGGCTTTCCCAATACAGCCCTCGGGTCCCGGAAGCTTATTCTTGGAGCGCACAGACTGTACGCCCCTTGTATAAGATGACAGGCGTCTCAGCCAATCAGGTTGACCGGTTCTGGCTACCTGTAACCTGATTGGCTGAGACGCCAGTCAGTCATTGAGGGCGGGAGAAGACATCTTGGGACGTGGATGCCTAAAACCAGTAAAGGTAAGTGCCGGGCGGGGGGGAGAAAGCAATTTACAGGGCACAGTGGGGACAATTGGCACAGCGGCGACCATTAAATGGCACAGTGGTGACAATTGATGGCACAGTGGCTGTGTTTAATGGCATGGCACAGTGGTGACAATGGATGGCACAGTGGCTGCATTTAATGGCATGGCACAGTGGTGACAATGGATGGGACAGTGGCTGCGTTTAATGGCATGGCACAGTGGTGACAATGGATGGCACAGTGGCTGCGTTTAATGGCATGGCACAGTGGTGACAATGGATGGCACAGTGGCTGCATTTAATGGCATGGCACAGTGGTGACAATGGATGGCACAGTGGCTGCGTTTAATGGCATGGCACAGTGGTGACAATGGATGGCTCAGTGGCTGCATTTAATGGCATGGCACAGTGGTGACAATGGATGGCACAGTGGCTGCGTTTAATGGCATGGCACAGTGGTGACAATGGATGGCACAGTGGCTGCGTTTAATGGCATGGCACAGTGGTGCAAATTGATGGCACAGTGACTGCATTTGATGGCACGGCACAGTGACTGCGTTTAATGGCATGGCACAGTGATGCGAATTGATGGCACAGTGGTTGCATTTGATGGCATGGCACAGTGACTGCGTTTAATGGCATGGCACAGTGGTGCGAATTGATGGCACAGTTTTAGAATGTGACTGCGAGTAAATGTAGAGTTCAGATTTTCGGAAGACCGTTTTTTGTGGCATGCTAGTCTCATGTCAAAAGTAAAGAGGTTACACACCATACGAAAATTCTTGTACGACAGAATACAACATCAGAAGTGATGTAATGTGTTGAATAGTTTTGTATGTGTTCTTTAGTTTCTGAGCATGCGTTTTTTTTTTTTCGTCCGAAAACCATGCTAATTAAAACAAAATTGGACGTTGAGTTCACGTACGACAAAAATGTTATAGTCTGAACATCCAGCTTTTGTCGTACGAAAAAACAGAATCGGCTGTCGAAAGCACCGTACTAAAGATCTGAAAATCAGCAGATCGTTCGTCAGACAAAATTTTACTTCTGATTTTCGTATTGTGTGTAGTTGGGTGAACATCCACTTTAAGGCATTTTTCAGCAAGGGGTTAAATCACTTGCTATGAAGTGATAAAAATCTTGCAGTACAGCCTCAGCCTTGAACTGTTGTATCCACTCCCATGTTTCTCTTGTAGTATTCTGATGTCTAAGCCTTGTATATATATTTTGAGCTGCAAGAAGAACTCTGGTTAGACATCAAAGTTTCCCCCTAGCTGAGGTAGGCAGAACGATGACCTACATAGCATATTGCTTATGCTATTATTTTTTTTTTAGCTGCTCTGGGTCAGGATCTTAGACATCTAAGACTTAACCATGTATGCGTCTGAGCTCTTATGAGTCTATAATATACTATGAAGCTATGTGCACTTTTTTAACCAGAACAACTGAAATTACGAAATTACGTTCCTGTAATAAAAGGCTCAGGAAAATGCATAGGTGCATACAAAATATATTTTATTAAATTGGGGCCAATAAACTCTAGGGGGCTTCTATCCAATCAGATGCTTTTTGTAAAATGTATTTTTGAACCAGAAATTCATATCTTTCAGTGCAAGGTTTAAAAATATAAGCAGGGCACCCCGATATTTTTCCTTGGATTAACAGGTAATTAATATTCTATAGTTTTCCCACAATAGAATAAATATACACTATTGCTGTCAGATTACGTTGTATGATATATGTGTGCATGCATCCCTCACAGCTGGTAGAGTACCAAACAATGCAGTAAAGTAGGGTACTGTCGTGTCTACAATCAAGAGAAGGCTTTTAATAAGGGCATATTATGATGTTGAGAGGCACAATTTGGATTACTGCTCTAAAAAAACAATAACATTCTAACAACAATGTTTCAAGCTGACATGCTTCCTAAGAGCCGGTTCACACTCCCGCGGCACGACTTCGGGGGCGACTCTGCAAGTCGTCCTGAGGACGACTTCAGAGGTGACCAGCAAAACGACTTCTGTATAGAAAGAAGTCAATGCAGGTTGCCCCGAGCTGCCCCTGAAGTCGTGCAGGAACCTTTTTCTAAGTCGGAGCGACTTGCGTCGCTCCTATTAGAATGGCTCCATTGCATTGAATGGGACGCGACTTGTCAGGCAGCTGAGCCCCAGTGTGAACCAGCTCTTAGGCTGGGTTCACACTGGAGAACGCAGTGGCTCACAGCAGGAGTCTGGTGCGTCTCCATTCGCCGTTTTTAGGTCCCAATTCAGCCCGAACCTCCTCTTCTGGGGGCCCCATCTGCGATCTTGACTCCCTTTTCTTCTTTGTGTACCCCATAGCAAGCTGCTTTCTATGGGGACACACAGTGCAAGCTCGCTCCCAAGCTGTACGTAGCCCCGCCCACCACTTCCTTCTTACTGCATTTGAGTAACAGCGGCAAGAGCCAATAGCTCCTTCTGCTGCCTGAGTCCCTGTGTAAAGAGGAAGAGAGAGGAGAAGAGATGCATCCGTACACAGCGCTGGATCTATTCTCCCCTCTGTTCCCCTTCACACAGTAAAAAGGGAGGACAAAAAGCCATAAAACCTCAATACAGGGAATGCATTAGGCTGGGTTCACATATGAGCATGCAGTGGCTCACAGCAGGAGTCTGGTGCATCCTCGTTCACCATTTCAGCCTGAATTTTTAGCTGAATTCAGACCTGTAATGCCGTGTACACACGATCAGTCCATCCGATGAGAACGGACCAATGGACCTTTTTCATCGGTTAACCGATGAAGCTGACTGATGGTCCGTCGCGCCTACACACTATCGGTTAAAAAAACGATCGTGTCAGAACGCGGTGACGTAAAACACAACGACGTGCTGAAAAAAACAAAGTTCAATGCTTCCAAGCATGCGTCGACTTGATTCTGAGCATGCGTGGAAATTTAAAGAAAGTTGGCTTTTTTTTAACCGATGGTTAAATAACCTATGGGGCCCACACACGATCGGTTTTGACCGATGAAAACGGTCCATCAGCCCGTTGTCCTCTGTTTATCCTATCGTGTGTACAAGGCCTTACAGACCAAAAGACGCACAGGGCTCCTGTGCAAATCACACCCGGAGACGCTGCGGCGATATGTGAACCGGCTCCATAGAGAGACATTCACAATCTCCTGCTGTGTGAATGGTAAATTCGGGAACCCTCATCCAATTCGCACTACTGTGAACCCAGCATTATGGTAAAAAAACATTTTGGCTTTAGAACCACTTTAATGCACACTTCTCACATCTTTCAGCTTGTTATAGAAAATGCTATAAAGGTGGCCTTGTCCTCTAATTTAACTGCATTAGTTAGACCCAAATAGAACTTGAGAGGTAAAATAGCTGGACAGAAAAATCCAGTCCAAAATACAAAAGAATCCTCAAACCCTCCACAGGGAAAAGGAAGGGTGGAACATATTTTTATAAATTTTTGTTCAGAAATCTACAAGCGTATGGCCAGCTTAAGATCCAAAAGCCAAGTGTGTCAGTTAAAAAAACCTATTCGGATGGAAATCTGTTTGACTCATCATTGTTGTCCAGTTCATGCCATTAACGGGACTTTTCTATATTTACAATTGAACTATGCTGCATGCCATGCATTCATTAGGCCCGGGGAGCCCTCTGATGTGGCCCGCGACCTCCTGCTCTGGGATGGAATAGAATACAGTTATTAAAGGTCAGTTTATTACTAAAATCACAATGTATATATTGGCATATCTGTTCTGCTGTGGTTACTGGGCTGCTTTCAAACTGATCCGCAGGTGCAGAGCAATGCACCTGCGGGTTACCTGCACTGAGCCATAGACTTCTGTTATTACCTGCGAGTTTAGTGAGCTTTTCTGAAAGTGCACCAAACCTGCAGAATATAATAGAAGTCTATTGTAAAATGCAGGAAAGCCAAATGTATACTACGTTGCACCCCAGCTGCGGGTAAACCACAGTACATTAGTGTAAAAGCAGCCTTAGGCCCCTTTCACATGGTCCATCCGACCCAATTGGACCCTCCATTCACCTCTAAGGAGTGGCAGATGTAAATCGACTTGTGTCCTACCTCCAATCTGATCTGCTAAAAAGTTTAGTGGGCTTTGTCCGTGTCTGCTCTGCATTTGCAGAGCGGACGCGGATCTGCCATCTGCCTGCTCCGCTCATTGTGGCCTACGAAAGGTTAGCAAGTCGCTTAAGTGGCCCTTGTGCTTCAAAAGGTTGGGCACCCCTGCATTAGGCCATTTTTACTGTTTTTTGCATTTGTCTTTGCTTGATTATAATGCAGTTGGTTTATAACACATTTCATTGTAATCTATATATTGGTGTTTTAGTGCTCATCTTTGCTGCGAAAATGTTGAACAGTTCATCATTTTTGGCAACCGTTTCTCAGTTTTGCACTTAACAATACCTGTTATTTTGAGCTTTAATTCATAAATTTTTTATCTAATTTTATCTAATTTCAGTAGTCTTTTGATCATCAATATTGTGTCTATATTTCTATTAATTGGTTCCTCCCAGGATAGGTGGGAAATGCTTATCGTTTTTAGCTGTGGGTTAGTGTTTTTGGGGTATAGTGATGTGAATAAATATATTTTTGGTACATTAATTGATTTTTATGCTTATTGTATTGTGTATATGCATTGGTGAGGTTTTTTTTTTTGTGGGATACCCGAAGCTCCTTATATATTGTTGCTTTCAATATACCTTAATAGCTCAATTGTGTTTGTTTAGAACCACCCACATTGCTCCCAGCAACAGTGGGGGAAAAAAATGTTGCTTGTGGTATAGTTTCCATCTGTTACAGGGGAACACCCTGAGAAAATGCCCTTTCAACATCTTTAAACTAAAAAGCAATACTGCACATGAGAATTTGGTTTCAATTTAAGACTTATAAGCATGCCTTTCTCATCCTGGTATACCTATGCAAATGATTTCCTTTTCAAACACACCACATTCACTAAGCCCTAGGAAAGGGAGTGCAACTGCACAATTTATTTACCTTAGTAAATCTACCCCATTGAGTCAGTTATACCTTCTGCGTCATATCAAAGTGTGCTTAATGAGAATGTGAGGTCATCTGTCCAGAAGCTGAAGTTTAACCAGGAGTGAGTTTTTCCAAACAAAAATTTGCAGAAGCGCAAAATAAGATCCAGAAAGGCCCAAACAGAAGAAATAGGTTTATCGCCTGCCCTAGCCAAAGCCCCAATTTAATTTAGATTGACATCATTTAGAGGGATTTTGAAACAGGCAATTCTTTAAGGCCTCGTACACACGACCGAACATGTCCACGAACCAGTTTACGCGGACATATCCGACCGTGTGTAGGGCCTAGCGGACAGTTTTCCGGCCTAGCGGACAGGTTTCCAGCGGACAAAAGTTTCTTAGCATGCCAAGAAACTTGTCCGCTGGAAAGCTGTCCGTCGGACATGTCCGATGGTTAGTACGACTCATCGGACATGTCCGCTGGTTATGACGTATAACCAGCGGCCCGAAATCCCGCGCATGTGTCGAATTGATTCCACGCATGCGTGGAAGCATTGAACTTCCGTGTCAGAGAACGTTGGTGTCTTCTACGTCACCGCGTTCTCTGTCCGCAGGGATTTTGGTCTGATGGTGTGTACACACATCAGACCAAAACCTCCCAGCAGACATGTCCGATAAAAACGGTCCGCGGACCGTTTTCATCGGACATGTGTACAAGGCCTAAGGGAAACTCACAAATATCTTCCAAAGAAGGAAATGGTCAGAAACTTCATCTTGTCAAATCTCAGACAGCTGGGGAGTTTATACAAAATGCCGATGAAAAGTAATTTCTGCTACAGGGGGCAATTTAAGCTTTTGATGCCATGGTGTACTTACTTTTGCACAGAATAGAGTTACATCTAATAATATTTTTGTTGAATAAATCATTGAAAAGGCATTTTTTTCTCACGTAAATTAACTTTATTTGTATGCATTGTTTGAGTAAATATCTTATATTTGCCTGTTCAAATATGTTTAAAAAAAAGTCAACCATTTCAATGTAGTGCAAGATTTTTTTTTTTCATAATTGTATACCAAGGGTTGGGTTGCATGAATGCATAAAAGATGTGAATAGGGCATTACTCTAAAGATGACCATAGAATGCCTTCTGTAAACATGTTTAATAGGGGAAGTCAAAACCCTTATACCCGTAGATAAGGGTATATATCAATCATAGATTACTAGATGCCATTTGTCATTAGAATATTCAGAAGTCTACTTTTGGTGCTTCACTCAAGCTTAAAAACATAAGTTCACCTTTATAAAAAAAATAAAATGCAATTTGTTTGCAGGTTAAAAAATGTGCATTTTATTTAGGAGCCTGTAAAGCATTGCGCCCACGATTAGCAGATCGTGGGTGTAATGTCATGGTCCTCCAGACTGTCTGTGTAGCAGTCTACCCATACCTTCAATACGGGTAGGCAGTTACTGAATGACAGGAAACTCAATTAACTACCTAGAGCACTCAACAGTGCACTGGTAGTTCATTGAGAACCTCAAGCCGACAACCACAAAGGATGTAGGCATTTGTAGTTTTCACATGCACAGAACACCGTGAATGAATGATGTGTGTGGCCGAGCAGATGGAGCCCCACACAACCGCTTTTTTTTTTTAGATTGTGACAGGGGGGTTGGTTAACGGGGAGGTGTGGCGGCTGGTGCATCTGTAACATGTTACACTGAATATGGGAGTAACATGTTACAAAAGTTGGAGTTTATCTTTTTGTCAGTTAGCCAATGCAAAGGGCAATGATGATTTGCGAAGAGTAGTAAGCCATGCTAAGCAATCAGATTTCAGTCAATGGTAGTAAAATTCATTAAAAATGGTTTCTAATGAAAGGTTATTGAACACTACATATTAAATATTGTAATTCCCAATGAATAGTTTGTGTATGATTGGAATGCCCCAGTAGTCCCAAAATGTATATACTGTTGGGCTGATTTACTAAAACTGGAGAGTGCAAAATCAGGTGCCGCTCTCAAAAGTAACCAATCAGCTTGAACAAGCTGAAGTTAGAAGCCGATTGGTTACCATGCACAGCTGCACAAGATTTTGCACTCTCCAGTTTTAGTAAATCAATCCCTTTATTTTTAAAAATGTTCATCGTTTTCTACAGTCAGGAGTGGAGGTCTTCCCTCTGCCATGCCTCAATTTCGGTCAGTGTGGACACCCATCATATTTATGGGTGAGTTTCAAAATGAGCATGTGTACCCTAGATATTCAGGGCTTCAGGAGGCACTCCTAACCTCCTTCTAGGGCAGGGATCTCCAAACTATGGCCCTCCAGCTGTTGCAGAAATACACGTCCCATGAGGCAATAAAACTGACATGATGGGAATTATAGTTCCTGAACAACTGGAGGGCCATAGTTTGGAGACCACGTTCTAGGGCACCAATAGACTAAAATGGTTTAGATCTTTAAAATAAAAGCTGCACTGAGATATATAGGCTGCCATTGGGAATTTCTTATTCTTAAAATGTTAATTACCTAGCTGTTATCCACCAGTTTCAAACTTTCACTGAACTGGAGCAAAAGTGAGGGTCAGGAGCTCAGACTGCATTAGCTACAGACTTTTTGGTAAATGACCACAGGAGCCCTTTAAACCGTAGTGAATATATATGCATTTTGCTTTGATAACATGCTCATCCTAATGTGTTTCAGTAATGCACTCTCCTAAAGCACTGCATTATGTGTGGTACACCGATCAATGGGTACAATAGGTTTTAATGGACCTACCCTGGAGCGCATGTCCATGCCCCCCCCCCCCTTCTTAAAAAAAAAAAAAAAAAAACACACACACACACACACACCCACCCCATCTGCTCATTGCACAACACCAATTTGTGAGAAAGGAGGCTTCTTTTTTTTTTATTCAACCTATGACATGCCAAATGTTAATGTGCATGCAGTAATGCAACAGAATGTATAGACGTGAAGGAAGCTTAAAATGGAGTTCCACCCAAAAGTGTGACTTCTGCTTTAAGGCCTCCTCCCCAATTCCTATTTGTAAAACAGGGCTTTTGGGGACGGGGGACAGGTACCCGAATTTGACAGGTACCTGTTCCCTCTTCTTGGAAGCAGAAGCTTTACCAAAGTCTTCTGGGACATGCGACAGGTCCTAGAAGACTCCAGGGCCTGTCGCAGACCGCAATGCTGCTCGCGTATGCGTAGTGGGCACCCGGCTGTGAAACCGCAAGTTGTCACAGCCGGGTGCCCATAGTAGTAAAGTCAAGGGAGGACATGGAAAGAACACAGCTGCGGCTGGACCGTGGGACAGGTGAGTGGCTGTTTATTAAAAGTCAGCCGCTACAATTAAACAAAAAAAAAAAGATTTATTTATAATAAAAAAATATATAGAATAATAAAATGAATGGAATTCTGCTTTAAGTAGGGCCTTTTCACACTGGTGCACTGAAAAAACGCATGTCACCTTAATGCATTTTTGGTGCTTTTTCTGGTTGCCCGACTCCTGTAAAACATGGAACTAGGACTCAAAAGCGCAAACACAACTGCAATGCATTTGTTATGGGTTTCCCATTGATTTCAATAAGAGGCAAACTTTTGTTGTGCTTTTGCAACAGGGCACCAAAGATGCCGCATGCAGGACTTTCCAAAAGACACCGCACCTGACAGGCACTGATGTGAAGAGCCCCACTGGATCAAAAGGAGAAACATTTTACTGCATTTTCAGTGCGCTTGAAGCTGCACAAAAGTACAGCAAAAACGCATCAGTGTGAAAGGGCTCCAAGTGACAACTATAGCAAATATTAGTAGTAAAAGAATGGGCACTGTCATTGTCGACTTCCTTTTAAAAATTCCAGCAGTAGATCGAGTGACTGACCTGGAAGAAGCACGTGCAAACTTGTTCTGGGCCAGTGACTTGGATAGTATTAAATGCATTAGAAAAAAAAAATATTCTTTTCAGAAGGACGACAGCAAAAGCAGCTTTTAAGCGGCAATATAAATTGCAGGGGGATAATAAGTGACAGTAACATGATTGTGAAGGAGAAAGTCTTATGGTTAGCCTAATGCCCTTCCTGTGGGAGAATAAGGAGGTCACTACAGCAAAATATAAATTAAAGACATAAAATGTAATCATTGCAGAAAAAGGTTTATTTTAGATAGATACAGAATACAAACGTTATTAGGAAAATATAATTGCAATTGAAATCTAGTGAAATAAGCACACCAAATGTAATAAACAGAAGTATGTTATCTTCATGCTCCAATGTGTCCAGATGATGTCTCGTAGCGCCCAGTACACTCATCCATAAAGTAGGAAACACTACAGCGTTCAGTCCTGTCTAGTAGTGCTTTCTACTTTATGGGTAACTGCACTGTATGTCAGGTCTTCCATCCATTCGTGTCTTCACTGCTTGTCAACCTCTGAATACATTTTCTAATTTATAATACAGTACATACATGCAAACAGTCATGTTGCAAACAGGCAAATTACATTTTTTTGGCACAAAGCCACGTGTAAAATAATTTTACAAAGGACAGTTGTTTACTCACAATAAAGCTAATCTACAATTTCAGAAAATCACATTTCATACTTATTCGTCATCAACCAAAGAAGGTAAAATAATAAGGTTTGCATGTACTAGACCAGGGTTCCGCAACTCCAGTCCTCAAGGCGCCCCAAACAGGTCATGTTTTCAGGCTTTTCATTCTTTTTGCACAGGTGATATTGATCGGTTCGACTGCCTTAGTAAATTACCACAGTGGTTTTTATCTGAGGAAAATCCTGAAAACATGACCTGTTGGGGACGCCTTGAGGACTGGAGTTGAGAAACACTGTACTAGACCATATAGAAATACATTAGAACTGTAAATTAAAATTTACAATGCAGCTAGTATGAAAGACTGCTGGCCCCCAAAATTACCAGCGCCATGAGTGACCTTCCAAAAAAAAAGGTTACTGACCAATATAATGACATATAGGGGCCGATTTACTAAAGGCAGATAGGTTGTTCATTTTGCAGGGGAAGTTGAACCTTGCAAGAGAAATTTCCCTAGAGCTTAGTGAATGTGAGGTTTCAGTTTGCAAAGAACGTCCCATCATAAAATTTGTATTTGCCCTGGTTCACACTGGGCTGCGGGAGTGAAGCCGTGCGAGTTCAGCTGAACTCACACGATTTCACTCCCGCCGGCAGTCCTGATTTCGGCCGCGATTTCAGAGACATCTGTGCAGGTTTCTGCACAGATGTCAATGTAAATCGCGGCCAGAAATCGCAAAAAGTAGTACAGGAACTACTTTTTGAAATCGGTGCAGCGCCGCACCGATTAGGACGGTGTCATTGCCGACAAATGCCACTGATTTGAGATGCGATTTCACATGTGAAATCGCATCTCAAATCGAAGCAAAACATACCCAGTGTGAACCTGGGCTTTATCTTTTTTGCTTGAAGTCAGCAATGCTTTGCCTCATTAACTAAGCTATGGGGAAAAATCCCTTGTAAATAGTTTGCCTTTAGTAAAATTAGCCCCCCCCCCCCCCCCCATTCTTGCTATAGTCGCTTTACCTAAAATGTTCTAATCTGGTTGGGCAACAATGGAGAAGTCAGAAGATTATTAGGTCTTTAGTGTGCAAACATGTGAGCCCCACCATCAATTTCTGGTGACATTGCAAATCCAAGTACGGTATAAGAATCATTTTGATGGGAATTATTTGAGACACTTGTCCTATAACTGAAAGCGTTTGCGGGAAAGAACAACAACATTTTAATCAGGAATACATGTAGACATTTAGTTATTAGTACTTAGTTATAGAGGGTCAACACCACCATTCCTTCTTATATATTTCTATAATCCCTAATAATTGCAAGTCTTTTCATTGCCCTGTAGAATAGAACACCCACACCTGCAATATGAAATGACTGGTGGAGAATACAAACTGTACACTCAGTAATTCCATGCTGGGTTTGTTCTCAAGAGTGGTTTTTCTAGCACATTACATACAAAAATAACTTTGTTCAATAATTGCACGCAAAGAGTGGCGCTAGGAATAGCTGGAGAGCCAGAGGTCAATAACTTAGAATACAAAAACAGGCAATATACTATACAGCAAAATGTTCATGGTACGATGAATTTCTTTTTTAGAAGGACGATGTCTCGTAGCGCCCAGTACACTCATCCATAAAGTAGGAAACACTACAGCGTTCAGTGCTGTCTAGTAGTGCTTTCTACTTTATGGATGGCTGCACTGTATTTCCAGGATTGAGGCTGCGGGGGAATCTTCCTTATCCAGAGCAGATCCGAAGTCTATACCAAAAAGAAGTTAATCTTAGATCTGGTGGATACTTACCAGTTGAAACTGTAAATGCTTATGTGGAGCACTAACATGCTTGATGGAACTTTCCACAAGGTCGTAAAATTACTGAAAAAAATAGACAGGAAATTGTAAGTTTCAAAAAAAAAAAAAAACACATGCCTTTGCAGATAAGATTTGTATTGATTTTTTTTCTTGGTTGGTTTATCTTTCATCACAAAGCATCAGGGTCCTTGCACATGGGTAAATTGATAGGTCTTGTCAGGGATGCCTTTTAACTCAGCTGTGTCAGCGCAACATAGGGAGGTTAGGACAAAATGCATCAATTAGCCTGTGTGCTAGGACTTTGCACAATTTCTTAGCTGTATTGCTCACAGTAAAATAAAATGGGGGGGGGGGGGGGGGGGAAATGATGAATTAAAAAAAAATTGCAAAGATGTTCTGAGATTAAATTTAATTTTTAAAACGCATATGGCCGCAGTTGATCAAGATTTTGAGCACGGTATACAAGTCTCAGCCAGGGAGTACAGCCTAAACTGAACACATTCCTCATTACTTTTTGTAAGGCTATTATGACATCCAATTAAACAAATCCAATAGATTAAAAGAATAGCAGTATAGTATTGTATAAAAATCATATTCGATGACTAGAAAGACTGGTGAGCCATTTTATCTGTGTGCAAACTACACATAGGTACATGGTAATTCCGCTCTGCACTGCATTGGGAACCACATCTGTATGTCCAATGCAACTGTGGCCCAAATTCCAAAAAGCATAAAAAAAAAAAAATCTGCAAATATATTTAAATTTATTTTGAATATGATCAATACAGCAATTAGCTGTAAATAGCAATTTATCAGTTTGTAAATTCTTTATCAACATGTAAAATGATAAAAAAAAAAAAACAAAAAAAAAAAAAAATTACCAGTGATGGCTTAAAATGAAAATTGAAAGCACAGGACTGCAGTGTAAAAGTAATCTTAAAGCAATTACCGTATTTAAATCGGCGTATAACATGCACCCCAACTTTAGGAGGGATGTTTCAGGAAGATAAAAAAAAAAAACACTTTCTACAGCCCCCTGTGTATAACACACAGGCACAGTTTATCCTCTATTTTCAGGGTAAAAAAAAGTGAGCGTTACACACCAATACAGTAGTTGAAAGAACACAATTATATATATATATATATATATATATATATATATATATATATATATATATATATATATATATATATATAAATTTGTATGAAGTTATACAGCAGAAGTTATGTTTTATAGGAGTTGGGAAATGCTACAAAATATTCCTTTTATAGTAAAAATTTGAGTGCATGGTTTATAGCAATCACAGGTTCAGCTATGAAAAAGTCAGAATCATAATTTTCCCTTTTATTTGTAGTTACAAGAAGATGGAATTTTGGTAATAACTACAAAGCAGCAGTACTGGGATTTAACATATTTTCTTTCTATAGTGAAATTTAGATGGTTCGCAGCAGTATGGCAGGTTATGAAAGCTCAGAATTACCCCTTTTATTTCCAGAATCCCATCTCTTGGTTACTGTATACGTACTAAAAAATTTCCATCGAATAGTTTTCCATATTCTTGGCCTGGTTCTCAGTATTACAGAAAATCCTCCTACGCCCACATCTCATATTGCCAGGCCTTTCAGATACTAGATCTGCTACCTGTAGACAATATTCAGTTTCGTAACATTTCTAAAAATGCTTATGTTATGAGAAAGGGGAAGAATATTCTAGAACTAGCCATGTCGGTTTGCACTTCCTTTTATTTCTGTGACAGGCCTTTAAATGGCAGCAGTTGCATACATGTTTTTTCTTGGGAACAGTTATTAGTTTTCATTAATAAAAGTTATATCGATTAGATTTAAATCCACATCTTATATGGAGCATATCGCACAACTGCATTTAGAATAAAATTGTATTTTTCCTTTTTAATATATAAGATACACTATAAAAACGCAAATCTATGACAAAAACTTAGAAGATGGTAACCAAGAACGTTATTAAAATTATAAATTTTAAGACCAAGACAAGCTGGCATTTAAAAAATCTGAAAAAAATAAAAATGTAGTGTTGGTAGAAAAGAAAGCTTATACCACCACTGTTAAAAATAAATAAAAAGAATAATAATAATAATTATTATTATAATTGGGTACCCGACGTCTAATGTCCAAACTGTTGCTGCTAGCCCAACACTATTAGGAAAAAAAAAAAGGGAGGGGGAAAGGAGACTCCCAGGAGCTTATGCGCAGCTGAAAATGTTTTAGTTTTTATAAATGTATAAGTATCAAGTTGATACTTAATACATTTATAAAAACTTTATTCAAGAGTCTACAATTTTTACAGATGCGCATAAGCCCCTGGGAGTCTCCTTTCCCCCTTTTTTTTCTAATACCACCACTGTTATTTTTGAAAGAACAAAGTCTTGGGGTTCAGTTTTACATATTTAAAGCTAGTTTTAAGTTTCCAGTCCATAGCAACACATACAGAAACCTAATATTTGATGAAATTACATAATATTGGTGTAAAGAGAATCTAAAAGTTAAGCAGCAAGAATCATGGTCATCAAGCCGTCAGGAATTCAAAATAATAGGAGGTTTGATAAAGTCTCAATACTGTAAATCATGAATGATGATACAGTTAAGTGCAGACTTAAAGCAAAACCCTTTCCCACTGCAAAGCAGGTGCAGCATTTCCAAACCAGGCCAGATACCTCCAGTTCTTGAAACCACAGCCAAGCTTCCAGGTGTCATCTTCAACGGCTCTGAACTTCCTGAACAGATGAATTAGATGTTCTCCTTCAGTGACATGCACCAATACTCCTGTCTGCAGTCTGTTAGCCTGCACCCCCCATTACTGAAGACAAACTGTCTTAGTGTATCAGTTATAAGATCACCACCTCCCGCCAAACTGAGTTTCACTTCTGCTTTTTCCGGATTCATACAAGTGTTCACTTTGCACAGAACTTGTATCTTACACAAGAATGGAATATGTCAGGAACTGGTGCCCAAGTAACACAGTAACTGCATTTCATCATATGGAAGGCAGCAAGACACACACAAGTGGAGCTTTGCATTTGCAATGTGAAAACTAATATCTAGTAATATAAAACTAATATATATAACTAACCTGGAACAAACTGCAAAAGGGCATGCATTTTTCTTCATGTGAAACAGAACTGACATTTTCATAATCATATGGAACTAAATTAAAGCTTAGGTTACCTTTAAAACACTTTATTATGTATAGTTGTGGACTCTAAAAAAACTTGCGTTTTTCCTTTATATGAAAATGAGAGCCATTCGCTTCTATCAAGCCCAAAAACGACGTATACATTAGGGGTTGTCTTTTGCTCAGGCAAATAAATACATTGCTTTATATTTGCCAGGTGCCCTTTAAGCCAAGACTTGGCTTTGCAGTTGTGTACTTAAGAGTCATATGCACTGCAGTCAGTGCTGCAACACAGTTACTTAACCCAGTGTTTCTCAACTCCAGTCCTCAAGGCGCACCAACAGGTCATGTTTTCAGGCTTTCCATTACTTTGCACAGGTGATTTGATCAGTTTCACTGCCTTCGTAATTACCACAGCCATTTCATCTGAGGGAAATCCTGAAAACATGACCTGTTGGGGCGCCTCGAGGACTGGAGTTGAGAACCCACACAGTTAAGAGGCATAGGACCTTTTATTTAGGCCATCTAGTAGCTACTTTCGTCCAATTTGGTGTTGTGTACAACTGCATTTGAGGGGCCTTTATTATTAATTTGATAATGTTTTGGCAGATTAGACTAGTTTACAGTACACAAAATTATGGGCCAGAAAGTATAGATGAGGGGGTTAGGAAACAGATCTGACAATATACTGTACTATGAGGACCTGCACCCAGGTGTAGTAGAATGAGGACACAAATGTACTTACTGCTGCAGTAGTTTTAAAATAAGTGCTTCTTTAAATAAACAGTTACAGGGACACCAAATTGTATATATTAGTGATTGAAATGAATGGGCTTTTGCACATTTAAATGCATCTTGTAAACTTTGTGTTGGACACAAAAAAAATATTTAAGGCAGCATAGAATTAGGGTGGACAGTATTGATATGTAAAAAAAAAAAAAAAAGTCTAAATGCATAACAAAAAGGATGGTAATTAGTTCTAATAAAAAGTGTATATATATATATATATATATATATATATATATATATATATATATATATATATATACACACACACACACACACTAGTGTACTTGCAACAGTTGGAAGATTATATATATATATATATATATATTAATATTATATTGTGTTTACAAAATTAGAACAAGCTTTCAGGGGGCGTCTGCTCTTTACCAGTGACTTACTTGGACAGAGAAAGGAGGTAGATACCCCTGAATACCTGTCATGTTAGTGCAAACTAAAGTATCACAGACGGTACTGAACAGTTGGTAAGACTACCATTTTAAATAAGGAACTACTGGAAAGGTTTCGTCAAATGCAACCTTTAAAAAAGAGTGGTAATTCAAAGGAATTCTGTTTTAATTTCAATGAAACAGCAGAGAAGGAAGGAGAAAAAAAAAACAAAAAACAAACACAAAATGTAAAATGAACAACTAAGTTTTAAAATTCAAATTATTCAAATGATAGAAAGTTTAAAAAATAAAGTTAACGTGTCTAAATCTTTACACTACCATCCAAGTACTTACTGTATGCATCTCTTGCTCCGGGTAATTTCTGTAGATACTGGTTGCCGTCTAACTTCACTGCTCACATACTGCCACCACCAAGGACCGATGGGTAGAAAGGATCACAGGCTGGCCAGCTTACCCTTTTAAGCATCTCGCAATAGCCACGTCACCAACCACAGATAGAGGAACTATACTTGGTCCCACCCATAAGCCGTGCATTGCAAACTAAAATGTCTGTGGAGAGCGCTGTGGGTGTCGCAAGTGAAGTCTTACACAAAAGGGCCGATAAAACGCAGAGAAAAACAGCTTGAAACTTCGGTAGAAGTAAAAGCAAACTTAACAGGAAGTCATCTGAAAATTGCGCTAACAAAACAAGGATCACTAGTTTTCCTGTGCATAATCCTGTTTGTAGTCTGATATTACCAAATAGCATCACAAAACACTTGGCACATTGCATAACACCTACACAGGCCACAGTATCAATTCAATTATTTTTCCTGCAAGTCAGTAGATTAGGAGCAAGCCGATAGCACCATTGCCTAACCAGATCCACAAGACATGTCCATCTGGTCCCCACACATACTTTTATGGATTACCAAACTCTTGCAGCTTATCCAAAGTCTACAAACTGCCAGCCACTTCCACCCTCCACCTTTTAAGCCTCTCATTTTGCCTAGATATGCAGTTTCATTGTATCCCAGTTGAGACCATGTAAACATCATTGCCACTAGAAAAGCTTGCAAACCATTTTGCAAGGGTCTGAAGAGCAAGTGACACCAATATGTAGGGAACAGCGAGGTGTACAAAACTGGGGAGTTTTACAATGACAGTCAGCATTTGTGTGTAGAAGCTGCTACAGATACACGTTATCTGCAGAAGCAGCTTCTTCCACAATATGCTGTGGTTTGCACACACTGGAGAGGAGCAGGGGGGGCTGGGTGAGAAGTCAGGACTCAGCATCCAGCAGTACGGATTGCCAGAACAAAATGTATACCACAGCTGCCCTTGGAATCACATATAATTTTTTTAATATATATATATACGTATATCTTATAAATAATATATTGATCGATGCATGTATGTTTGCATCACATTGTGCTTCAGTGGATAATTACCACTATCAAAAAGTCAATTAACTGCCACAACAGAGACACTACAAACTGTAGCACAAATGCAGTCACCCCTTCCGAAATGATAAGTACAAGAATGGCATTTAAACATACTTCTATGGAAGTATGTTACCTCTAAACAAATGATCAGAAAAAAAAAAGGCAAGAGCATTAGAAATGAAAATGATAAAACTAGCTTCCTGCCCATTCTACACAGTTTCTCGCTCTGTCCCCACCCGCCTCACCACACAGGAAGTGACAAAGCTTGTTGCGATCTGCCGCATTTTGGGACGGCCAGTTCACTAGAAACAGTTATACCCATATATGGAAATACGTGGAGTGCACCGTTTTTAAACACTTACCCTAATTTTCTTATGAATCAGTCAGAAAATAAAATAATCAGACTTTATTTAGACAAACATATCACAGGAAGATTACTAAAATGTCATAACAGAACGCCATGTTGGGTGTTGTGGACAAATGGAAGACAACACCGATAGTGTGGCAGTTGCAAATCACAAACAATACATTTCATATTTTTGTATAAATTTTTTGGGCTATTTAGGGTGAGGCACAGGAAAGTTTTAAAGCTTTCAGCAACGCCTCTCTTTCCGTTACATTCAGTTCTGCTCTCACAGTAACTGTCAGCCACTTCCTCTCCAGAGCCACAGTAGACTAGAACATATGACGTATCTGTGGTATAGAATGGGTTAAGAGCATACTTTGGTGTTGCTAGTCAAAGTTTCACACTTACTGATTCTATTAAAAAGCATGCAACTGTCTGAGAAGAGTTTTCTTTTTCTTTTTTTTTAACTCAGTGAGTGACCCACTGCGCGGTTTGCCAGTCACGTATTTTGAAAAAGTAACAAAGGGAGAGGAAGAAATGACAAGACGATCAGGATTAATACATCTTTATTTTGTCCCACAACCCCATTCTCTTCCAACAAGGTCTCTTTCCTTGAGAAGACAAAAAAAAAAAAAAAACGTGAAGTGTCTGTGCGTGTGGCGGGCCGAGTGGCACAACCCTTCCCCCCACTGTGGGGAAACCACAGCCTCAGCAACATAACAGGAAAATAAAACCAACGGAAGAGAAGACATAGACATCGACCCAATCTCTGCTCCAGCCCTTCTTCTGCAGTTATGTCTTGATAGCAGTGTCTCTGGATTTGTAAACCACCCCTCGGCTTTTCAGCTCACGCACAATACCTAAAAAAGAAACATAGCTCCATTAAAGTGCAGATGAAAGGATGAGATTTTTTATATAACACACACGTTTTATCACACAACACAACTGTCACTTGCTGCACAAACAATAACAGTGAACTACAGGCTATATTGGCACAGTGGTTTAGGTTTATGTTTAAGAAGTGGCCCTCTTTCGACAGAAGCACAGACCTTATTAAAATGCTATCTGCCTGGCTAGTATGCAACACTCAAGTTGGAAGTATTTTGAGTTACTGACCAGTAAAAAGAATGCCCATCCAAAAGGGTAGTTCTAAAGTCACAACCACCCATCTGCATACTTTTTAAGTAACGCAAAGTATTGACAGCAGAGGGTCATCATGACAGACAGAATTTGCAGCAAGAAGGAATCAATATCAGCCTCCATGTGTCTCAAAAAAGGTTTCCTTAATGCCGGCCATACACGGTTCGAATTTCGAAAGAATTTTCGTACAAATTTCGCACCATTAGTGGGCTGCAGCAACAGCCGATTTTCGTGCGGCATTCAAATTTGAAGAGTTGGACATTTTTTTTAAAAACAAACGATTTTCTAATCAATGACGGGAGAATCATGCAAGAAAATAAAAAGATTCCCAGCCACAAAAATTATTTTCTTTAGCAACATGAGGTGAAATTGAAGGTTTGGCTGGCCAAATTTCAAAAATCAACGGTGGCGTCATCAAATCACAAAAACTTTTCTTATTTTGAAAATAAATTCGGGGGGGGGGGGGGGCAGACTTCATCATTACTTTTTTTATTACAAGTTGCTGGCTCCCTGGTTATCATGCTCAACCTATGGCTTCAGTACCTTGTTTTAACAAGCAATTTAATTGAAACAAGTAGTCAGTGAGGTCAGAAACCCTAACCTACATACTTGTTCTGGGTGTAAACAACCAATTTTTGCTGCAATAGCATTAACATTGCTTCAAGAAATGGCAAAACCCAGACCATTTGTCATATGAATAATTTTCTGGGAGTATCCCCAAATCAAATAAAATAAACATAAAAAAGGAGAAATATAGCCAAAGCCATTTTGGCTATACTTCTCCTGGGGATCAAAGGAGTGCAGCCTGTTCTGCACCCATGACCCGTTTTCAGCTAACATCGGGCTAAAGTCTGCTGACGTCACAGAGCCGATGCAGGCTCGGGAAAGATCCTGACTTTAGTCAGAATCCACCCACATGCCTGGATCAGCATCTGGCTCAGCCCCTCTCTCACAGGATTTGATTGACAGCAGCAGGAGCCAATAGTTCCCGTTGCTGCCTCTGTGCCTGTGAGGAGAGAGAGCGCGAGCATTGATGCTGCTTTTGGGCACAGATCAAGTGTTTAGAGGGGGCCTGGGGGGGGGGGGGGGGGGGGAGAGAAGGGAACTGATACTGGAAGGGGCTAGGGGGAAGCCGATCCTGGAAAAAAGTGTAATATTTCATCTTAGAAGTCTTTAGATGCGGTGGCTCCATTAGCGCTCTCAGTATTTTTTATCTCCTATATTTTTACCGCATGATCCTGCCAGTAAAACCATCCCTCACTTGTTGCACTGTATCAATGGGAGGTGCAGCACTATCACCTAGGATGAACAGTGTAAAGGGCGTCTCGCCTCTCCATCTTTTAGGAGAGAGGCGTTTTGTAGTCCTAACATTGTGCGAGACCAGAATCGGGCGTGTCCGTGACTGCCGGGTCTAGAGGACCTGGCGCATCACGGATCGCGGTAAATTGCCGCTGATAGTCATTGGACGGAGCGATCACATATAAACAAACCGGCGTCATTTGATGACGCCGGTTCCTTCCTCCTCTGTCTGTACCGATTGGTGCAATGTGAGAGTAGAGAGCGGGTGTCAGCAGTGCTGTGGGCTGGATCTGTGACTATTGCAGTCACAGATCCAGCCATCCCTGCAATACCCTGCGCAATACTCTGCAAAACCCCCCCCCCGCGCAATTTTCAGATATTGGCACCATAGCTTGTGGACGCTATAACTTTCACAAAGACCAAATAATATACACCAATTTGTACTTTTTACCAAAGATATGTAGCAGTATACATTTTGGCCAAAATGTATGAAGAAAAATTACAAATTTGCTAAATTTTATAACAGAAACAAAGAATTCATTTTTTTTACTGAATTTTCAGTCTTTTTTTTCTTTTATAGCGCAAAAAATAAAAAACCCAACGGTGATTAAATACCACCAAAAAAAGCTCCATTTGTAGGGAAAAAAATTATAAAATTCCTTTGGGGAAAGTGTTGCATGTCTGAGTAATTGCCATTCAAAATGTTAGAGCACCGAAAGCTGAAAATTTGTCTGGTTATTAAGGGGGTTCAAGTGCCCAGTGGTCAAGTGGTTAAACATAATTACTCTTCTCAGGTCCCCCCTGGCTTTAACCCCCCCCCCCCCCCAGAGTGCCCCCATAGCGAACCGCTTATGGGTGCACTCCTGAGGACTCAGCCCTGCCCCCTGCTCACTGTCTGTGCTGTCTCTGAGCCTATGAGAGCTGCTGCTCTTGGGCACAGCACTGGATCCAGATCGGGCTCCCCATAAGGGAGGGGGGCTGTGAGCTGTACACAGGTGGTTTTGTACCTTAATGCAGAAAATGAATTAAAAACCCACACACACAAAAATTATAATTTATATTTTTTCCTAAAGCTCCTAAATTTGCTGATTATTGCAATTACTTATTGTCATTGACAAGGTTAGGGTAAAACAGGAAATGGCAAAGGAAGTATTCAACCATACCAGAGTATTGAAAAGAAGAAACCAGACAGAGTCAGCAAACCTGGTATGTTCGAAACAGACATGTGCCACAGCAATTTATGATCAACCTCACTGCACCAAAAAGGTTTTTGTTAAAACCATCTAAAAACTTTATAAAAATAAGCTCAAGGCATGTTGACAGACATTAATCCTACCTTGTGGTAGGCGTCCTGTAACAGAGACTGCATAAACTCCGGGCTTGAAATTAGCTGAAAAAAAAAAAAAAAAAAAACGCATTACCAACATGTAAAAAAAAAAAAAAAAAATTATTTTTTTTATACAAAAACATTATCCATCATATTATGCCTCAAACATCTATATCAGTGGTTCCCAACCTTTTCTATGACCCACATTCCCCTGGGAAATATATAAATGTGTGCACACCCTACAAAAGCAAGATCAAATCTAAGGATAAAGAAGTCACATTTCTAGTATTTGAAAGCAACTTAACCATATACATTACTGCAGGTGAACAAAATGCACTTAAAAAAATCCAGCTGGTAGGAATTCACTGTATTCATGGTCCTGAAACCCCAAGGTCTTCAAGCAAACTATCCATCAAATGTTACAAGTAAAACAATATACAGCATCTCACAAAAGTACACCCCTCACATATTTTGAAGAATACTTTATGATATATCTTTTCATGTGACAACACTAAAGGAATTTCACTTTGCTACAATATAAAGTAGTGAGTGTACAGCTTGTATAACAGTATAAATGTGCTGTCCCCTCAATTTTACACTGTTCTACAAGCTGTACACTCACTACTTTATATTGTAGCAAAGTGTCATTTCTTCAGTGTTGTCACATGAAAAAAGATATATCAAAGTATTCTCCAAAAAAATATGAGGGGTGTACTGACTTTTATTGAAAGTGGTGCGCACAGAATCTGGTGCAGATGTGCATAGTAACCAATCAGCTTCTAACTGCAGCTTGTTCAATTGAGCTGTGACAATAAAACCCTAGGAGCCGATTGGTTACTATGCACAGCTGCACCAGTTTTAGCAAATCTCCCCTAATGATTATGCCAGATGCTGCATTATAATGATTTATAAGCAATACTTTATCAGTTACCTAGTCTACTATCTATACAACACAATCTACTAGCACTGCTCAAAGTACACTGGCAGAGGGCCGAGTGATGACTCGTAACTAAGGAACGCAAAGCCACTCATTGTTGAACCCCTAAAATTCCATCTCACACACCCTGGGGGTGCGGGCTACCCAGGTTGGGAACCCAGACCAAGTTTAACCAGACAAAGCACAGATATATCATTTACGTGAAGCACAATTATTACTAGGGCCGAAACTAATCAATTATGAAAATAGTTGTCAACCATTTTCATAAATCGATTAAATTGGCCAGCCGTTTATTTGGCCTGCATACAGAATGCATTATTTACATATCCGGAAATAGAGTGCAGCACACCATCCATACATGTCAGTAAGTGCCTGAGAACTTGTGAATGTTTGAGGAGCATGGGACATGTAGTCCTGGACAGCAAGCGAGTGGTTTTAAAAAGGCAGAAGTTTTTTTACCTTGCTATAGGGGCACTTCCACTCTGAAGGCAGGATGAGCCAGAAGCATAAACTGTGTGGGGAAGATCAGCACCTGAACCCAGAGGTAAACTTTTACCAGTATTGTGCAATATTTATAGCGGAGTTCCACCCAAAAATGGAACTTCCGCTTTTTGAAACCCTGATCCCTGTAATACAGGCATTTTGCTCCCACTTCCGGGCATAGATACCCGAGCCACCTGCAGCTATCTACACCACTTAGTTCACCCCCCACTGTCTTCTGGGAGACACACAGGTCCCAGAAGATAGCAGGGACCAAAGGATCGGGCAGCATTGGGCAAACAAGACATTTTTTTGAAGGAAGACATTGTTTTAGCATGGCCAGCATATATTACAGTTCTGTCTGAAAAAAATACAGCCTTTAATTTTTATTTTAAATAAAAAATGTGATCTTTGAGTCTGAGGATATTTAACAGATTTAACCTCTAAAGGCCCGTACACACTATCAGATTTTCTGATGGGAAATGTGTGATAGCAGGCTGTTGTATGATCCATCAGACAATTGTTGTCGAATTTTCCGCCAACAAAATGTTGAATAGCATGCTTTAAAATTTTCCGACAACACACATTTGTTGCCGGATTATCTGATCTTGTGTACAGAAGTCCTTCGGACAAAACCCCAAACACGCATGCTCAGAAGCAATGCTAACCATAACACAACATTAGCAGAAGTTGCCCAAAGGGTGATGCTAAAGAGTTGAAAAAACACGTAGTTTCGCGTTTGTTGCCGGACAATTCTCTGCCATTTGTATGCAACAAAAGTCCTACGCTTTTTGGATGGAAATCCGATCGTGTGTACGAGGCTTAATAGTATATACAGTATGTCTTATTCTCAGAGCGGATTAGAGATTTTGCTCCCTAACCATATAGTTGGTTATTTATATTTACCAATGCATATAGATATTTAAAGCGGAGTTCCGGCCACAATTGCACTTTTTAAATATAAATACCCCTGTAATACACAAGCTTAATGTATTCTAGTAAAGTTAGTCTGTAAACTAAGGTCCGTTTTGTTAGGTTGTTACAGCATTTAGACACTTTATAAAATAGAAATTGACTGGGGCCATCTTAAGTGTGTGCATCATGAAGCCAGACTGTATGACTTCCTGGATTTCAGCCTTGCAGATCTTGCACATGCTCAGTGCTGCACAAGCAATGTAATAGTTTTCAGATCAGGTTTCAGCACCTGTACTGTCCAAGTCACATGATTCTTCGAGACTGGGGAGTGCACAGACTCCTGGAAAGTTACACCCACTACATTCCCAGGAGTCTGTGCGGTGAAGCTTAAGCACCTAGGTGCAGGAAGTGGGAAGATTAACTATTCTGCCTAGCAACAACACTCTGAAGGCATCTAAAAAAAAAAAATAAAAAAAAAATTCTTAAAGGACTAATGAAATTTTTTTAAAACTACTGATGTAATGTTATATTTATGGGTGGAACTCCACTTTAAGAATATATTGCTTTTCTTTTTAAACTTTACATATTTTTTTTTGTTTTTCTGAGAGAAGAAGAAGGAGAACATATAAGATGAGACCGTATATATGAGGGGAAAAAGACCGAGAGAGAAGAGAGAAAAAGGCCGAGAGAGAAGAGAGAAAAAGGCCGAGAGAGAAGAGAGAAAAAGGCCGAGAGAGAAGAGAGAAAAAGGCCGAGAGAGAAGAGAGAAAAAGGCCGAGAGAGAAGAGAGAAAAAGGCCGAGAGAGAGAAAAAGGCCGAGAGAGAGAAAAAGGCCGAGAGAGAGAAAAAGGCCGAGAGAGAGAAAAAGGCCGAGAGAGAGAAAAAGACCGAGAGAGAGAAAAAGACCGAGAGAGAGAAAAAGACCGAGAGAGAGAAAAAGACCGAGAGAGAGAAAAAGACCGAGAGAGAGAAAAAGACCGAGAGAGAGAAAAAGACCGAGAGAGAGAAAAAGACCGAGAGAGAAAAAGACCGAGAGAGAAAAAGACCGAGAGAGAAGAGAGAAAAAGACCAAGAGAGAAGAGAGAAAAAGACCAAGAGAGAAGACTACATCAAGGCTCATAGTTGGTGGTGTAGGCCATGTTTAAGTTGCGAAACGCGACTGTACAGCGTTAATCGCGGTGGAGCATGGTCTCGAATTATCTCCCAAGAGACTACTGTCCGCATCCAGCATGGAGGCTGGGCAGAGAGGGTGCTCCTGGGTTAAACTTTACATATTAACTAAATTATACACCACACTTTAAGGTTATTATCCGATCAATCTATACTATAATCAACCAATGGATTATTATTAAGGATTTATATAGCGTCAACAGTTTACAATATAAAAAGGGAGACAATACAGTTATAATACAATAAAATACAAGAGGATTAAGAGGGCCCTGCTCAGAGCTTAAAATCCAGATAATGAAAATAATAGTAGTTGCAGCCCTATTTATTACCAT
The DNA here is from genome assembly GCF_905171775.1 of Rana temporaria. Taxonomy (NCBI): domain Eukaryota; kingdom Metazoa; phylum Chordata; class Amphibia; order Anura; family Ranidae; genus Rana; species Rana temporaria. The sequence continues at coordinate 428,834,787 of NC_053490.1, forward strand.
GTTCATTGGCCCTTTTTACCTCCTTAGAGAAATTTTCTTTTGTTTTGGTACAGTACAATTCTCTATATTCATCATCAACATGCCAACATAATTGTGCAATTTTTTTTTTTTTTTTTTAAACTCAAGTTTTCTTGCCAGACAACCTTTACCCATGCTCCATACAGTGTACACCCTTGCTCATTCCCAGCATTCCAAGAATTGAGCCAGGTGCTTGCAATGGCGCAATTCTTGTTTGCATGCACAGAGTGATTACACCAGCAGTGGGTCTTCAATGACTAAAACAGGAATGCTACAGGACCAGGAGGGAGCAATGGGTGAGATGGCCCTGTCACCAGATCTGAATGGAACCTGAACCTCCAACAGGTTATTCCAAATGTACACGTTCCTGTAGAAATGTCTGTGCATATAAAAGTGGGTGCTGTAGCGACCACCGCCTTGAACTGAGTGAAGTCAGAGCAAAAAGAACGTCGCCAGCACACCAAGGGTCTCCGGAATGGGTCCTGCTCTTTAATCAGTGATCACAATGTTACAGCAGATAGCAACGTTTCTGAACCACGCAGGACCACTTCATCAGGCATCATCACATGCCTAATGAAGGGGTCCTGCGTGGCTCCGAAACACGCCCCCCCCCCGAACCCCCGTTTTACTTACCTGACCCCTCGAAAGTCCCGCGCACATCCACGTGATCCTCTTCGGTTCCCAGCCTGGCCGTTGATTGGCTAGGCTGGACGGATTGATAGCAGCGCAGCCATTGGCTGGCACTGCTGTCAATCACAGCGGATGACGCGGCGCGCCGGGGCCGATTGATACAGTCAGCGGCAATGCCCGCTCCTGTATCACGGGGGCGCGCTCGCAAAAGCTTTCCACCATGCTCGCATGAAGGTGGAAAGCTTTTGCGAGGAGGAGCAGAGACAGCTGCAGAGGGACCCCAGAAGACAGGGTTAGGGGACACTCTGTGCAAAATGAGCTGCACAGTGGAGGTAAGTATAACATTTTTTTTTTTTTTTTTAAATAACAAAGTTTGCCTTTAGTGTTTCTTTAAAGCTTAAAACCCATTCTGGAGATCCTGGGTTGCTGGTGACATTATTTTGCTTGGAGCCTGAACCCGGCACTGTTGGAGGACACACAGGGATAATAATGCCAAGAAATATGTTGTGCACAATATGGCAAGAGTCCACCACCATTCAGAAGAGTGCAGTTCTGTATTAAAGATAAGCGTCCCGAATCTTCTATTTCTGTACCTTCTTCTTTCCTTATACACATCGGATGTATTGCTAAGTAATGTCTATTTTGCTTGCGACATGCTGTGATGTTTCATGTGCTAGAGGAGGTTATACCCTCAAAAGGCAATGGCACTTTGTGTTGCGATTCAGTTCGCTAAACCGTTTAAGAATGATATTTACTTTTGTATGTTTTATTCCCCTTTTTTATCTTTGAAGAAAATTAATAAACATTATTGGAAAATAAAGATAAGCATCCCTGTTCTCTATCTTTTTTAGGCCCTCTACCTTTGCCCAGCATTTCTAACATATTTAACTTATACTACAGAAATACATCAACAATCTGCATTTGATGAATTTACCAAATGGGAGCAATCGCTTCAGGTGCAAGTATTTAAGATCACAAAACTGCTGGGAGGGCGGGACTGAAATAGAGAAGTGCACCAATCCTTTAAAACAGGAAATGGCACATCCTGACATTCATCCACCCCTCCTTTCCCCTTGTCCATTCACAGAAACATTGTATTCTGTAAAAAGAAGTTCACAAATACATTTTGTGCATGGATGAGGGACAGGAAGGTAGAGAGCGAGCGCTACTAGCCTTCACTGTATGAGAAACCGAACTGGTCAGTCTTAGTGCTGGCACTTAGCGTAGCATCAGGGATTACCTAGTGCAGCATTAGCCACACATGGAACACTCCTCGTTAAAAGGTCACTTGTGCATAGTAATTGTCCCAAAAATGCTTACCTGGAGTTCAGCTTTAATTTAACCTGCAACTAACACAACTGAGCAAATACCTGGAAGTTTAAAAAACAGGATTCCAAACTTGTCCCCGATAATGGAGTTGGGAATTACTGTGGTATTCTGCTTTGTTTTAGTAACAAACACAAGTTTAATATGACTTCCACTTACTGTATTAATTTTAGACTCAACTCAAAATGGTAAGTTTGGGCTAACTGTGAAAGTCTGAGTAGATTTATTTTTGACACTGCAGCTTTGCGGTTATAATCCAGGGTAGTGAACTTCCCTGCACCATTTCCTTCCCTTATTACTCCCATTGCTGTTCCTACATGCAAGTCTAGTATTCACAGACAGCATCTGCATTCAGAGAAAATTACCGTCAACTTTGCAGAATGACAGTTAAAGGGGGTGGGGGGTGTAAAATGTTATATAAAATGTATTTATACATACAGTTGGCAGAAATACTAACATTTTGGCATTAATATTGAAAATATGACCGATCATGCCAAAAAACTGGCTTTCATTTAAAGCGGAGGTCTGGCCATAATTTATTTTTACACGATCCACACATTACTATAGCATACAAACAAATATATTAGCCGCTCCCGATCGATTTAGTGATAATATAAAAATGTACTTAATATCTTCTCCCATGATATTGTGGCCCTTTCCATTTTAAATTAAGGGCATGTGAAGCCCAGTCGCCATCTGTTCCTGGTTACCTCTATCTCGCGCATGCGCAGTTAAACAGCGCTCGTAGTGCCGTTAGTTTGTATTGTTGTCACGACAACGGGCAGCAACGGAGGAGCGTCCCGCCCCGCTGTTATGACAACGAAGGTCTTGCGCAGTTAAATGGCGCCTGTAGCACTGTAATGCCCAGAGCCAGGTGAGTTAGGAAGGGAAGTAGAGCCACACAAAAAAGCTCAATGAGGCATGTTAAAGGTGTTGTTTGGCATAGTTTAACCACCTCCCTCGCCCCTTAGAGGCATTTTTGAGGAACACAGAGAAATGGCAAGGCAAAAAATATACATCGCTGACCTAGTAGCCAAAATGGGTTGTAATCACACACACACACACACACACACACGAGGTTCACTTGAAGACCGACACCACAAAAAAAAAACCCACACACACACACATACACACACACACACACACACACACTTTAGGATCCAGGTGCGTTTTAAATTTAAAATACAAAAACACTTGCAGAACAGCAGAAAGGGCATATTCATAAAGTAGTGAATGTGACAGTCACTGTAGGAGAAACAATCAAAACAGTTCTACGGCGGCAGGTCGGCTCTCCTGCGCGAGAGCCCGTAGCTCTACGTTGGCTCTCGAAGCGGCCACTAAATGTGTGCCCCCCCCGCTCCTGACTCCCGCGTCCGGCGGTCGTGATCGCTTGTTACAGAGCGAGAACCGGGAGCTGTGTGTGTAAACACACAGCTCCCGGTCCTGTCAGGGGAGAAATGCCTGACCGTCTGTTCATACAATGTATGAACAGCGATCAGTCATTTCCCCTAGTGAGTCCACCCCCCCCCTACAGTTAGAACACACCCAGGGAACATACTTAACCCCCTCCCTGCCAGTAGCATTTTTATAGCACTGATCGCTATAAAAATGCCAATGGTCCCAAAAATGTGTCCGCCATAATGTCGCAGTACCAAAAATAAATCGCTGATCGCCGCCATTACTAGTAAAAAAATGCCATGAAACTACCCTCTATTTTGTAAACGCTACAAAACTTTTGCGCAAACCAAATCAATAAACGCTTATTGCGATTTTTTTTAACGGAAAATATGTAGAAGAATACGTATCGGTATATATATATAATTTATTATGCACACAAAAAATTGGGGGGATGTTATAGCAAAAAAGTAAAAAAAATTTTTTCAAAATTGTCACTCTATTTTTGTTTATAAGAAAGCTCTATTTGTGGGGAAAAAAAAAAGGATGCCAATTTTGTTTGGGAGCCATGTCGCACGACTGCGCAATTGTCAGTTAAAGCGACGCAGTACCGAATCGCAAAAAGTGCTCTGGTCTTTGACCAGCAATATGGTTCGGGGCTGAAGTGGTTAAATACATCCCCTAGTGGACATATTAGAATACTCACTGATCCGCTGCCACTTTGACACCCAGCTGTCATCAGAGCTCATCATGGCCACAATCCTAAAAAAAAAAAAAAAAAAAATCCAATATTACAGTTTGTTGGCCAGATTTTTAGGATCCACAACAACAATACACATGAAATGACATACCCATCAAACGAAGAGCTAGTGCAATCATACACCATTTCCCTGTTCCCTTTCATCTGCAGGTAAGCATCACAGTTGTCACAGCCATCGTATTCAAACTGGTCAATGGTCTGGAAGAAAAGCAAAACCACATGCTGTTAGAAAGGACAATAACTAATGTCTACAGAAAGGATAGCCCTTACCGTTTCCCCCCCCACCCCCCTTTAAATTTAGGATTTCTCATCACAGAGCAGACAAACATTAAAATTATATATCACACTGGTGGATATTTAATAAAACTTGAGTGCAAAATCTCATGCAGCTGTGCATAAAAACCAACTTCCAGGTTTTATTGTCAAAGCCCAACTGAATGAGCTAAAGTTAGAAGCCGATTGGCTACCATTCACAGCTGCACCAGATTCTAAGTGCTCCAATTTTAGTAAATCTCCCCCAAATCACCTCACCAGGACCTTGCATCAGCACTAAATTGCAAGCACTGTTGGGCTTATTAAATAAAGCAGCAATGAGTTGTACCTATAGCCACCTATTGGAATCCATTTTATACTGGCAGGGTTACTCACTGTGAATTAAATATTAAAGCAGAGGTCCAGACGATTTTTTTTTTTAAAAGCCAGCAGCTACAAATACTGCAGCTGCTGACTTTAAAAAAAAAAATGGACACTTACCTATCCTGCGCGCCATCGCTTGTCGGTAAGGGAATCAGGAAGTGAAGCGTTGCGCCTTCACTGCCCTGTTCCCTACTGTGCATGCGCGAGCGGGGCGGCCCGTCCTCACTGGTCCCTGCTCTCCCCTGGGACCAGTGTGTTTCCCAGGAGACAGCAGGGGGGGATGGGAAGTGGCGTGACCCCCCCTCCCACGGGAGTCAATGCCCAGAAGTGGTTGCAAATACCTGTCTCCCCCCTGAAAAGGTACCAAATGTGACACCGGAGTGGGGGGGGGGGGGGGGTTCCAAAAAGCGGAAGTTCCATTCTAGGGTGGAACTCCGCTTTAAGAACCAATTTGTATAGATTACTGCAATTTGCTCCATATACTGCTGATTAAGTACATTTGCAACTGTTGGTGAGAAGCACATAAAAAGGTTTTTTAACTGCAAAGAATGCATGAAGGTTAAAAAAAACAAAAAAACCCTGAAGCCTTTATATCCATTTTAAGTACTAAGGAGAGCGTGAAGAGCATCAACCTGTGCATGCATTCCCCCACACTTCCTGATTTTGCTGGGCTGTTCTGGAAAAGTTAGCAGTCACTTGAAGTCTATATCACTTGTAGATTTCTTTCCTTCATGCTCGTTCACACGCGAGGTAAAACCCTACGGCTAAGCCATGCTTTTTCTGCTCCTCGACCGCTACCCCCTCTAGGTGCAGAGGCAGCAGTAGAAGAATTAGGAATGCTTTCAGCGCCCGCCGAACATGACCCATTAAACTTAAAAAGGTTGTAAACCCTCCTGTTTTTTCACCTTAAAGCATCCAGCCCCACCGTTTTACTTACCCGAGCCCTGGAATGTCCCACGGCAAGGACGCGCCGTCTCTCTGCCTGGGGTTCTTGGCTCTCGATTGGATAAATTGATAGCAGCGCAACCATTGGCTCTCACTGCTATCAATCCAATGACGTGGGACCCGGGGGTGGGGACGAGTCATGCATTCGGCAGCTATGGACACAGAATAATGGACTCGGGAGCACGCCCGCAAGGTAACCCCCCCCCCCCCCCCCCGGGAAAGCGCTTCTCCTAGGTGGTTATCTTATGCGGGGGAGGAGCTGCTGAGGGACCCCAGAATATGGTGTTCAGGGCCACTCTGTGCAAAAGGAACTGCACAGTGGAGGCAAGTATGACATGTTTGTTAGAAAAATAAAAATCATTTGGAGATTTTTTAAATCCCTTTCCATAATCGTAGGCATCCACAACTTTCTTTCTGCCTTCACTGAAATCTATTGATCTTGACATGACGACACCACACATGTCAATAGCAAAGAGAACACCAGATCCTAGATGTCTGAGGTTTAAATAAGACAACAGGTTTCCCCTACATACTCCATAAGGAGTTTACAGTTCTAATATACTTTCAAACTTATTCCAACAGCACTTGAACTTGGCGATAGGTTATGCAGACACTGATCTATTGTGGGAAGGGAGAGTCTACTCTCCCCTAAACATCATGGTGTTTTGAGCTGTGGAAATCTTTAGAGCTAAACAGCAGGCTGGACCTTGCAATGTATACTGCGCAGTGTGAAAATTCCTTTGAAAAGGTTAATTGTAGGTATCGGTAACTTATATCTCTTAAGCCAAAAGTAGGGGATAAAGGCCAAGTTCACGTTTGACAGAAAAATGCCTCTGCTGACAAGGGGCCCAGTAGATCTTAAACTGTGTAACTTTAAAAAAAATATATATATCTTCTGATAGCATGGGCTGTGACAGGTCCTTTTTTTGGAGAGAGCTGGAGTCTATTAGACCTCTTTTTGAGATCAGATCAAACCAAGACCGGTTTTATCTGATGTTTTTACAAATCGGTAAGGACTTCATTCACATAAGGCCGATGTGATGAAATGCTTGTGGTTTCTGACATCACAGTGGGAGGAATGACATCCGTTCCTCCCAATGTATCTCAGGAACCAGATGCTACCTGTTGCATCCTTGCCGGTCTCCCTGATCGCTGGGGAGATCCCAGTAAAAGTGGCATCAGCGACTCTTTAGCCGCTTAAATTACGATTCATCATTGCCAGCTCTAAAAATGATATCTGGATCATTATTGTAGCGAAGACTGAGTTGTCACCCTTCCCATCTAAGAAGGTACATGTACATCTTAATCGCTTCTTATGTAAAGCTTATATTGTGTTCTACTATACTGGCATAAAGCCATACTTAAAGCCGAGTTCTACCCAAAAGTGGAACTTCCGTTCATTTGTCCCCTTCCTCCCAACTTTGGTGCCACATTTCGGGGGGGATTACCATTTTTTTTAACAGGCACCCAGTCACCAATTCCGGGAGACTGGGCTGCGGCAAATTACGTCATCAGCTCAGCTCCTCCTCCTCCTCCTCCTCCTTCCCCCGGGCCAGTAGGAGACCGCAGCGGTGCCTCATGCATGCACCTGTCGTGAAGCCGTAATGCTTTACTGACGTTTTCTCCTTGCAATAGCGGCGGCAGCACCAAACCGCTATAGAAAACATAAGCTGCGGTGCCGACATCGCTGGACTCCAGGACAGGTACGTGTCCTATTATTAAAAGTCAGCAGCTACAGTATGTGCAGCTGCTGGTTTTTAATTTTCAGCAGGGGTGGGCGGACCTCCGCTTTAAAGTGCAAGTTCACCTTTACTGAAAAAAATCTGTATGGTGAACTTACACAGGACCATACCCCTCAACCATGTCCCGCTGACCTGGAGCGCAGCGTTATCTCACTATCAGCCCTGGTATAGCCACGTCACCAGTCGGGGGCTAAGAAATCCCCAGCAGCTTCACGAGGTACGTTTAGGAGCATTCTAAAATTGGTCGGCACCGGCAATCAGAACCCGCGCAGCCCGTCCTGTCAGCAGGGGAGACGAGAAAGCCAAGGGGCCGTGACACGGATATACTAGGGCTCATAGCGGGATATCGTCACGCTCCAGGTTAACTGGACTGGTGGGGTGGTTCAGACAGTTTGTTCGTTTTTCGAACAGTTAAAGGGCTAAAAAAAAAAAAAAAAAAAAAAACCACACACGATAATCGTTTGGACGTTTTTGAGCCAAAAAAAACGAAGGACGAGCTTGGAAATTTTCTGCCGAACAATAAATTGAATGGTTAATGCGTTTCCCGTCCAAACTTTCTACACTAGGGATATGTAAAAAAAAAAAAAAAAAAAAAATGTATTTATGTCCACTGAATGATTTATCGATCATTACATGATGTCAATGTCGTTAGTGCTCGCGGCCGAACATTAGTTTTTCAAAAGTTTTTTCGGACGATTTTTCGTATGGCCAGCATAAGTTCACCTTACAGATTTTTCTGTTAAGCTGAACTTACACTTTAATGTCATATGCCGGTTGTAGTAGTTCCTCTGCTCCCAATTACTTAGATTAGAATATTGGTTAATTTCCTAGGAAGGGAATTGCAGAGGCCCTGTCCTAGCTGGAGGCACTGCCAACTTTATCATCAATAAGACTGAGCTGCGGCATATTCGCAAAGTCCACGTGCAGAGCCCACCAGAAATTCAGCACTGCGCTAATCACAGGCAGTGAGAAATTTCCCGATGTGCGGTTGCAGAGATCTGGAAATGTCTCACTGCCTCCGATTAGCGCAGTGCCGACTTCCTGGCGGGCTCTGTACATGGACTTTGCTTACACCCCGCAGCTCATCCTTAATTATGAAGCCTACTCTTCCACTTAGGGCCTCTTTCACACTGCTCTGTACCCCCCCAAAAAAAAATATCACAATAAAAATGTTTTTTCAGACACATTTTTGGGTTGCCTGCACCTGTGAATAATTAACATGTGACCCAAAAAAAACATGGTATATTTTTACCGTGATTTTGATGCATTTTCCATTAAATTTTAATATATGCGGTTTTCAAAACCACACCATGCAAGCGTTTTCAAAATGCACCGCACTTGTAAATGCAATGGTGTGGAGAGTCCCATTTGGACATTTTTCTTGCAAGGTAAAAACATATCAGTGTGAAAGGTTCTAGTTCTCTTCTAGTTCCAGCGCCTTGAGGCGATTAAGTTCGCATTTGCTGCGCTATACAAGTTTCTCACTCTTTTTTTACCTACAGGTTTAGTACAATACCCTGTTTGCGGAGGGGCAGTTCTCAATACACACAGAATGCTCCAAAGAAAAAAGTTTTGTCTTTAGAGGTCCTTTAACCCAATATTCAGTCACATGGACTGTAGAAACCTCAGTTGTTCTTGGAATCCCTGACTGGAAGCCATTGTGCGTGTCTCCTGTACGATGTAGACTTGGTTGCCTGTATACTCAGGGCCCTCCTGTGCTACTATCACATATACAGCCTTCCCCATCCCACAGATGTCTGTACCTGTGGGGGGAAGATATAATGAGCCGGCTTATACATTTCCCTGCCTCTTCTACACAGAGGCCGACCCTCTCTCTCACCTTCACCAGAGAACACAGCAAACAGGCTCTTAGATGCCGCAAATCTTTCGGGACCGTTTCCAAAGACATAACTACCGAAAGCGGAAGCACGTCTGTACCAACACAGGAAATCCTACCGGCTGCGGGCTAGAAGGGACTTTTCTATGGTGCGCCTCCGCCGTCGCTCTATCCCACTCCGCAATCTCTATGGTGCTGTTCTAGTGGCTCACGCACAGGACGTGGGTTATGGAGGAGGGGAGATGGTGAGCTCATGTTGTGTATATTACACAGGAGGTGATATGGACTCATGCTGCTGTTGTGTACAGGAGATTACTCAGACTTTCCGGCTATTGCAGTGTGAGAACAGAGAAGAGTTCTACCATTGCACAGATATTAGAAGGTTAACCACTACAGCCCTGGAAGGATTTACCTTAGGTTCCCCTAAAAATAAACTTTTAACATTGCATTTCCCACATTAATGACAATTAGAATCGGCTGGTTTTATTAAAAAAAAAAAACGTCCGTACGTACCGTTTGCTATATGCGTTCTCACCGCCGCTTCCGGGTACGATGGTGGGGCTGGGCGTTCCTAATTGATGGACAGGCATCCGACCGACGCATACATCGCGTCACGAGATGCCGAAAGAAGCCGAACGTCGGTGCGCATGCGCCGTATAGAGCCGCACCGACGTTTGGCATCTCGTGACGCGATGTATGCGTCGGTCGGATGCCTGTCCATCAATTAGGAACGCCCAGCCCCACCATCGTACCCGAAAGCGGCGGTGAGAACGCATATAGCAAACGGTACGTACGGACGTTTTTTTTTTATAAAACCAGCCGATTCTAATTGTCATTAATGTGGGAAATGCAATGTTAAAAGTTTATTTTTAGGGGAACCACCCCTTTAATGACCAGGCCATTTTTTTGCGATACGGCACTGCGTCGCTTTGACAATTGCGCGGTCATGCAACATTGTACCCAAATACATTTTGTCTTAGGCCCCGTACACACGATAGAATCCATCCGCTGAAAAATCCCAGCAAATGGGTTTCAGCGGATAGATCCTATGGTGTGTACACTCCAGCGGATCTGTTTCCGCGGATATTTCTCCCCTGGGATGGATTCCAGCAGATCGAATATTTGCTGACATGCCAAGCAAATCCATCTGCTGGAATCCATCCCAACGGATGGATCCGCTGGTCTGTATAGACTCACCGGATCCATCCGTCCGAAGGGATCCCCCGCATGCGTCGTAATGATTCGACGCATGCGTGGAATTCCTTATATGACAGCGTCGCGCACGTCGCCGCGTCATAATCGAGGCGCGACACGTCATCGCCAGAGGATTTCGGCGCGGATTTCAATGCGATGGTGAGTACACTCCATCGCATTAAAATCTGCTGAAATCCTCGAGAGGATTTATCCGCGGAAACGGTCCGCTGGACCGTATCCGCGGATAAATCCTCCCGTGTGTATGGGGCCTTACAAATGGAGCTTTCTTTTGGTGGTATTTGATTACCTCCTGTGGTTTTTATTTTTTGTGCTATAAGCAAAAAAAGAGCGACAATAAAAAAAAAAAAAAAAAGCACAATATTTTGTTTAGGCCAATACGTATTCTACATATTTTAGGTAAACGAAAATCACAATAAGCGTATATTGATTTGTTTGTGCAAAAGTTATAGCGTCTACAAAATAGGGGATAGTTTTATGGCATTCATTCGTTTTTTTTTTTTACTAGTAATGGTGGTGATCTGTGATTTTTAGTGGGACTGCGACATTGCAGCGGACAGATCGGACACCTAGCTGACATTTTTTACACTTTTTTGGGAACCAGTGACATTATTACAGTGATCAGTGCTAAAAATATGCACTGACGCTGTATAAATGACACTGGCAGGGAGGGGGTTAATATCAGGGATGATCAAAGGGTTAAGTGTATTCCCTAATTGTGCTTTCTTACTGGGGGGGGGGGGTGTCACTGCATGCACACTGTGATCTGTGTTCCAGATTATCAGAAACACTAGATCACTGTCAGCACAGCGGTCTGCTTGTTTATATCAGCCGACCGCCCTTCTATCTCTGTGGGGAGCGATCAGCGGCGAACATTGCATCCGCAAATCGGCGCGCGATCGTGACAAGATCTCTCGGAAGTGGGGACAGGTACCCGTTTCCCTTTTATTGATGTTTTCCCGAGGCGTCTTTCAGGACAGCACCTTGAGATATGGTGACTCCTCCCACTCCATCAGGAAACACCTTCTTTCCAATCTTTTAAAAGGGAGGTCCTTCCTTGTACCATCAGTTTTTGTGTTTCCTTTTCCGGAGGGGGCATCTTTTTAGGAGGGAGTCTGATATCTCAGGGAGCTCCTGAAAGTCGGACTCTTTTTTTGTACTCCTACCTTTCTTTTTTTTTTTCTTTTGCGGCGATTCGTCGCGGAGACTGTCCGCTCTCCTGTGCCACCCGCGCGGCGGTGATGGTATTCAGGCTCCTCTCTTCCCCGTGCTCAGTGGAGCCAGCAAATCTGGGGCCTGGCATTCGATTCCCCGCGTGTGCGCGGGGCGCCGCCATTTTGGCGGAGCCAGGCTCCGGAGACGTGCGTCACTTCCGGCGCGCAGGGAGGAGGGGCAGGGCGGACGCTGGGGCCTATTTCTGCTTCCTGGTCCGGCGCAGCGGCGCTTTAGGAATCCAGGAAGCGCTACACATGCCACAGGAGTAGCGCTGTCGTCTCTACTATGGACAACACAGAAGACACAGCGAGTGGAGCAGGCACTGGCACCAGCAGGACCTCGGCGGGAAGCAGTAACGTGAGTCTGTCTTCCTTAGGGGTGAGGGGGTCTTATTTCTCTCTCTCGGTCTCCTTATTTTTTTTTCCCCCCAGTGGCATGGGGGCCTGTCAGGACGCAGGCAGTGGTCACTTTCCTTCCTGGCGCACCTGGTGAATGGGGGGGGTTCCTTTTCTTGTCTGAGACCGGGTCTCATTCCGGACCCCTTTTATTGTTTTTTCTTCTCGCCCGTTTCCTTAGGTCAAAACGGATACTAAGAGAAGGTGTCCTGCATGCAGGACTAGATTGGGGGAGGACTGGAAGAAACCTTGGTGCAAAGCGTGCATCGCGGCAGTAGTGCAGGAAGAGTCAGCTTCTATTAGAGAGGAGTTAGTCTCTTCCGTTAAAAACGAGTTACTGGCCTCATTCCAGTCAGTTAGGGGATCCCTAGCTTCTACCCCCTCTACTCAGCCGTCCACCTCTCAGTCTTCCCAGGAGGTAGTAGTATTATCTTCTGGGCCCTCGGTCTTCGAGGAGGTATCTTTAGGGCAACCTCAGGACCCCTCTAGTGGGGAATCGGAGACTGAGGAGGAAACGGGGTCTCCCGCAAAGTTTAAACTTTCCTTAGAGGAGGTGGACAATCTCCTTATAGCCATTTACGCTACCTTAGGACTGGGTGAGGAGAAGAAGGACCTAAGTTTGCACGATCGAATGTATGCTGGTCTCTGCGAACCCAAGGGTCGTACCTTCCCGGTACATTCGGTTATTTCCGAGACTATTCTACGGGAATGGCAGGAGCCGGAGAAAAAACACTTTTTTTTTCCAAGTCCCACAAGAGACGCTTTCCTTTTGGAGAGGATCCATCAGCTATCTGGAACAAGGTTCCAAAGCTGGATGCAGCCTTTTCGCAGGTCTCGCGTTCCACGGACTTGTCCTTTGAGGACATGGGTCTGCTCAAAGATCCTATGGATAAGCGTATGGATCTTCTCCTTAAGAAAGCCTGGCAGTCTATTTTGATCAATCTGAAACCAGCCATGGCTACCACTTGCGTGGCTCGTAACCTGGAATATTGGGTGGATCAGCTTAAAGCACATATTGAGGCTGATTCCCCGAAACAGGATATTTTGGATTCTTTTTCCACTATAGCTGCAGCAGTTGCTTATATGGCAGATGCCTCGGCCGAGGCGATTAAATTTTCTGCCAGGTCCGCAGCCTTAGCCAACTCAGCCAGGAGGGCCCTTTGGCTCAAGACCTGGCCAGGAGACGCAGCGTCCAAAAGTAAATTATGTGGAATCCCGTTCTCGGGAGACCTACTGTTCGGCCCTGAACTAGATAGTATTCTGGACAGGACGGCAGATAAGAAAAAGGCTTTCCCAGTAAAAGCGAAAAATCCCCCCCCTAAGCGTTTTTTTCGGGCCCATAAGCAGCAAAATAAGGGTAAAGGGCCACAGGGAAAGAGAGGTTGGTCAGCGCAGAAGGGTAAAGGTAAGGGAGTCCTTTTCAATCCTCCTGCGCAAACCAACAAGCCGCAATGACTCAGCCCTTCGGGTAGGCGGAAGGTTGGAGAATTTCCTTCCGCAGTGGTCGGCAGTATCAGACAACCGGTACATTCTGACCACTATCGCCCAGGGTTACACTATAGAGTTCTCGGAGGCCCCACCAACAAGATTTTTGGTAACTCAGACCCCAAGAGATCCAGTGAAGGCATTGGCTTTAAAGTCCTCCCTGTCGGAGCTTCGACAACAGGGAGTATTAATCCAGGTCCCTCTAGTAGACCAGGGCAGGGGGTTTTACTCTCATGTCTTCCTAATAAGCAAGCCCACAGGAAAATTCAGGCTAATCCTGAACTTAAAACCTCTAAACAGATGTGTAAAGTACAGAAGATTCAAGATGGATTCGATATTTTCCATCAGGAATCTTCTGACGCCAGGTTGCTTCATGGCATCGATAGACCTGAGGGACGCGTACTTACACATTCCTATATCCCCAAAGTCGCAGAGGTTTCTCAGGCTAGCTGTAGAGTTGGAGGGCACAGTACAGCATTTCCAATACAGGGCCCTCCCCTTCGGGCTCTCATCATCACCTCGGATCTTCACCAAGGTGCTGGCAGAAGCCTTAGCACCTTTGCGGCTTCAGGGGATACAGGTCATCCCCTACCTGGACGACCTCCTCTTCTTTGCCCCCTCGAAAGAGAGGTTGTTGGCAGATCTGTCTCGGGCACGAAGTCACTTGGAATCCCTGGGCTGGATCTTAAATCTTCAGAAGTCCGCCTTGTTACCCTCCAAGGAGATTCGTTTTCTGGGATTCCAGGTGAATTCACTATGCCGGAGAATATTTCTCCCTTTGGACAAGGCAACCAAGGTCTTAGATTCCGTTCGGTTGTTGCAGGCCCACCAGACACTAACCGTCAGGCAGGTTATGGCAGCTCTGGGAGTCTTGACTTCCACCATGCCAGCCGTCCAGTGGGCGAGATTGCATTTCAGACCCCTGCAGGCTTTTTTGTTGAAAGCTTGGGATCACAAGCCCAATTCCCTGGACTCCCAGGTGAAGATTCCAGCCAGTGTAAAGAGATCCCTATACTGGTGGAAAAATCAGAGAGTGCTTGTGGAAGGTCTGGAATGGTTCTTCCCAGTGGAAAAGAGGCTTACCACGGATGCCAGCGCCTGGGGATGGGGAGCCCACTTAGAAGAAAGGTTCACTCAGGGAAATTGGATAAAGGAGGAATCCCTGCGTTCCTCAAATTGGAGGGAACTGAAAGCAGTCGCCCTGGCCCTAGTGGGCTTTGCTCCACACCTACGGGGTCGCCATGTTCAGATTTTGACAGACAACTCCACGGTGGTAGCCTACTTAAACAGACAGGGGGGTACGAGAAGCCGGATGCTTCAGTCCCTTACCACAGAAATCCTGCTCTGGGTAGAAAGCAACTTACTTTCCCTGACGGCCCTACATCTGAAAGGATCACTAAACCGGGTGGCGGACTTTCTAAGCAGACACCAGATTCGGGAATCAGAGTGGTCCCTGAATCCAGAGGTTTTCCTACAGATCACCGACAGATGGGGTCTACCAGAGGTGGACTTGTTCGCCTCGAAGGAGAACTCCCAGGTAGGAAAGTTCTTTTCTCTGAGCCAGGGGGATGGCTCCCTAGGGGTGGATGCTCTGGTGAATCCCTGGGAATTTCGCCTTTGCTTTGCCTTCCCCCCGTTTCAGCTAATTCCCTTGGTTCTGAGAAAGGTCCAGAAGGAAAGGGTCCCGGTCATCCTCATCGCCCCGTTTTGGCCCAGAAGAGCATGGTTCGCGACGCTCCTGACGATGGCAGCCGAACCTTGTTGGCATCTGCCCCTCAGGCGGGATCTTCTAGCACAGGGCCCGGTCTCTCACCCGGAAGTGGCACGACTTTCCTTGGCAGCGTGGCTTCTGAGAGAGAAATCTTAAAAAATAAGGGGTTTTCTGACCGTCTAGTTTCCACCTTACTTAACAGTAGGAAAAAAGTGACCCGAGCTATCTATGCCAAGGTTTGGAAGGTTTTTTCCACATGGTGTAGCTCAGCGGGCCAGGACCGTAGGGATTTAAGTTCCATCTTGGAGTTTTTACAGGCAGGGGCAGATAAAGGCTTAGCTATCAGTACCCTAAAGGTGCAGGTATCCGCACTCGCAGTGTTCTTGGAGAGGCCTGTGGCCACAGAACCCTTAGTGGGTAGGTTTTTTAGGTCTCTCACAAGATCCAGACCACTACGGTTACAGGGGTTCCCGAAGTGGGAGCTCTCAGTGGTACTTAGATCCCTGGCAAACAAGCCGTTTGAACCCTTAGGGGAAGCATCGCTTAGGAATGTTACCCTAAAAACTTTGTTTTTGATCGCTATTACCTCGGCACGTAGGATCAGCGAATTACAGGCCCTGTCTATTAAAGAGCCTTATTTATGTTTATTTACGGATAGGGTAGTGCTTAAAACTGACCCTAAGTTTTTGCCAAAGGTAGCTTCTAAGGCAAATCGTTTACAGGACATTGTCCTTCCCAGCTTTTGTTCTAGTCCTTCGGGAAAGAAGGAATTATTTTTTCACATGTTGGATGTCAGGCGGACTTTATTAGGTTATTTGGAGATAACAGGTCCGTTCAGACGCTCGGATGCTCTATTTGTCCTCTTCGGGGGTATCAAGAAGGGCCAACAGGCATCTAAGGGGACCCTAGCTAGGTGGCTGAAGCTGGCTATCCGGGAGGCTTATTTACAGGCAGACCTGACCCCACCAGAAGGGGTTAATGCCCATTCAACCAGAGCTCTTGCAACTTCATGGGCAGAAAGAGCTGGTGCCACGCCAGAGCAAATCTGCAGGGCAGCGACGTGGACAAGTTTTCACACGTTTGTGCGACATTATAGATTGGACCTCACCTCGGCCAGTGATCAGGCATTTGGCAGGAAGGTCTTACAAGCTGTCGTCCCGCCCTAAGGTAGTAAGTCTCTGTTATCCTCTCAAGGTGCTGTCCTGAAAGACGCCTCGGGAAAATTCAAGTTAGTCTTACCGGTAACTTGTTTTCCAGAAGTCTTTCAGGACAGCAACGACCCGCCCTATGAGTGTTAAATGAACTATGCTGTGACTAACGTATGTGTTTATGTGTTCCAGCCGGGGCCGGAGGTTTTTCTCTATTACAACTGATGGTACAAGGAAGGACCTCCCTTTTAAAAGATTGGAAAGAAGGTGTTTCCTGATGGAGTGGGAGGAGTCACCATATCTCAAGGTGCTGTCCTGAAAGACTTCTGGAAAACAAGTTACCGGTAAGACTAACTTGAATTTTTTATTGTTGTTTTTATCAGAAAAAAATACGATGTTAAAGGAGTTGCAAAGGTTCGTCTTTTATTTTCTAAATTGGTTCCTTTAAGCTAGTGCATTGTTGGTTCACTTACCTTTTCCTTCCATTTCCCTTCTTTTAAATTTCTCAGTTCCTGTTTCTCCTCAGTAAGCTTTCCACCATCATCCGAGCGGTGCAAAGTCATTTAGAACAGCTTACTGAACACCTTCCTGGGGAGGAACAGGAAGTGAGAAATTCAGACAAAGAAAACAAAGAAAAAAAAACATTTAGAAGGGAAATCGAAGGAAAAGGTAAGTGAACCAACAATGCACTAGCTTAAAGGAACCTATTTAGAAAATAAAAAACAAACTTTTACAACCCCTTTAACTGTGTAAAATGCCGCATGGGGTACAGAGACTTTCTAGTACCTTGGATTGTGGTTCCCCCCTAGTATCCCACTCATTGATCTGCATCCAACAAATGTAATAGTTTGTTTTGTTATGCTGACCTTTCCATGTACATATACCATGGTTGTTCTATTTCTTTTGAGATATCTGTACTATCCGTGTGTACCTTAAAAACAAAAGTATTGAAAAAAATAGTGCCATAGCGTGTGGTACAGAGGAGTGCACGTACATTTACTATTCTGTGACCAAGAGTCAAATGATAACAGGCTATTGCCTGCCATCAACTGATGTGGCAAGGCCTTGGGTTGCCACCTCATCCCACCTCATCCCTTTAGGCTGGGTTCACACTACTACACTACTTTCATCCTACTTTGCTCTGTGTTTAATGTTTCCCTATGAGAGCGTCTTGTAGCGTCCTACACAAGTCGGTCCGACTTTGAAAATGCTCCCTGTACTACTTTTGGTCCTACATTGATCCTACTTCAGGCCCATTGAATATCATTGAAGTCGGACCAAAGTAGTATCCTGTTCATGAAAGTAGGATGGATGTAGGATAAATGTAGGACCAATGTAGCAGAGCAAAGTAGGATGAATGTAGTGTAGTAGTGTGAACCCAGCCTGAACCCAGTGTTTCTCAATTCCAGTCCTCAGGCCCCTCCAACAGGTCAGGTTTTCAGGATTTCCCTCAGATGAAAAGGCTGTGGTGATTACTGAGGCTGGGTTCACACTACTACACTACTTTCATCCTACTTTGCTCTGTGTTCAATGTTTCCCTATGAGAGCGTCTTGTAGCGTCCTACACAAGTCGGTCCGACTTTGAAAATGCTCCCTGTACTACTTTTGGTCCTACATTGATCCTACTTCAGGCCCATTGAATATCATTGAAGTCGGACCAAAGTAGTATCCTGTTCATGAAAGTAGGATGGATGTAGGACCAATGTAGGATAAATGTAGGACCAATGTAGCAGAGCAAAGTAGGATGAAAGTAGTGTAGTAGTGTGAACCCAGCCTCAACCAGAGAAATATGTATATCCAGGGCGCTCCAAGCATTTGAATCCTGACAGATAAAGTCTGTGTTGGAGAGGGTAGCAGATCTTCACACACTTTAGGTAGCACTCAGGAAGACAAGCAATCTCTAATGGAAACAGAAAAACAAACTGCAGAAGTACAAAACTTCTGTTCTGGACGCACTTACCTGCTACATGCCTGTTTCATCCACCATCTTGTAAGTGTTTTTAACCCCTTTAGAGGATATTAAAAGTTTTGTACTTCTGCACTTAGAGGCGCCTTGTTTGTCTTTAACCGCTTGCCAACTGCCTCACACACATTTACGTCGGCAGAATGGCACGGGCAGGCAAAGCAACGCATATATATGTTGCTTTGAACCTGCCCCCCCCCCACGGCCGTTCATTAGCAAAGCCGCACCTGGTTCTGGAAGGATCTGATAAAAAAAAAAACTTGTGGATTTAATTAAATTTTTGTTATAATTGTCCTTTAACGGGGCAAGTTCTATGCCTACATACTTTTGCTAATAGGTGTCCCTCCTTCCCATCTCAAAAAGTTGGGAGGTATGTCAGATGCCTGATTGCAGATGGCTCAGCGAAGAGCCATCAGCTCCCGCCCCCTTTCCAGCTTGGCAGTCCAATGCTCAGAGTGCTGGAAGAGCAGAGAGCGATGACAGCCACTGCTCTCTGCTCAGCGATTACGTGATTACTCAGTATTAGGGCCAGTTCGCACTGCCACAACTTGTCATGTGACAAAATTGCATTAACGATAATTGAACTGTTCTAATCGGTGCGACTCGAGTTGCCCCAAAAAGGTTCTTGCACTACTTTGGGGTGACTTCATCACGACTTACATTGACTTCTGTTAAAGCGGAGGTCAAACACTGCAGCTAGGGATTTTTGCAGCTGTGGGGGCAACTATGCACATGCTACTTTTTAGTGAGTTTCTATGCTGAGCATTTCCACCCTATCACATCTGAGCAGATTTCCTCGCTGTCTGTCAGTACGCATTGATATGGCTTCTGTGTAGTTCCTGCTCCTATGAACTCAGAGGGAGGCACCAGGAGTAGTGCAGAGAGCGGGAGGTGAAGAAGGAGTGGCCTTCTAATGGCAGCTTGATCCGCATGACTAAGCTCAGAGGGGAAGAGCTAAACACATTGGGACGCAACCTGGCTGAAGTCCAGGCAGAGGTTACAACTCTTGCATCGATCTTAGGGACTATATAAATGTGTGGCTACAGCAATCCCTTCCATTTGTACAAGCTCAAGCACATGGTTGGATAAGGAGGTGAGATCCAATGATGAGCCTGTGTAAGGCAGCAGAGTGCGGGCAGAGAGCCGGAGCATTGTGTGTATAAGTCATTCATTTTTACGGGCCACGGGATTCAAAATTGTGAATTTAGTGGTCCGTGAGGTCTGAAAGGTTGGCGACCATTGCCTTAGATGATTTTACATTGGAGATATACAGCTAGGCACAGACTGCAGCACCAACTCTGCAGTTTGTCACTCTTCTAAACTGATATTATTAGGGACCCTGCTGGAAAAGTTTTTTTTTATGTTAAATAAGTGCTGAATGAGTTTATTGTTTAATAAAATAAGTGCTGAATTCGTTTTTTTAATTAAATAAGTGCTGAATACGTTTTTTTTTGGGGGGGGGGGGGGTTAGTAGGTGAGAGGGATGGTAGAAGATCTCTGCCTGGCGATGGGCTTAAATGGCTTAATTCAACACTTAGGCCTTATGCACAATGGACGTTATGAAAAACGCCAAGTTTTGCAGCGTTTTTGCATTAGTGTTTTTCAGTGTTTTGCATTTTCTGGTGGCTTTCAGCAAAACTATACTCCTACAAAATCTTATTGCTCAAAAAATGCTTTTTCAGCGTTATTTAAAATTTTCTAGAGTTAGATAGTTTTTACAGCTGAAACTTCAAACCCATTAGTTCTGGGGGTTTTTTTCCAGCCAGAAAACGCCCCTGACAAAAAATGCTAACAGGAACTGACAGTGGTCCTGATTCTTGTGGAGACACCTGCTTGTGTACACATTGAAAAAGTGATTGGACATATTATATATGAGATCTTGTTGAGCCGAGTATTTTTATTTATGAACCCAACAACCGACTTTGTCTGTGGGCGTTCTGGTAAACCAGAGGTAGGCCAGAGATGACACAAAGATCATTAACCTGTATGTAGTAAACTTTGCCCACGGCTACATGACATATACAGATAATGGAGAAAAGAGAATAAAAGTAGTGCGTGCCCTACTTTCAGCTCTCCCTTCCCTGACATCTTTTTTGACTTGTGGTTGTGGGTACATGAGTCTGGTACTGCTTAATTTTTTTTGTGCAATCCTGTCTCATCTTTGGTTCCAAAAAAATGTATCAAAAAATATTCTAATGTACATGTATGCTCAATACTCATATTGCTGGCCATTGCTTTAGAGCAGCTTGTCAAATATGGCTTGTGGTGGAGTTCACATTTTTTAGAGACTTTCAGTTTCTGGTAGATGTTGGAAAGTTTATTTTATCTCTTGAGGACTCCATTGGTCAGATCTACAGTCAGGTCCATCAACACAATTGTAATCTTTTTGGCTCTATACACCACCACAATGGATTTGAAATGAAACAAACAAAATGTGCTTTAACTGCAGATCTTCAGCTTTAATTTGAGGGCATTTACATCCAAATCAGGTGAACAGTGTAGGAATTACAACAGTTTGTATATGTGCCTCCCACTTTTTAGGGGACCAAAAGTAATGGGACAGATTAACAATCATAAATCAAACTTTTACTTTTTAATACTTGGTTGCAAGTCCTTTGCAGTCAATTACAGCCTGAAGTCTGGAACGCATAGACAGCGCTAGACGCTGGGTTTTATCCCTGGTGATGCTCTGCCAGGCCTCTCCTGCAACTGTCTTCAGTTCCTGCTTGTTCTTGGGGCATTTTCCCTTCAGTTTTGTCTTTAGCAGATGAAACGCATGCACAATCGGATTCAGATCAGGTGATTGACTTTGCCATTGCATAACATTCCACTTCTTTCCCTTAAAAAACTCTTTGGTTGCTTTCGCAGTATGCTTCGGGTCATTGTCCATCTGCACTGTGAAGCGCCGTCCAATGAGTTCTGAAGCATTTGGCTGAATATGAGCAGATAATAATATTGCTTGAAACACTTCAGGATTCATCCTGCTGCTTTTGTCAGCAGTCACATCATCAATAAATACAAGAGAACCAGTTCCATTGGCAGCCATACATGCCCACGCCATGACACTACCACCACCATGCTTCACTGATGAGGTGGTATGCTTTGGATCATGAGCAGTTCCTTTCCTTCTCCATACTCTTCTCTTCCCATCACTCTTGTACAAGTTGATCTTGGTCTCATCTGTCTATAGGATGTTGTTCCAGAACTGTGAAGGCTTTTTTAGATGTTGTTTGGCAAACTCTAATCTGACCTTCCTGTTTTTGAGGCTCACCAATGGTTTACATCTTGTGGTGAACCCTCTGTATTCACTCTGGTGAAGTCTTCTTTTGATTGTTGACTTTGACACACACGCACCTACCTCCTGGAGAGTGTTTTTGATCTGGCCAACTGTTGTGAAGGGTGTTTTCTTCACCAGGGAAAGAATTCTTTGGTCATCCACCACCCTTGTTTTCCGTGGTCTTCCGGGTCTTTTGGTGTCGCTGAGCTCACCGGTGCATTCTTTTTAAGGATGTTCCAAACAGTTGATTTGGCCACACCTAATGTTTTTGCTATCTCTCCGATGGGTTTGTTTTGTTTTCTTAGCCTAATGATGGCTTGCTTCACTGATAGTGACAGCTCTTTGGATCTCATATTGAGAGTTGACAGAAACAGATTCCAAATGCAAATAGTACACTTGAAATCAACTCTGGACCTATTTAATCTGCTTGTTGTAAATAGGATAATGAGGGAATAACACACACCTGGCCATGGAACAGCTGAGCAGCCAATTGTCCCATTACTTTTGGTCCCTTAAAAAGTGGTAGGCACATATACAAACTGTTGTAATTCCTACACTGTTCATCTGATTTGGATGTAAATACCCTCAAATTAAAGTCTTGTTCGTTTCATTTCAAATCCATTGTGGTGGTGTATAGAGCCAAAAAGATTAGAATTGTGTCGATGTCCCAATATTTATGGACCTGACTGTATGTGCTTAAAGTGGAAGTGAAGGCAAATATAAGTCTGCATACCATTTGTAAAAGAGATCAGTGTAAATGTCTTTTGTTTAATCAGCTTTGGTACATTCATGTGATCAGAGAGCACGCAATGAGGAAGCATTTATAGAGCCAGCTTCCATTGCTCCATCGTTGACAGCGCTCCCTCCCATTCCAAGCAGCAGCTGCTTGATCGCACAGGGTAGCTTCAGCTTTCTGCTCGCATGACTACAGCAAAGCTAGTTTGAAAAAAAAAAGGCATTTACACTAATCAGCATAGGTTTGAGAAGTGGGAAGGCAAAAAAATGTAAGCAGACCTACATTAGCATTTACTTGCACGTTACTGGGTCTTTAAGAGACAAGTCTCAATGTTACAGTTGGATTTTTACTGTATTATATGATATACCATCAATTCATACATATGTCTGAAAGCATAAAAAATCGATTTCTGTGTTTCTTAGTCCATGCAACAAATGAAAAAATACAATGGGAAAAGAAAAATATACAGTCCAGCACCCACAAGTGCAATAAGTGACCACCTATATGAGCTTCTTCAAGTGACCTGTGCACCTTCACCAACCAGATGAAAAACCTGCTCACCTCAAGCAAATACAGTAATCACCAATTTGGCAGACCCTCCACAGTTCTCCTCAGACTCAGGATAGATAAACCCTTTAGTTCCAAATGAGTGAGCCAATGAGGAAGGAGAGGGGCGGGGCCGAGCAGTGCCCCCACAGCAAGCTGCTTGCTGTGGGGGCAGAAGCCAGGAGCGCAGTGGGGGACTCGAGAAAAGGAAGATCCAGACTGCTGTGTGCAAAACCACTGCACAGAGCAGGTAAGTATGACTTGTTTGTTATTTTTTTTTTTTTTAAAACAAGCCTTTAATATCACTTTTAAGAAGATTGGGAATCACTATGTCTGGGAAGGTTTTAAGAGTTAAAGGGTAATCCACATATGTAGTGACCTTTATATTGGCATTGGCCAATAGAGTTGGGCGAACAGTTCAAGCCAAGCAAAAGTGTGGCGCGAACACCCAAATTTGTGGGGCACTCAGTGGAACATTTGCCGAGCGCCCCACAATGCACTGTGTGCTGCACGGTGCATTCTAAGCCCTGACTGGACAAAGCTTTGCCCAATCAGGGAATAGTAAATAGCTGGTAGTTAAGGAGGGGGCCGGGAAGCCATCAGCTGTCAATAGGCTTCCCCGCTTACAGCTGAATAAAAATAAAACATTGTCGCAATAGAAAAATGTGACGCTTTGCATCTGGTATGGATTTTTTTAATAGTTTGGGAGCCCCCACAAAAAAAAATCCATACCAGGCCCTTATGCGAGCATGGAGCCCAGCAGGCCAGGAAAGGGTGGGGACGAGTGAACAAACCGGTATATGCCCCTCAGGGCAATAGCCGTGCCCCCATACTCTTTTTATGGGCATTAACTCACATATAAGTCTTCAAAATGGGGGCTTTTGATTTTCCAATTTCAGGTCCTATAGACCTAAATTGGGTTTACGGTTTGGGTCAAAACTTTTGCGATGTTAGAGAGTTCTGACGCAAACCAAACCAGGGGGGTGTTTGGCCCAAGTTATATTCTGTATATGAAGGGGATGTCCTTGATAGTACGTAAGAGCGTTTACAGTCTCCGAGGATGAAAGGGGACATGAGGTATCTCTGTTATGTCCCTTTATTAATGGTAAAAGGACCAGGTAGAAACCTATTTACTCAGATCTTGGTTGATTGTCTGGATTAGAGTGCAAAGATAGGAAAGAACAAAACTCATAGGTGGACAGTAAGAGAGTCAGAGAATAGTATCCACATTAGCATGTGAGGGCCTAAGCCTATAAACTCCAGACCGAAGTGTGGCAAAGATCATTTGAACGTGTCATTGGAAAGGAGATGACCCATGGTGCTCCTTGACAGGCCCATGTATACGAGGGGTCTTCAAAACGTTTCTGCACTTTTATATTTTTGTTGAAAACAGGGAGGGTGGGAGTAATAGTAGATGGTTGTGTCTGAGGTGCCAAACACATCGAGTTCCTCATCGAGTTCTGTGTTGAAGCCGCCGAGGATCTCGGCGGGCCAACTTTCCTCATTGAACAACGAGGAAATAGAGAACATGTTCTCTATTTGGCCCGACGAGTTCCTCGTCGGCTTCCTCGGTGTAAAACTGTACACACGACCGAGTTTCTCGGCAGAATCCAGCTCCGATTGAGTTTCTGGCTGAATTCTGCCGATAAACTCGGTCGTGTGTACGGGGCCTGAGAGTTTCATGTGACTAGTCTGTCTTGCCAGCCTGCTGACCTTGCAGTTTAGTATAAGGCCGTGTACAGACGACCAAACATGTACGATGAAAGCGGTCCGCCGGACCATTTTCACCGTACATGTCTGGCCGGGGATTTCTGTACGATGGCTGTACTAACCATCGTACAGAAATCCGCGTAAACAATACGCGGGGCATGTCCGCGGCATCGCCGCGACGTGCGCGGGCCTGCCAGTTAAATGCTTCCACGCATGCGTCGAAGTCATTCGACGCATGCGAGGGATGGCGGGCGCTCGGACATGTACGGTAGGTCTGTACAGACGACCGAACATGTCTGAGCGGGCAGGATTCCAGCGGACTGTTGTAAAACAAGTCCAGGAATATTTGTCTGCTGGGAAAAGGCCCGGCGGGCAAATATTTGCTGGAATTCTGTCCGCTCGGTCCTACACACGACCGAACATGTCTGCTGAAACTGGCCCGCGGACCAGTTTCAGCAGACATGTTTGGTCGTGTGTACGGGGCCTAAGAGTTGTCATGCTGTGGTGAAGATGGCTGAAAACCGTATAAAAAAAAAAGTAGGGAAACATTTTGAAGAACCCTCGTATAATGTTAAGGGCTTTGGTTGTATTGTATCTCATCTGGTGAGCGTAAAACCTACTTGGTCTAATTTAATTACGTTTTATAGATGAGGTAAGAGATGAAGGTACATATTTTAGCTTTAGTACAGTTTATACACAAAGATAGTGACAATCATATGTGAATTTCATATTTCAGTTAGCATAATTGGAGTTTTGTTTATGAGAGAGAGAGAGAGAGGAAAGGAGTTGTGGTCAGGAGAGGAGCCAAGATGTTTGTTTCTGGTCTGTCCTTTGAGGCCCAGCATCCTTCCTTCTGCTATTCGCTTCAATACGCTGTTATGAACATTAAACCGTTTTGGAAACTAAAATGCCTTGTCAGTAAAGAGTTAAAAGTGTTGCTAAGATGAGCAATGTTCAAACACTTCCCCTGTGTTGCAGAGCTAGAGAGGAAGGAGTGGTTTCTCACATCTTATCTGACTACACTTACAGGAGATTAGGAGAAATGAAAGCTCACACTAGGGTCATGACAGAAACATTTTAGATTTTGGTATTGTTATTCTTTAATTATATTAACTTAGGTCTAAATTACATATATATTCTGACTCCCCT
The DNA here is from genome assembly GCF_905171775.1 of Rana temporaria. Classification (NCBI taxonomy): domain Eukaryota; kingdom Metazoa; phylum Chordata; class Amphibia; order Anura; family Ranidae; genus Rana; species Rana temporaria. The sequence goes on from NC_053490.1 coordinate 428,860,623, forward strand.
TATCAATTGTTTAATTGGTTGTGGTTACAACCTAGTTTAATGATAGGGGCCCATGTGTACCTCACATGATTTATGGCCCCTGGCAAGTAATGCATCTAAGATTCATCAGAAGAATGTATTAGTTACAGAAAGTTAAAGGCTAAGTCCACTTTCCTCTTTTACAGGAAAATAATGAATACACACAGAGCTTTTTTTGTCAGAAAATAGGTGCAGGAACTCAACCACGACCCTGTTCAGATTTCACAAACAGTAGAAGGGTCTTAAAGGGGCATTAAATACCAGAATTGCATTACATACAGAGTGCATAGTTCAAGAGGGTTGCACACAGAGTGCAGAGCTGTCACTTATAAACACAGAAACCAGACTTCTGTGTTTACAAGTGATTGTAGTGAGCAGGCACCAAAGGGTCTGAGCCAGAGGTGGTGGAACTGAGTTCCCCCAAGTTCCCCCTGAAAAAAAGCCCTGAATACACATATATTTGTAGGAGAAGAATATGCATTTATTTTAGGGCTGTTACTGATTAAAATGTTTGCGTTCGATTAATCGATTTTTTTTTAAACTGATCTACTCATTTTTGATTAATTATAACACACATACATTTTTTGGATCACCATCATATATAGTCCCCAGTGTAATATCCACAGACCTCTCCCCCCAGTGTAATATCCACAGACGTCTCCCCCAGTGTAATATCCACAGACATCTCCCCCCAGTATAATATCCACAGACCTCTCCCCCCACTGTAATATCCACAGACATCTCCCCCAGTGTAATATCCACAGACCTCTCCCCCCAGTGTAATATCCACAGACCTCTCCCCCAGTGTAATATCCACAGACATCTCCCCCAGTGTAATATCCACAGACATCTCCCCCAGTGTAATATCCACAGACATCTCCCCCAGTGTAATATCCACAGACATCTCCCCCAGTGTAATATCCACAGACATCTCCCCCAGTGTAATATCCACAGACCTCTCCCCCAGTGTAATATCCACAGACATCTCCCCCACTGAAATATCCACAGACCTCTCCCCCACTGAAATATCCACAGACATCTCCCCCCACTGTAATTTCCACAGACATCTCCCCCCCACTGTAATATCCACAGACATCTCCCCCCACTGTAATATCCACAGACAGCTCCCCCCACTGTAATATCCACTGACATCTCCCCCCACTGTAATATCCACAGACCTCTCCCCCACTGAAATATCCACAGACCTCTCCCCCACTGAAATATCCACAGACATCTCCCCCCACTGTAATTTCCACAGACATCTCCCCCCACTGTAATTTCCACAGACATCTCCCCCCACTGTAATATCCACAGACATCTCCCCCCACTGTAATATCCACAGACATCTCCCCCCACTGTAATATCCACAGACATCTCCCCCCACTGTAATATCCACAGACATCTCCCCCCACTGTAATATCCACAGACATCTCCCCCCCTGTAATATCCACAGACATCTCCCCCCACTGTAATATCCACAGACATCTCCCCCCACTGTAATATCCACAGACATCTCCCCCTACTGTAATATCCACAGACATCTCCCCCCACTGTAATATCCACAGACATCTCCCCCCACTGTAATATGGTCCACAGACATCTCCCCCCACTGTAATATGGTCCACATCTCCACTGTATAGGAAGATTAGTGCTTGCTTAGTCTTACCAGAGAAGTCAGCCGAACACGAGCAGTTGAGGCTGGGTGATGACGTCAGCGCCGCTCTAGGCTCACCTAGTCCACCGACGGTGGGAGCTAGGCCAAAGCCGATGTCTTTCCTATGGCTGAGGCAGCAGCGGAGCTCCGCGGATCACATGGTGTGCCGATCCGCATATGGTGACCCATTCAGATCACGGATCATTTACGATCCGTTGCAACACTAGTACCGATCAAAAGAATTTTGATATATCAAAAAAATTTATGATTAATCGAGGAATTAATCTTTTTCACAGCCTTAATTTATTTATTTATTTATTTTTGCATAGGAGCGTGCACAGCATTGCGTGGTTCAAAAGGTAGAGTTAGCCTTTAACCACTTCAGCCCTGGACCATTTGGTTGCCAAATGACCAGGCCACTTTTTGCGATTTGGGACTGCGTCGCTTTAACTGACAAATGTGCGATGTGGCTCCCAAACAAAATTGATGTTCTTTTTTCCCACAAATAGAGCTTTCTTTTGGTGGTATTTGATCACCTCGGCGGTTTTTATTTTTTGTGCTATAAACAAAAATAGAGCGACAATTCTGAAAAAAAAAGCAATATTTTTATCGTGACTGCGACATTATGGCAGACACATCGGACACTTTTGGCGCTATTTTGGGACCCTTCACATTTATACAGCGATCAGTGCTATACAAATGCACTGATTACTGTATAAATGTGACTTCCAGTGAAGGGGTTAACCATTAGGGGGCGGGGAAGGGGTTAAGTGTGTCCTAGGGAGTCATTCTAACTGTTGGGGGGGGTGGCTTACTGTGACACGTCACTGATCGCTGCTCCTGATGAGAGGGAGCAGACGATCAGTGTTGTGTCACTAGGCAGAATAGGGAGATGCCTTATTTACAAAGGCATCCCCCCGTTTTGCCGTTCCGTGACCCGATCGCAGGACATCGAGTCTGCGGGTCCCGTGGGCACAGTCACAGAGACAGCAGCGGGCACATGCACACTAGGGAGCAGGTTCAAAGCAACGTATATATATATATATATATATGTTGCTTTTCCTGCCCGTGCCATTCTGCTGACGTAAATGTGCGCGAGGCAGTCGGCAACCGGTTAAAAATCAAACGTTCTTAGAGGAGTTTTGCATAAGTAATAACACAAGACCAAAAGTATCAAAGAACTGCAACTTATTTTGTCTATAAAATTTCTGTCCTTCACTAATTGTGATAAATGTTTGAGGAAGAGCTTAGGAAATGCACATTTAAAGGGAAGTTAAATTTGTGTTCTTCCCTTCTATTATCACATGTGTTACTTTGTAAGTTGTCAGAAATAAACACACACATAGCATAGTATAATAATATTTTATGTACACTGATTTAAAAAAAAATAACAGTGGCTTGTTGGGTTGATAGTTGAAATTCTTGACCTCAGAGAACCTCATTTAAAAAGTAGGATGTAATGTGAAACCGCTAAATACAGCCTGTTAAATATTTGCATTATTTCCTAGCAGCAAGATAGCAATTAATATTCTACTTTGGTTCAGTGCATGTTTTCCCTCTATTGCATTATGGTTATTGACAGCACAGCTTATGTAGCAAAGATTACTGAAAACTTGTATTGAAACCACTTTTCTATGTGATTTGTGGCAGTTATGGAACATCCTAAAAAGCAAGTTGAACAAAAAGGGTTGTTTTTCTTTTCATTGAAAAGGGTCTATGTTACCTATTTATGGGCTCCATTCACAAAAGCATCTGTAGGTGTCCAGACACATTGGGCCTGATCCTCAAAAGGGATACGCCGGCGTATCTACTGATACGCCGTCGTATCCCTGTTTCTATCTATGGAACTGATCCACAGAATCAGTTTCTCATAGATAGGCAGAAGATCCGACATGTGTAAGGGACTTACACTGTCGGATCTTAGGATGCAGTACCGCAGCCGCCGCTGGGGGCATTTCTCGTCGAAATGCCGCTTCGGGTATGCAAATTAGCACTTACGGAGATCCACAAAGCTTTTACGCTTCGTTTTTTCTCTGTAAGTATTAGTTTGCCGTCGCAATATTAGGGCTACTTTTACAAGGCCTAAACTGTTTAGACCTTGTAAAAGTAGACCCTTCTATCCCGCGTCGCTGTCTTTTTTTTTTTTTAATTTTTTTTTTCCCGCCGCAACACGTTTTTTTTTTTTTACGCCTGTTGCGATTCTCAAAACCCGGCGCAACGTAAAACCGCGCAAAGCACGTCGGGAAAATGACGTCGGGAGCATGCGCAGTACGTCCGGCGGTGTAACTTAGGGGGTAATCCACAAAGATCCGGCGTAACGTAAATTTTACCATTTAAGTTACACTGCCTTAAAATTTCTACCTAAGTGCCCGATCCACAAAGCACTTACCTAGAAATTTTTGGCTGTGTAACTTAAATTCCGCCGGCGCAAGGCGTTCCTCTTTTCATGGGGGCGATTCCCATTTAAATTAGGCGCGCTCCCGTGCCGGCCATACTGCGCATGCTCGTGACGTCATTTTCCCGACGTGCATAGCGCGAAATTACGTTACGCCGAGCTTTGTGGATTGCGACGGGTCAATAAAGTTGCGTCGGGAAAAAAAAAAGATACGGCGGGAAAAAAAAATTTCAAAACAAAAAAAAAAAAAATGTCGCTGGACAGAAGGGTCTGTTTTTACAAGGTGTAAACAGTTTACACTTTGTAAAAGCAGCCCTAATTTTGCGTTTGCAAACTAAAACTTACGGAGAAAAAACGAAGCGTAAAAGCTTCGTGGATCTCCGTAAGTGCTAATTTGCATACCCGAGGCGGCATTTCGACACGAAATGCCCCCAGCGGCGGATGCGGTACTGCATCCTAAGATTCGGCAGTGTAAGTCCCTTACACATGTCGGATCTTCTGCCTATCTATGGAAAACTGATTCTGTGGATCAGTTCCATAGTTAGAAACAGGGATACGACGGCGTAACAGCAGTTACGCCGGCGTATCTCTTTTGAGGATCTGGCCCTTAAATCCGAATATTTAAGTTACACCCGCTGGCTGTGGATCAGGCCCCTTTTCCCTAAATCCTGCATGCGATCCTGAAATTGTCAATTCACTATACAGTTCTTCGGAATTTACTGCAAAATGCTAAAAAAAAATTGCTCTGTAGATATTGCATGAACAGGGGCTCAATTAAATGCATGCAGTAAATAAAGTGGATGTAAACCCGAAATGTTTTATTTATTTTTTGCTGTCACAATGTAGAGTATAAGATTTCCTATCATCTGTGCCCAGTCTTGCCACAAAGAGTTAATCCAGCTCTGAGCAATCCTCTTTTCTTTTTTCAGTGAGATAAATGGACAAACAGGAGAAATCTTTTGTCCGTTCTTTCCCCTTGCTGTGAATGACAGGTTATTTACATATCTCATGCTCTAGCCTGAGACAGGCATTATTTTTTAATTCCCACCCACACTCCTTTTCTGAAGTCATGTGGTTACTTTTCTGGATTTTGACTGGATGTTAGTGATCATAGCAGAATTTAGTGTAAGGAATACACAGGAGACAGCGCCAGAGTTCTTCATTTTTACACAGGAGAAAATGCATGTTGACAAGGGGAGTGTAGAGGTAGGCGGGGAGTCTAATGACATCACGACTCCACCCACCGAGCTCCAGACAACAGATCCACCCACAGAATCTGCAGTTTTTCAGGTCTTATAACAGACAAAGGGGAGACATTTGACAGGTAAGGATACATGCAGGAGGCATCTCTATCATTACAGATCAGCACAATGCACTAGAAAGGAGGAGAGTGGGCTTACATCCACTTTAACCACTTCCCTACCGGCCCATAGTAAAATGACGTCCACAAAGAACTTCTGCCGTTCAGAGTGGACGTCATATGACGTCCTGGGCTTTCCGGGTGGATATCTGAATGATGCCTGCAGCTAAGAGGCATCATTCAGATATCCTTCTAAACTGCCGGCGATTCTGCACAACGTAAGAACGATCATAGCGGCGGTTCCGCCGCTAGATCGTTCTTACAGGCGGCGGGAGGGGACATCCCCCCCCTCCCGCCGCCATCCGGTGCTTCTCCGGGCTCTCCCGTGCCATCGGGGGCCCGGAGAACGAATCGTCCGGCGCTCGCAGGAAGCATAGAGATGACTGGTGACCAGATGGTCACCAGTCATCTCTATGACCGTCGGAGGACCCGGGCGTGATGTGATGACGTCACGCCCGGGTCCCCGTAAGTAAACAAAGCCGCGATTGCGGCTGCTAAGCAACCACAAGCATGAGATCGGTGAATTTTTTTTCACCGATTTCATGCTTTCCAGCCTGGAGGAGAGATGTGGGGTCTTATTGACCCTGCATCTCTCCATAAAGAGGACCTGTCACACACATTCCTATTACAAGGGATGTTTACATTCCTTGTAATAGGAATAAAAGTGATAAAAAAAAAAAAAAAATTAAAAAAAAAAGTGTAAAAAAAGAAATAAATATATAAAAAAAAAAAAGAAATAAAAATGTATTTTTTTAACGCCCCTGTCCCCGGTAGCTTGCGCGCAGAAGCGAACGCACACGCAAGTCCCGCCGACATATCTAAACGCCGTTTAAACCACATATGTGAGGTATCGCCGCGTGCGTTAGAGTGCCAGCAACAATTCTAGCACTAGATCTCCTCTGTAAATCTAAACTGGTAACCTGTAAAAAATTTCAAATCGTTGCCTATGGAGATTTTTAAGTACCGAAGTTTGGCGCCATTCCATGAGTGTGCGCAATTTTAAAGCGTGACATGTTAGGTATCTATTTACTCGGTGTAACATCATATTTCATATTTTACAGAAAAATTGGGCTAACTTTACTGTTTTTAATTTTTTTTAATTCATGAAACAATTTTTTTCCCCAAAAAAGGCGTTTGAAAAATTATTGCGCAAATACCGTGCAAGATAAAAGGTTTCAATGACCGTCGTTTTATTCCCTAGGGTGTCTGCTAAAAAAACATATATAATGTTTGGGGGTTCTGCGTAATTTTCTAGCAAAAAAATTATGATTTGTACATGTAGGAGAGAAGTGCCAGAATAGGCCTGGTATGGAAGTGTGTATAACTGCCCGGTATGGAAGAGGTTAAGTAGTGATCGAGGCATGCAGTATTTATGAAATGTGTACTGGTTGTTACGGATGCCCACTCCTTAAAGTGGATATAAACCCGATTTATGACATTTGAGCTGGTCACATACAGTATCTCACAAAAGTGAGTACACCCTCACATTTTTGTGAATATTTTATTATATATTTTCATGTGACAACACTAAAGAAATTACACTTTGCTATTATGTAAAGTAGTGAGTATATAGCTTGTATAACAGTGTACATTTTCTGTCCCCTCAAAATAAATAAACACACAGCCATTAATGTCTAAACCGCTTGCAACAAAAGTGAGTACACCCCTGTGAAAAATTGTCCAAATTGGGTCCAATTAGCCATTTTCCCTTCCCCGTGTCATGTGACTCATTAGTGTTACAAGGTCTCAGGTGTGAATGGGGAGCAGATGTTTTAAATTTGGTGTTATTGCTCTCACTCTCTCATACTGGTCACTGGAAGTTCACCACTGCACCTCATGACAAAGAACTCTCTGAGGATTTGAAATAAATAAATGTTGGTCTACATAAAGATGGCATAGGCTATAAGAAGATTGCCAAGACCTTTAAACTGAGCTGCAGCACGGTGGCCAAGACCATACAGCGTTTAACAGGATAGGTTCCACTCAGAACAGACCTTGCCATGGTCGAATAAAGAAGTTGCGTGCACGTGCTCAGCATCGTTTCCAAAGGTTGTCTTTGGGAAATAGTCGTATGACCTGTGAAGCTCTGGTGAACTCCATGCCCAAGAAGGTTAAGGCAGTGCTGCAAAATAATAGTGGCCACACAAAATATTGACACTGTGCCCAATTTGGACATTTTCACTTAGGGGTGTACTCACTTTTGTTGCCAGCGGTTTAGACATTAATGGCTGTGTGTTGAGTTATTTTGTGGGGACAGCAAATGTACACTGTTATACAAGCTGTACACTCACTACTTTACATTGTAGCAAAGTGTCATTTCTTCAGTGTTGTCACATGAAAAGATATAATAACATATTTACAAAAATGTGAGGGGTGACACTTTTGTGAGATACTGTATATCTGCAGTGTTTTGTTATCTCTCTTCAAAGCACTATGTCCTGTAGCTTAGAATCAGTTCTTGGGCACGTGAATACAAAAAATCCAGCACACTCCGTAAAGCAATCAGACACCAGTACTCCATATTCAAACAAAATGACGTACATATTTACATTACATACATTCATAAAAACATATTTTTTTTACAAATAGCAATTTTTATTAGTTTTCACAGATTTTCAACAAAGATAAAAATCGTAATGTGTGAACGTACAGAAGCAAAAGCAAAATGTGCATGATAGAAGTCCATTTAAAGGAGTTGTAAAGGAAATTTGTTTTTTTTGCTCAAATGACTGTTTACAGGGTATAGAGACATAATAGTTAACTGATTCCTTTTAAAAACGATTAAAAATAGATAAAAAATAATCATATAATGTACCTTTTAGTTTCAGTTTCGTTTTTGCATGTTTTGCTGCCTCTGTGCTGTATAGAGCCACAGAGAAGTGAGGGTTTGGAAAACGAAACTAGAAGCTCCCAGTACTGTGGTCCAAAGGAAACAGACAACCAGGAAGTGTCCAGAACAGAGCAGAATTACAGCAAGATCAGAGCAAAAACGAACAATGGGGACATGAAACCAGGACTGCAGTAAGGTAAAGGAAGCTATTTAGCTAAAAAAAAAAAATTCTTTAGTGACCCTTTAAGTTAGGAGCAAAAGACAACCATAATCATTGATACTACCGTAAATTTGACCTCATCTATGGGACAATTCAATACTGTATATAGAGAATCATCTCTAGGGTGATAATGTAATATATAACAATATTGGATAGTAAAGGAATAAAAAGATGAGAAAAGTAGAATATCTCGGTAGCTTTTTCTCTGGTCAGGGTGGGTCCTCCTGGAGATGTCAAAACTCACAAACGTGATTATGAGCTTCCATCTTATAATCTAGCAGTCATTTTCTCCATCAGCTCCACATCTTTAAATCTAGTGTATAATGCCCCGTACACACGATCAGAATTTCCATCGGGATAAACTCAGACTAATTTTTCTGACGGAATTGCGTTCAAGCTGTCTTGCATACACACTGTCACACCAAATTTCGACCGTCCAAAACGCGGTGACGTACAACACTACGACGAGCCAAGAAATTTGAAGTTCAATGCTTCTGAGCATGCATCGACTTGATTCTGAGCACGTGTTTTTATTTCTCCGTCGTGGTTCCATACAGGCGAACGGAATCTCCGATAAAAACATTTTTTCATCGGAAAAAAAAAGAGAACATGTTCTCTTTCTAAGTCCGTTGGAATTGCCAATGGAAAAACTCTGATGGGGCACACACACGGTCAGAATATCCGATGAAAAAATCATCCGAATATTCTGATCGTGTGTACAAGGCATAAGGCTTCTAAAGAGGGAAGAGAACACTGTTTCCAACTAAGAGCAATGAGGCATCGAGCCGCCGTAAGGACATGATGATGTACTAACTTCCCATGGACTTTGGGAACTGAACACATTTATAGTCATCAAAAAAGCAAAAAGCCACTATGGGCCTCCTCCTCTGGCAGCAGTGACAGTCAGGTGACATACTGAGAAAGAGGTCCTTGGCAGACTCAAAACATTGTTTTTTTAAGACAATAAAAATGTCCTGTTTTTTGTTTAAACATGGTATGCTGGAGATATGTTGGGTTGGAATTCCACATTGCATGTAATGCTAGCCCAGCTCCTCTGCCATTCCTTTTTTTTCTTTCAACCTACTGGCTGAATGAAGAAAAAAAATACAAAAAAAGTGTCTGGCCAGTCTAATGCTGGCCATACACTATACAAAAATTCGGCCAACATTCGGTCGTTAAGAAAGATCTTTCGTTTTTTGAACAGTTAATGGGCACAAAATCGATAATCGTTGGGACGTTTTTGAGCCAAAAAAACGAAGGACAAGTTTGGAAATTTTCTGCCGAACAAACGATAAATCGGAAGTTAATGCGTTTCTCGTTCAAACTTTCTGCACTGGGTATATGTAAAAAAAAAAAAAAACATTATTTTTTTTTTCTATGTCCACTGAACAATTTATCGGTCATTACATGATGGCACTATCGTTTGCGCTCACAAACGAACTTTCGTTTTTCGAAAGTTCGTTCGGACGATTTTTCGTGGAGTGTATGGCCAGCATAAGGATACTCTTCCTAAATATACACACACACATATATATATATATATATATAATATATATATATATATATATATATATATATATATATATATAGCCTTGGATTACGAGCATAATCTGTTCCAGGAGAATGCTTGTAATACAAATTACTCACATATCAAAGCAAGTTTCCCCATAGAAGTCAATGGAAACAAAGATAACTTGTTCCGCATTGACTTCTATGGCATGCAATACCCCATGTGACCAGAGGTGGGGGGGGGGCACACCGGGGAGCCTCGAAAATACTCTGGGACAGCTCGGCTGATCTTGGCAACACCCGAGAACAGGGTTTTTCTGAGTGACTACGAGTATTTCCTAACAGCTACGAACCGTTCTGAGTGTCACTGTCGCCCCCGCAACTCTGGCCAAATGTGGTACTGCACACCCCATTAGATTGAATTCTGCTTGTTTTGAGAGACAACACTCGCAAACCGAGTCAGGATTTAAAAAAAAAAAGTTATATGTATATATAAAAGGCAACGAGTGAAATATTTCAGTAAGTAGCTAAATGCTATCCAGTGATAACAGCAATTGTGCCAAGATCAGAAATTTCACTTAGTTCACCTTCAAGATAAACGCCAGGTTGGTCACAACTGAACAGTCCTCTGTTCATCCAAAAAGACAGCAGGATGAAGCAGAGTTGCTGCAGAGTACGGCACAGAGATGAGGAAAATATTATTAAAGTAAAAATTTTAGTTTTTTTTTCCTAATTGGAATTGGACTTTAAAGGAGAAGTATGGCAAAAGCTCTTTTGGTCCTACTTCTCTTGTGGGTAACAGGACTGCACTTCTGTATCCCATATTCAGCCAACAGTGGGCTAAAGTCCACTGTTGGCTGATTTCACTCAGCCTCTGCATACTCTGGAGGGATCCTGACTTTAATGTCCAGGTCCATTCAGATGCAGCTGCTCCGGCCCCCTGCACAACCTGGTGCTCCAGTGAGTGCTAAAGGGGCAGAACAGAGAGCCGGGGACTGACAGTCACCGGCTCACTGAAGACAAAGAACTGAGTGATTAGCAGTTATTAATTGCTCAGCTCTCGGTGTTAGAGGCGATGGGGTACAGATGCAGCTGGGGACCGGCGCTACATCCCCCTAGGTGAGTAAGATTTTTTATTTATTTTTTTAAACCCTGCACTTCTGAGTTTTGTGTAATTTCCGGCAGCTCCATGGAGGCTCAGTAATAAGAGTGTACTTCCTGTGCCAGCTAGTGTGCTTCAAGATTACAGATAATGGAGGGTGGAGTGTGGACTGGTGGAGTACAGCAATGTACATTTAAACAAAGATTTCAAATGCTAGCTTTTTGATAGATGAACAGAGAGTCTAAAATGAGAGAAGGGCGTTGAACATTTTATATGTGCTAGTATAAGATATTGTGAACAATAGAACCCTCCATTAGGGCTGATTCACACCACAATTTCTGTGTTCCAGATGCGTTTTTGATGCTTTCCAGTGCATTTTTTCCCTTCTATTCTCCCTTCACCACAATTGAAGCATGTGCGCTTCGGTGCGATTTTGATGCATTTTGCCGTGTGTCATGCAGAAAAATTGTTGACGGCACTGGTGTGAACTAGGGCCATTGGAATCCATGTTAAACACTGTCCATGCATTTTTGATGCAGAATAAAAATGCACTGGACTGCATCCGGTGTGAACCAGCCCTAATGCCTCATACACACCACCAATTTTCCCATCGGGAAAACTGCCATGACAGCTTTTGGCCAGAAAAATTGGCCGTGTGTATGCTTCATGGCAGTTTTCCCGACAGGAAAACGGCGGGAAAAATGAGAACATGTTTTCTTTTTTCCTGCCGGGATTCCCAGCGGTCTTTTTCCCTGGCCAAAGCTCTCTTGGCAGTTTTCCTGTCAGGAAAACCGGCCGTGTGTAGGGGGAAAAAGCTACGAGCATAAGTGTATAACTGTTTGCCTGTGTGTTTTATGGATTGTCCAATTTTTTTGAGAATGAAGGATCTTGTTTTTGTGACAGAACATTAAAGAAATAAAATCTGATTTAAAAAAAACGCAGCAATTTACATACTATTCATTCACATCAGTCTCTGCCCCCAAATGGTTGATAACCTAATGTCCCTGTCACACTCCTCTCTACCTCAAATAAATCATAAACAGGGAAAACCCAAATAGTGTAATCCTGTTTATTAATCAAGCACAACTGCCCTCTCACCCTCCCTTATACTTACCTAAGTCCTATCTCGATCCAATGCTGTACCTGTCCGCAGCGGTGCTGGTGTCGGTCTCTCTCCTTGCAGCACACACAAGCAGCAGTAGGAGCCATTGACTCCTGCTGCTGTCAATCAAATCCTGTGAGGAGGGGGTGGGGCTGAGCTTCACAGTGTGTGTCTATGGATACAGAATGGCTCGGGAGCAAGCCAACACACTCACCCCCATAGCATGAGGCTTGCTATGGTGGCGCACGCAGATGAGGACGAGTCTAGAGCTCCGGTGAGGGACCCCAGATGAGAGGGTCTGGGGCAGCTCTATGCAGTACCATTACACAGAGCAAGTAGGTATAATGTCTTTGTTATATTAGAAAGAAAACGAGAAGAAGACCCCATTGCTATGTAACCTTTAATAGGCTAGGGACAATTTTTAAACTTGGGGTCAACAACAATTTTTTTTTACCCTGCTAACGAGCAGGAACCCACTGTGTTTCAAGGATATAAATGAAATGTAAATTACTGAGGAGGAATTGAACGTGACATTTGTGTGACATGTATAGTAAGAACCCTATAATTTGGGAGCTGTAGAAAACTTGCGTTGGCGTGCAGTAATTATCAAGGAAGTTCTGTATAGATTTTATTTTCTGGCTGTAAAATGTCTTTGAAAGAAAACCATTGTTTATATAGAGAGAAGATATGTGTCCAAAGTCAATAGATTTTCAGTGTGTAATTTTATATAGCTAAAGTTTTCTTTTTAGGGTCAGTGTGCCAATGTTCGACGCAATGATAGTTTAAAATAAAACACCATGTCAGTTTCCTGTATACGCTTCTTAGAAAAAAACACAAAGAAAGGAGCCTTGTGATGCAGCTGCTTATTCTTACCACCCTTACCTGTCCCTGCACTAATGTATGCAAGGTCACCTATGAATATTAGTTATAGCGGTTCTAATATATCTTAAATAATTATACAGCAGATTTTTTTTTTTTTTATAGTACTTTAAATATTTCTAACTTTATTTTATTATTCCGAGTTTCTAGAAGGCAGTAAAAAGATATATTTTTGGGTGGGGGGCTCTGATAAACAACCAGTCTCCTACAGGCCTCAATCAGGAAATAGTTGTTAATGTTTAAAGAGAACCTGTCGCCATCCAGGTCTATTAATGTAAGCTTGGGGCTTACATCAGATACTTCAAGATAGCTGCACATACTGGTTAGCTTTACCAAGCACATATGAAATCACATCACTCTGTTAGACATGCAGTGAAATCGGAAGATCAGCATACAGTTCAGCATTACTAAGTAGCAAACAGTCTACATTTGGAATGAACACAATTGGCTGCCCCTGTTCTGTCAAGAAGTGCCCCCCCATTGAATAGTGCCCGGGACGAAATGCGCATGCGCCGTACGTCATAGCACAACCGTGATTTGCCGATCAGCTGGGCTGACGTAATCATGGCGCATGCGCAAATCGTAAGAGGTATCGCTCGATGGGAGATACCATTTCACAGACACAATTTAAACCTATACAAACAGCGGGGGGGACACCGTAGTTCTCAAATTGTGCATTGCTGCTGCTGGAGGGCGGCTAACAGCGAGGCACAATGTGAGAAATACGGTCTCCCCCCGCTGTTTTTATAGGTTTCAATTGTGCCCGTGAAATTTTGTCTTCTATTGAGAGATACCTCCTACGATGCACGCTTACGTCACTCCAGCTGATCGGCAACTCAGCTGGAGTTCGGCTCCGTCCTGCGCAATGCGCGGGCACTATTCGATGGGGGCACTTCTCGACAGAACACCCCCAAGTACTGTATGTATGTAGTTACAAATTATACAATTCAATTTTTCATATCAAAGTACAGAGTTTACAGTATGTAAATCTAATCTCTAAAATCTCATATACTGTAAACCTAGAAGGAAAATTCCTGGAAAAAAAAGAAATACTTACAGTTTGGATGCCACTCTGTGTAAATTGTCCCCTCAAAATAACTCAACACACATTAATGTCTAAACCGCTGGCAACAAAAGTGAGTACACCCTTAAGCGAAAATGTCCAAATTGGGCCCAAAGTGTCAATATTTTGTGTGGCCACCATTATTTTCCAGCACTGCCCTAACCCTCTTGGGCATGGAGTTCACCAGAGCTTCTCAGGTTGCCACTGGAGTCCTCTTCCACTCCTTCATGACAACATCACAGAGCTGGTGGATGTTAGAGACCTTGCGCTCCTCCACCTTCCGTTTGAGGATTCCCCACAAATTCTCAATAGGGTTTAGGTCTGGAAATATGCTTTGCCAGTCCATCACCTTTACCCTCAGCTTCTTTAGCAAGGCAGTGGTCCTCATGGAGATGTGTTTGGGGTTGTTATGTTGGAATAATGCCCTGCGGCCCAATCTCCGAAGAGAGAAGATCATGCTCTGCTTCAGTATGTCACAGTACAAGTTGGCATTCATGGTTTCCCCTCAACAAACTGTAGCTCCCCAGTCCTGGCAGCACTCATGCAGCCCCAGATCATGACACTCCCACCACCATGCTTGACTGTAGGCAAGACACACTGGTCTTTGTATTCCTCACCTGGTTGCCACCACACACGCTTGACACTATCTGAACCTAACAAGTTTATCTTGGTCTCATCAGACAACAGGACATGGTTCCAGTAATCCATGTCCTTAGTCTGCTTGTCTTCAGCAAAATGTTTGCAGGCTTTCTTGTGCATCATCTTTAGAAGACGCTTCCTATTGGGACGACAGCCATGCAAATCAATTTGATGCAGCGTGCAGTGTATGGTCTGAGCACTAAAAGGCTGACCCCCCCCCCCCCCCCTTAAACCTTTGCAGCAATACTGGCAGCACTCATACGTCCATTTCCCAAAGACAACTTCTGGATATGACACTGAGCACGTGCACTCAACTTCTTTGATCGACCATGTTGAGGCCTGCTCTGAGTTGAACCTGTCCTGTTAAACTGCTGTATGGTCTTGGCTACCGTGCTGCAGCTCAGTTTCAGGGACTTGGCAATCTTCTTATAATCTATGCCATCTTTATGTAGAGCACTTACCTGGCAGGGGAGACACCATGATCATGAAGGCGGTTCTCCCAGGGCGAGGCACGGCTATTGCACACTCTAGGCCGTGCTGATCGTGGTTGTCTTCCCTGCCGCTTCTCGGCCTTTTGGCTGGGACTGGGTGTGGTATCTGTCCTTATCAGTTGTCAGCGGAGCGCTGAAGCACCTCCTACATGGGGAGGGTGGATGCAATCCAATGACGTCATTGCACCTGGAAGGATGGTTTCAGCAGGGACTACGCTGTGCTGCCCGATAGAATACTGGGGGCCGGCCCATGGTTGAGTCTGAGCCATCTGGAAGGGTGCTCCTGGTGAGGATGGGTACTGCGCTTGGTCTTGGTCTTTTTGCCGAGTTCTAGTCTGGCCTTCTGGCTGGCTGGTGTAAGTGCTATCCCTGTCAGCGATCCGGTTGGAGGAGCTGGTAATGCCCTGTGGTAAGACGGGGTAGAACCATGCAAATCCGCTGGGTTGACGGAGGGTCTGGAGGGGCTAGTATTGGTGGAGGCTGCTAACTGGAGCGGCAGTTCTCCCCAAGAAAACCTTGAAGGGCTCTCTAGCTGACGGGGGTGGAGGGCTGCACTGGCCAGTCGGGGGGTCGGATATGGAACGAAAAGCCTATGGTGCATGTGCCCCTGGAGTGGCAGTCCAGGGGTATCTGAAGATCACTGTGTGTGAGGGACACATTGATTGAAGGATACCACGGTCACTGCACCAGATACACGCTTTTTTTTAGCACCTGCCTCCTGGGCCGGGCCTTTTGGCTAGGACCGGAGGAATTTTTTATTCCTGGCCGGAGGGCCTGGTCATTGTTTCACCACAATGGCCACTTCTTTCACTCTCCTCTCCACTATCCCTTCCCCCACTTTATTTTATTTAAGCCTGTGTTTGTCACTTTTTTGTCTTTTTTTGTTGTGCACGTTTTGTCTCACTGTGTGATTAGTAGGGTGCGGGTCCTCGGGCCAGCCCTGAACGTCTTGGGAGTGGGTGGACATGGCCTTCTGGCTTAGTTCGCCTGCTCTCATGGGGTCTCCCTTCGGGGGAGCCCCACCTAGTACTGGGAGGGTTCTGTTTCGGCAGTCCCTCCGAGGAAGTTGGGTCCGTGTCGGCTTCGGTTGCTCGGACCACAGTACCTCAGTCCCCGTCTGGAGCCTAACGCCCCGGGGGATCAGGGTTATGGGTCCCTCTTCACAGGAGGACCACTTGACGTTGCACCCGTCTGCACGTTTTTGTGAACACTCTTTATGTGTGTGCACATTTTTTCTGCACCGGGTGGAGTTTTTTGGGTGTGTTCACACGCCATAGGCTTTTCAAAAAAAAAAAAAAAATCTTTATGTAGAGCAACATTTTTTTTTTTTTTAGATCCTCAGATTAGATCCTCAGATTATAGCGCACACATGCAAAAATTTCATTTTTGCATGTGTGCGCTATAATCTGTTTTGTACTGTCTTTGGTCTTATAGAAGCACCATCTTAGATGTATAGCATTGTAGCATGTATAGCAAGTACAGGTCATTCTCAAAAAATTTGCATATTGTGATAAAGTTCATTAATTTCTGTAATGTACTGATAAACATTAGACTTTCATATATTTTAGATTCATTACACACAACTGAAGTAGTTCAAGCCTTTTATTGTTTTAATATTGATGATTTTTGCATACAGCTCATGAAAACCCCAAATTCCTATCTCAAAAAATTAGCATATTTCATCCGACCAATAAAAGAAAAGTGTTTTTAATAAAAAAAAAGTCAACCTTCAAATAATTATGTTCAGTTATGCACTCAATACTTGGTCGGGAATCCTTTTGCAGAAATGACTGCTTCAATGCGGCATGGCATGGAGGCAATCAGCCTGTGGCACTGCTGAGGTGTTATGGAGGCCCAGGATGCTTCGGTAGCGGCCTTAAGCTCATCCAGAGTGTTGGGTCTTGCGTCTCTCAACTTTCTCTTCCCAATATCCCACAGATTCTCTATGGGGTTCAGGTCAGGAGAGTTGGCAGGCCAATTGAGCACAGTAATACCATGGTCAGTAAACCATTTACCAGTGGTTTTGGCACTGTGAGCAGGTGCCAGGTCGTGCTGAAAAATGAAATCTTTATCTCCATAAAGCTTTTCAGCAGATGGAAGCATGAAGTGCTCCAAAATCTCCTGATAGCTAGCTGCATTCACCCTGCCCTTGATAAAACACAGTGGACCAACACCAGCAGCTGACATGGCACCCCAGACCATCACTGACTGTGGGTACTTGACACTGGACTTCAGGCATTTCCCTCTCCCCAGTCTTCCTCCAGACTCTGGCACCTTGATTACCGAATGACATGCAAAATTTGCTTTCATCCGAAAAAAGTACTTTGGACCACTGAGCAACAGTCCAGTGTTGCTTCTCTGTAGCCCAGGTCAGGCGCTTCTGCCGCTGTTTCTGGTTCAAAAGTGGCTTGACCTGGGGAATGCGGCACCTGTAGCCCATTTCCTGCACACGCTTGTACACGGTGGCTCTGGATGTTTCTACTCCAGACTCAGTCCACTGCTTCCGCAGGTCCCCCAAGGTCTGGAATCGG
This sequence comes from Rana temporaria, assembly GCF_905171775.1. Taxonomy (NCBI): domain Eukaryota; kingdom Metazoa; phylum Chordata; class Amphibia; order Anura; family Ranidae; genus Rana; species Rana temporaria. The sequence goes on from NC_053490.1 coordinate 428,878,416, forward strand.
TCCTTCTCCACAATCTTCCTCAGGGTCCGGTCACCTCTTCTCGTTGTGCAGCATTTTCTGCCACACTTTTTCCTTCCCACAGACTTCCCACTGAGGTGCCTTGATACAGCACTCTGGGAACAGCCTATTCGTTCAGAAATTTCTTTCTGTGTCTTACCCTCTTGCTTGAGGGTGTCAATGATGGCCTTCTGGACAGCAGTCAGGTCGGCAGTCTTACCCATGATTGCGGTTTGGAGTAATGAACCAGGCTGGGAGTTTTTAAAAGCCTCAGGAATCTTTTGCAGGTGTTTAGAGTTAATTAGTTGATTCAGATGATTAGGTTAAGAGCTTGTTTAGAGAACCTTTTCATGATATGCTAATTTTTTGAGATAGGAATTTTGGGTTTTCATGAGCTGTATGCCAAAATCATCAATATTAAAACAATAAAAAGGCTTGAACTACTTCAGTTGTGTGTAATGAATCCAAAATATATGAAAGTCTAATGTTTATCAGTACATTACAGAAAATAATGAACTTTATCACAATATGCTAATTTTTTGAGAATGACCTGTATGTCTTTGTATTTTGTATAGACCCTGACCAGGTCTTTTGGGCTGGAGCACCCCTCCCCCTCTTCATTACCTCACATTAATGGCCACCAGTGCATAGGAGGAATCCCTTCAGTTCTCCCATATAGAGGAGTTTATCTCCCAAGGTTGAGACACTAGGTTCTTTCATTCTATTAACAGGTAAGGCCCCACTAATCCGGGGTACTTTTTCGCAGTAAGTGGGCTTAGCACTATATGACCATATAGTGTAACCAAACCCCCGTATTTTTGAATATGTTCAGGTGTTTTTAACTAGCCTTGCAGGATAAATGTAATTTTTGCATGTGTGCGCTATAATCTGTTTTGTACAATTTTGAAGCATGATATGTTAGGTATCTTATTACTCTGCGTAACTTCATCTTTAAAATTATGCAGAAAAATTGGGCTAACTTTACTGTTTTTTTTTTTTAAAGCATGAAACCGTTTTTTTTCCCCAAAAAAATGCATTTGAAAAATTGCAGCACAAATACTGTGCGAGATAAAAAGTTGCAATGACCACCATTGTATTCTCTAGGGACTTTTCTAAAAAAACATATGTAGTGCTTTGGGGTTCTATGTAATTTTCTTGCAAAAAAAAATGAATTTTTCATGTAGGAGTGAAGTGTTATGCCGCGTACACACGACCGTTTTTCGGGTTGTAAAAAATGTCATTTTTAATGGTCTAGAAAAAACAATGTTTTTTTTCAACCCGATCGTTATTACGGCCTTGCCTGGACACGATCGTGAAAAAAAAATGCTCTAGCAAAGCACGGTGACGTACAACACGTACAACGGCACTATAAAGGGGAAATTCCATTCGGATGGCGCCACCCTTGGGGCTGCTTTTGCTGATTTCGTGTTAGTAAAAGACAATTCGCGCTTTTCAGTTTGTTACGGCGTGATAAATGTGCTTACTCCATTACGAACGGTAGTTTAACCAGAACGAGCGCTCCCGTCTCATAACTTGCTTCTGAGCATGCACATTTTTTTCACGTTGTTAAAGCCTACACAACCTTTTTTTACAATGTTAAAAACGACAACTTTAAAAATGTTGTGAAAAATTAGAGCATGTTCGAAATTTTTAATGGCCATTTTTTACATCGTGAAAAATGCTCTGGAGCCCACACACGATCGTTTTTAATGACATAAAAAAAAACATCATTTTTTACAACCAGAAAAACGGTCGTGTGTACGCGGCATCAGAATTGGCCAGGGCCTTAAGTGGTTAAGCAAGTAGCTAGCATAAGGTGACCAGTTTTTTAAAATTAAATCCGGGGACATATTTTTTTTTTTACTAGTAATGGCAGCAATCAGCGACTCTCTGCCGTCGCCGCAGCCGCCCGTCTTACATCCTGTCAAGTTTTACTCTCCGGGCCCCGACTACTACTGTGTGGGGAACTGAGGAAGATCGCAGGCAGGAAAAAAGCAGGCAGGCGGCTGGCCGGGACTTGAGCCAAGGCAAAAGAACATGCAAGCGGAGCTGAATGGGGATGCGCCCGAAACTAAAGAAATATTCCCTCCGCTCCGACCAGCACATGATCATCAGAAAGGGGCACAGATAATGAAAATACACCCACTAAGCTAGAGCGGGGGGGTGTAATTCAGATTTTTTTTTTTTTTTTTATTCTGCACTGACTGTCTTTGAAATTGCCCCAGCCCCTGTTCAAATCCAATCTGGGGACAAAACTGGGGACAGCCTTGGTCTGGGGACAGTGTCCTCAATCCGGGGACTGTCCCCGGAAACCGGGCATGTCTGTTCACCCTAAGCTAGCAGTCTTCAGCAGGCTTTCAGCAAGCTTCAAGTAGTACTGAAACCTGCTAGTAGCTTGTTTAAAGTGGCAGTTAGCACTCTCATTAGGATCTACATCCAACATTTACAAATTGGAGTTCAATGGTACTTTAAAATCTTAATCAAAGCTTGCTTAAAGCTTTGCAAATGCTTTCTTAAAGCTTGCTGTTCACACTGCTCTTATACAAGCGTAAGCCCATGAGAAACCAGCCTAAGGCACTAAAAATGCATAGGTGTGAATCCAGCCTAAGTGAGAATGGCCCTAAAACTTTATAAATTCTTTTGATCCTTTAAGAATTTATACATATTGGATCGATATAAACACCCAGCTCGTTTTGTGTCAGCCTGGAAGAATGGAAAGAGTGTTCGACTCACATCGGTGTAGTGGAGTAAGTGGTGAAAAAAATACATGCATTCCTATTACTGAAGTTGCTGACTTGCATTTGCTAGCAAAGGCTAGTTTTGTAGGCTGCGGGAGGAGCGGTTTGTGTTCAGTGTTCTAAAGGTATTTACAGCTTCTTACCTAACTGTAAAGATTAGACTGGTAGTTCTCTGTATCATGTCTGAGCCACTTCCTGTGAATAAGTAGATTTGGTAACTGAAGATTTCCCAATGTCAAGCAGCAGACAGATATAGGTTTTTTTTTTTTTCCAAATAAACCAAGTTTATTAAGTTGTAGACAAAGGTATATACACAATTTTTTTTGAAGAAAAACAAAATTATAAAACATAAAAGAATAAAAACACACAGTGGGTCAACATTCCCCGCATTGTCAAAGGGTATGGTAACATTTACTCCGATCCATAACATCTCCAGTGCTTTTCGTATGTGTTTCCCTAAGCACCGATGAATTAACTCAGTCACGGCCTCAACCATGTATGACGTATTGGCCCTTCTATGCACTAGCTCCACCACTTGGACTCCAACTACTCCCGTCCGTCCATTCCTCCCTCGACCCTCTCCGAGTCCTAACACACTGACACCTAGACTGTACATGTTTCACCATCCTCCAGCCATCTATCCCATACATTGGAGAATTTTTGTGGTCTTCCTCTATGTGTATAGATCATTTTCCTGTATGGGAGAGTAGCATTCACCTCCCTCTTCCAGTCCCTTAGTGTCGGTGCCTCAGGTTGCATCCACACTTTTGCCACCACCTTTCTAGCCAAAAATAAAGTTTCATATATAAAGATTGCCTGATATTTTTCGGTATCCACGTCCGGCAATAGTCCCAAAAGACACAGCTTCGGGTCCATGCCCACCGGGGTTCCCATATTATCATGAAGAAACTGTGTGACCTGTAGCCAGTACGCCTGTATGTCTGGGCAGTGCCATAGCAAGTGATAGAACGATCCCTCCTCCGCCGCACACCTGGGACATACAGGGCTCCTTGTGGACTGAAACTTTGCCAACTTCTGCGGCGTGATATACGCTTGGTGCACAATATATAACTGGGTTAGCCTGTCCGATAATTTAGGGGATGCCGTCTTCACCCCTTCCAATATCTCATCCCACTCCGTGTCCTCTACTGGGCCAAAATCCCTCTCCCATTTTAGTTTGGCTACCTGTGCTATTTTGCTGGTCCTACGCCTCCTGATGACATAGTAGCAATTGGACGTGAGCCCAGCCGAGTCCTTCCCAAAGACCACATCCAGCACCTGCGGTGAGCTCACCTCTATACTATCCGATCCCATGTGGGCTCTGAGAGCATGCCTGAGCTGTAGATATCTGAAGTGAAGCTGCGGTGGAAGCGAGAACTCCTCCCTGAGTCTGTTGTATGGCTTAGGCCCCGTACTGGACATGACCTGAGACAAAAACAGAATCCCGTATGATGCCCATACCCCTGGATCTGGCACTGTGCTTAGCTCCGACATGCAACTGTTGTTCCATAGCGGAGTATGTGAATGCATGTGATTCCTGCCTTGTTTTTTAAGAGCCACATCCCACACCTTTTGATGATGTGTCAGCATGTCTGCCCCGAATCGGGCAGTCTTGCATCCTCCATGCCCTCTCCTAAAGATTGCCTGCGCAGGGGTGTGAAAGGGACTGTCTGGTTTGTTACACACTAACGCTCTATATTTCTGCGACTCAGATGTGTTGAAATAGTACAGGTGAGACAATTGTGACGCTATGTAGTAATCCTGTAAGTCAGGGAGGGAGCATCCCCCCTCCATGGTCGGGTTCTGGAGTATATGCCATGCCAGCTTATGCCTACCGGAGCCCCAGACAAACGAATTTAGGATTGCTTCAAACTGTTTGAAAACCTTAAGAGGTATGTACAGGGGAGCATGCCAAACCATGTAAAGAATTTTCGGCAATAGGATCATTTTTATCAAATTAATTCTACCCATCACCCCTAGGGGTAACTTTGCCCATGCCTGCGTTCTAGACTTGACTACCGCAAAAAGTGGTTCCACGTTGAGAGGGACATATTCTTTAAGGTTCCTTGTGACCCTTACCCCTAAATATTTAACCTCTGCCACTCTCTGTAATGGAAGGTCGTGAGACACTACTGGGGGGGGGGAACTGATCCAGTGGGAGAATCTTAGATTTGTCCCAATTGATCCGCAGGCCGGAGAACTTCCCCACCTCTTCTATAATATGTAAAGCTGCTTTCAGTGATGGGCCTTGGTCCTCCAGATATAAGATCGTGTCATCTGCGTATAATCCAATTTTTTCCCAGGTATCACCCCTCCTAAGACCTACCACCTCTGAGCTCATTCTGATGGCGATCGCCAATGGCTCCGCCGCTAACGCATATAGCAGCGGGGACAATGGGCATCCCTGCCTTGTGCCTCTCTCCAAGGAAATCTGTTCTGAAAGCCACCCGTTCACAAACACTCTAGCCTTGGGTGTCTGATATAACAGCTGTACCCATTTGATAAAGTGTGGGCCAAAGCCGTAGCAACTCAGGCACTCCCACAGATATAGCCACTCGACTGAGTCAAAGGCTTTGGCCGTGTCCAAAGCTACTACCACCCGCGTGCCCACGTTATCATGTTGCGCCTGTATGTTCATAAATAACCTCCTGATATTCATGGCAGTGTTCTTCCCCGGCATGAATCCTGTTTGGTCTCCATGTATCAGAGACAAAATCACTGAATTCAACCTCGATGCTAGCACCTTAGCTAAGATTTTAATGTCAACTGGTAGTAGTGATATTGGTCTGTAAGATTCGGGGTAATGCGGGTCCTTGCCCGGCTTAGGAAGTACAACTATCTGGGCTTCCTGCATGGAAGAGGGGAGAATTCCTGTCTCAAATATAGAGAGGTACAGTGCCCTCAATCTGGGGATCAGTGTTTCGGAGTAAGTGGTGTAAAATTCTAATGGGAGGCCGTCCAGGCCGGGAGCCTTAGACTTGGCCAATTGCGACATTGCCGTTGCTATGTCTTGAGTGGTAATTGGGGCTTCCAGAGTCTGCGCTTGTCCCCGACTCAACCTTGGGAATCTCAGAGTGTGTAAGTATGCCCGTATTTCCTGCGGCGTGTGATTGCTTTGAGATCTATATAGGTCTGCATAAAAGGTTCTGAACCTATCTGCCACCACCGGAGGGTCTGTGATCACCGAGCCGTCCGGCTCCTTCAATGACACCACCACAGGCGGCCTATCTTCTAAATGCGCCAAGTACGCCAGCATCTTCCCAGCCTTTTCCCCATGCTCATATATACGCGTTTTACCAAAAAAGATACGCTGTTTGGCCTTTTCCATGTGTAACTGTGTTACCATCCTCGTCTGCATTCTTACTTTGGTCAGGTTCTCTATTGTGGGCTGTGCGTTAAACGTACCCTCTAATTCCTGCAACGCGTTTTCCGCGCTATTTACAATTATTTTGGAGGACTGTTTAAGTCTCCGGATTTTAGTATCCAGCACCCTGCACACCTGGGTTTTAAATGTATCCCATCCGGAATTGATATCCGCAGACCCCTGGCCCTCAGGGAGTAAGAATTGCAGCTCCCGTTCAGTCCTATCATGGTCCGTCAGGGCCGTCAACCAAAAAGGGTTAAGCCTCCACCCCCTTACAGGGGCCCTATCTAGCAGGGACACCTGTATCCAGCATGGCGAGTGATCTGACAGGGCCCTAGGAGCAAATCCAGCCCCCCCCACTTTGGGCATTAAAGTAGCCGAAACCAGAACATAATCTATGCGGGACATGGTGGCGTGACTCGCCGAATGGCATGTATAGGCTCTGACCTGAGGATTTCTTTGCCTCCATACGTCTACCAGGGCGAATTCCTTCATTAGGCGACCCAGTCTCGACAAGCCGGGGGCCCTTACAGGCCCTCCCGGCAGCTCCGGCCTATCCAAACCGGGGTCCATAACCATATTGAAATCCCCCATCCACACCGCCGGTACCGTCGGGTGCCTAGCCATAAATGCCAAGCCCTGAGTGACGACCTCCGAGCTGAATGGAGGGGGGATATAGCAGGCAATCAATAACATATATACCCCTCCAATTCTTGCATGTAAAAATAAGTATTTCCCCTGCCGATCCGACTCCAAAGATAGTAATTCAAAAGGTGTGGCCTTCGACACTAGGAGTGACACTCCCCTGGAGAAGCTAGAATAGGTGCTGTGATATGCCCAGCCAATCCATGGGCGTTTTAGTGCGGACTGTAGATGGCCAGTAACATGTGTTTCTGTCAATGCAATAATGTTCGCCTTTTGCGCTTTAAGATACGCTAACGCCGCCGTTCGCTTAATTTTATTCCTCACCCCCCTCACATTCCAGGTTAGAAATTTGATTGTGGTCATTGTGCTTTTAAATAAATCTCACGGAGTCGGATCTGCAGCACTACATTCCAGTGTCCCTGTGTGTCCTTCAATACTCCCTTGACAGCCCACTTTTCTGTTTTGGCTTTAACTCTTTGTCCTCTTCCATCACTATCATGCTTATACCAACTTGGCAACTGCATTGGGTCCCAACTGCGACCCTGAAACTTCCCTACCCCCCTCCCCCCTCCCAGCCCAGCACCTCCCCAACATGGTGTGAGCATTCCAACCCCAACTCTCAGAACCCTTAAACAACAATAACAATCCTCTTCTTCCAGCAGGAAAGCCTGACTGGAGGTCTGATACTTAGGTTCTGTGTGTATCATGGATAAGCCATCATACATTCGTCTAATGGAACGATTGTTCACTGAACAACACGTGGATTCGGCATGGGGAAGAAACAAAAAACATAACATATCCCCAGCGTCTTAGTTCCTTGCTCCTCTGGCTGTCTATTGCCGTTACTATTAGCACTCCCCTCCGCTGTATCCTTCTTTTGCAGGGTCAAGTTCTGATTTGCTTTAGCTTGTAGTAATAACAGAGAGAACAACAAGAAAAAAGGGAGCAGCAAAAAAAAAACAAAAAAAAAGGGAAAAAAGTATTTTTAAGGGAATTTCCACCCCCCCCCCCTGGAGCCCCAAGGGGGGTCAATATCCGTCCGGATGTCTTCTCTAAGGCTGTCTCTCCCGGATCCCCGGGCCCTGTAATCAAGGCCTATAGAGTATGGGGGTCAGGGCAGGACAAAACAACAGTGTCATTTATACCAGGGATCCCCCAAAGCGCAGCAGAGCGTTTTCTTAATATAGTTTCGTACAGGATAATAGGAGGGGGTGGGGGGGGACTCCTCTCTTCACCCCAAAAAATGTTTTTCTGTCCCCAACCCCCCCTGTGTAGTACTCACATAGCTCCATAGCAGTCCTCACTCCTGTCTCCCTTTCCGATCCAGCCATTCTGCCGCTGCTGCTGGGGTATCAAAAAACAACACCCGTCCATCTTCTTCCACCCGCAGCCTAGCTGGAAACAACATGGCATACTTTAAATGTAACACACGTAGGCGACGTTTCACATCCTGAAATTGGGATCTTTTCTTCTGCACCTCCGCGGAGAAGTCCGGGAACACCGCCACCTGTGCATTCTCCACCTTCATGTTCCCCTTTTCCCGGGACAATCGCATAATCTTATCCCTGTCACGGAAGTTCAGAAATTTAGCGATAAATGTGCGTGGAGGCGCCCCTTCAGGAGGGGGCTTTGCTGGTATCCTGTGTGCTCTCTCCACCGCAAACATGGCTGAGAACGCCTCCCTTCCATACACCTTGATCAGGAGCTGCTCCAGGTAATCAGCCGGATCCCTACCTTCCGTGCGCTCCGGAATCCCAATGAAACGCAGATTGCAGCGGCGGAGTCTGTTCTCCATTTCGTCCTGATGTGCATGCAGTTGTTGGATTTGTCTCTGCACCCCCTCCGCCGCCCGCTGCATGGGATACAATACATCCTCCGCAGCGCTTATGCGTTCCTCCGTCTCCTTGACCCGCTCCCGGACCGCTGATAGATCCTGCCTCATGAGCGAAATGTCTATTTTCACCTCATCTATCTTAGTTGTGAGGGTCCCCTGCAACACCGCTATCGCCTCCAGCACTTTGGCCGTCTCCGCCGCATGGCGATCCCCGCCTGAGGCCTCCTCGGCGCCATCTTTGGCCTGTCCCTCTCCCCCATCGTGGCGGAATTTGGCCAGTTTATCTGCCGTAGCAGATGTTTTTTTCGGCGGTGACATGCCTCTCAGTTGTCCCTGTATGTTCAGGCTGGGTTCCAGGGAGTTTAGCGATTAAATTTGTTCGCCAGGATGGTATGCAGGAGTTTCAGCCAGAGGAGCTCTTCTCTCCCACGTCCTACTCCATCGCTTGCCAGGCCACGCCAGACAGATATAGGTTTACATCTGTTACAGTCTATACCTGCACTGTGGTCAGAGTTTGTTTCTGATATTATGGCTTTTAGTTGTTCTACCAATTGTTAGAAATAAATTAATTTCTGTTCTGCTCTTGTAATTCCACCAACTGCTATCCACTGTCTGTCGAAGGTGCCCTTCCTGGCGAAGTACTTTCATTGTACAGGTAATGGCAGTTGGCAGAGCCTAGCCATATCTCAATAACAAAGTGCTAGAGATGGTACAGCGCTCCCCTCTGACATAGTCACACTATATTAATATTATATGTGAAATCTAAATCATAAACAGCGATACAATACAGGTAAAACTGGAGAAAACAAAAAATATATATATATATAAAAAAAATCAAAATGAGTGTCACTTTAAATCAAGTCAATAGTAATACATAGCAATGTAACACCACTACAATACAAGTGTCTGTGAATATAAAGTGCTTGTGCGTTTAGACCAGTGTTTGATGCACTGGTGTAACATAACAAATAAATCCAAATATTGAGAGTAAATCCATTGATACTGTGCAGACACGTAAAACACCTTCAGTGTCCCTCCACCTTCATGCATATGCGCTCACCTCCACTTATGACCATAATTGGTCACAATGCACCTTCCCCTTTAAGGGCTATTTCGATCCTCTGACAGCAATCCCAAGCAGTAGTGCTCATAGAGGAATGAAAAAAACTAACATAGTGCTGAATCATTTTAAAAAGCTTTGTGACAGCAAGTAGCTATTCTCCTTCAAAAAGTAACGTGACTTGTGACAAAACACGTTAGGGTAATAGAGGGGTGTGTTGGTTGCTGTCACAAACATCCAAGCGATTATTTGTTTATTAACGTTTTTTTAAAACGATTCAGCACTATTATGATCTGTATACCCCTTAAAGGGGAAGGCACATGGTGACCAGTTATGGTCATAAGTGGAGGTGAGCGCATATATGTGAAACTGGAGGGACACAGAGGGTGTTTTATGTGTCTGCACATTGTCAACGGATTTACTCTCAATATTTGGCTTATTTGTTATGTTACACCAATGCATCCATCACCTTGTGACGTCACCAACAGTAAAGTCAGGATGTGTTCATACCCCAAATGTTGTAACCTCTATTATGGTAGGTTAAATAGGCATTTGGTTTGTTCAGCTGTTATGTATCCATGGAATATACAGTGCAGATGGTGTGCGCCTCACAAATCGTTTCTCCTGCACTGAGCTCAGATGATCCAGATAACCCAGCGATACCTCAGCCCTCCGTGCTGCCCAAGCCCCTCCAGTTCAAATGAAATTCGAAACTGAGGTATCGCTGGGTATCCGGATGATCTGAGCTCAGTACAGGAGGAACGATTTATGAGGTGCACACCATCCGCAATGTGTCTTCCGTGGTTACGTAACAGCTGGGACTTTACTGTTGGCGACATCACAAGATGGAGGATTTCTTTTTGGATTTGCTTTGTAAAAGCACTTTAGATTGATGTTCATTATTTAATCAATTGTTTTCTCTTCACTCAGCCCTTGTTGCTGAATGTACTTATATGAACACTTTTTGGACTATAATGTTTATGTTATTTATTGATTTTTGAGCGCAACTTTTCACTTTTTTTATACCATTTTGTTGTGTCATATCTCACAATATTTGTTGCAGCTATTTATTTATTATTCACACAAGCGCAATATTGTTTGATGTTTTTTTTTTTAAGTGACATTCACTTTGTGTTTTTTTTTTATATATTTTTTAGCTTTATCCATTTTTACTTATATTGTATATCGCGGTAGAGCTGCACGATTCTGGCCAAAATGAGAATCACGATTATTTTGCTTAGAATAAAGATCACGATTCTCGCGGCGTAAAATCTTTCACATTATACAAAAAAAGATTTGGGCTAACTTTACTGGTTTAGTTTTTTTTTTTTCTTATTCATTTCCCAAAAAATTGCATTTGAAAGACCGCTGCGCAAATACAGTGCGACATAAAATATTGCAACTACCCCCATTTTATTCTTTAGGGCAGTGGTCTCCAAACTGCGGCCCAAGGGCCGGATGTGGCCCTTTGCTTGCCTTTACCCGGCCCTTGGGGCACTATTCCTCCTACTGATAAAAGACACTACAATGCCATCTGACACCAAAAATGGAGCACCATTTCTAACACCGTCACAAATAATGAGGGCTCTATTCTTCTCTAGGATACCAACAATGGGGCACTATTCCTTTTCCCCCCAATACCAAATGTCGTGATGTTTACTCCCAATGATGCTAAGACAATTTCTAATCCTGCTGGCCACAATCCGGCCCTTCTAAAGTCGGAAGGACAATAAACCGGCCCTTTGTTTAAAATGTTTGGAGACCCCTGCTCTAGGGTCTCTACTAAAAAATATATACAGTAAAACCTTGGTTTGCGAGCATAATTCGTTCCAGAAACATGCTTGTAATCCAAAGCACTTGTATATCAAAGCATTTTTTTTACAGGGTATAAAAGAGAAAAGAGGCACCTCTAAGTGTAGCAATAAGTTGCTAAATGTTGTACCTTCATTAAATGTAACCATATTTCTACACTTAGAGGCTCCTCTCTTCTTTTTTATACTCTTTATATATCAAGGCAAAAGTTATTAAAACATTTTGCTTGTCTTGCAAAACACTCCCAAACCAAGTTACTCTTATTATATATATATATAATGTTTGGGGTTCTAAGTAATTTTTGAGCTAAAAGAAAATGATTTTAACTTGAAAACAACAACTGTCAAAAAAAGTTTTGGTATTTTAAGTGGTAAACTTTCTTAATTTACATACAGAAGTCTATTCCTTTGATGTAAAAGACAAATTGATACAATGTTTAGACTTAACATTCCACTAAAACTTGGCAGACTGCCCAGACTTTGACTTTTTATGGCTGTGAGCAGAGAGAAAATTCTCTGCATACCAAAGATCTGGAAGATCAGGAAACCATTTGTCAAGATCGCAACGGGGAAAAAAAATCACTATAACGACTCTTGACGATTAATCTTGCAGCTCTATATCGCTGTTTATGATTTAGGTTTTACATATAATATTTACACAGTGTGGCATTGTATGAGTTAGGTCAGAGGGGAGCGCTATATCATATCTAGAACGTTCATACTTATTAGGAACACCATTGGGTATATAGCATCAGACCCTCACTCTTTATTTTATTGTTATTTAAATGTTTATAATTTTTTCCTCTACCACATAATTTACAATCATTGTCTCACAGCAAAATGTGTACACATAGTAGAGCAGGAGATCAGTAATTTTTTTTCTTTGTTTTTTAGATCTAAATAACAAATTGAAGGATATTATAGGTGGTGGGGGGATCAGAAGCAGACCTTTCTATGTAGGCATCATGTGGTTTTTGCTGTTAACCTGCATTCACACCTAGTAAGTGCTTATATAGGCTTTTTTTTTATTGGTTTTTCACACGTATACATGTTTTCTTTATGTATTGTGCAAGAGGGGGAGGAGAGGAGGATGAGAGCAGAGATCAGTTTAAGCGCAAAAAAAAAAAATATGCGAAAACACTTGTGTCACACATTTACAAGCGCTTTCATTGAAGTCTATAGGGCCAAAAACCCACAACACATCTTCAAAAAAAGCTCACTTTTGAGCATTGAGTAAAGAGATGTGAACAGCATGTGTTGAAAAGAATAGGGTTCCTATTACTGAGACGTTATCACGTGTAGGCTTAGGCACAAAAAAAAAAAAAAAAACACTCAGATATGAATCCTGTTTTTTGCTTATTCTGGGCATAGAAACTGTTTACTTTATTATATAGGGCAAAAGGTACACATACTTACCTTTCACTAGCTTCCCTACATCTGCATACCAATGTTGGCCTACCTGGGATGCACCCAACACTGGCTAAGAGGAAATGTGATACTCCTACTCCCTGCCTACACTGCAGCACTTGGTGCCTGAATGGTCAATCGCCAGGTCTGAGTGCTCTCATCGTTTTGCAAGATTGTGGGAATTAGAGCACTTTGTTCACTTTGAAGGTAGTGAATCTACCTCCATTTACCAATTTGTTTAAAAAGAAGTTAGACCTCACTTTCTTTTGCTCGTTTGAAAAGCATGTCCCTTCCTGAATGGGTACATTTGTTGGGCAGAACTAATTGTAGTAGAGGAGTGTAGTGTGCAGGTGGTGGGGGATAGAGGCAGGAAAAGGGACACAGAGGAGGACAGCTGGCAGGAGAAAGAGGCATTGTTAAGTTGAAGGTTAGGGATAAGCTATAACTGGGTGGTGAAGGAGTTTGGAAGGCATTTTACTGTGAGCACATGGTTAAGCTCGGAAATTTTAAAAAATCTTCTACTGCAGTGGGGCTCCTTGCACTGCAGGGGCAAAATTATCGTTCTATCTAGCGGTGGCAGAATAAGAACAAAATCTTGCCCTAATTTATGCTTCGGCGGGTGTGACCAGTTCTCAGCAGACTCCTTCCTAAGCCAGTCACATGCTTGCCCCGCCACATACAATGCAAGGTTAATAGCCCTGCTCTGTATGAGATGATGCAGAGGGACTACCCACAGACCGGACCTTCTGGGAGGGGAGGACAGCACTGGAGACATCTAAAGTGGGAGATCAGGTATGTATAAGTAATAAGTATTCCTGACTGTTGCACTACCCCTAGCATTTAACCCTAGCAGTGTGGGAGGACCCACTGCAAGGATCATTTTTGTCTAATCCCAGGAGCTTTAATTTACACAGAAAGGATGTGCTTGAATCAGGGGTGAGGTGAGTGGAAGGTAGACACACCAACTGTGGGGTAAATTGTCTAGCAGTGGAGATGCTGTGAGATGTAGTAAGGTGGGTTGGAGATGCTGTGAGAAAAGAGCGAGTCGACCAAGTATAAAAATGGCTGTGAACAGGGAGTGAGGTGTTTGAAAGCAAACCCTTCTCAAAGGGTGGTGAGAGTTGATCAAGAAGAGAGATGCTGTGAGTGGGAGTGGAGACGCTTTGAGAAGAGAATTACAAAATTTGAAGATGCTATGGTAGGGGAAAGGGTTGGAAGGGAAAGCCTTTGAAAGGGGATTGAGAGTTGGCCAAGGATAGATATTCTGTGAGCGGGGGTGGGGTGGTTTGAAGGCTCTGTGAGAAGAGGGTGTGTTAACCAAGTTTGAAGATGCTATGAAGAGAGGGTGAGGTGGATGGAAGGGGAACCCTCCGAAAATGGGGTGAGAATTGTCTAGAGATGCTGTGAGCGGGGGGTGAGGTGGTTGTGAGAAGAGGGTGAGTTGACCAAGTTGAAAAATGCTGTGAACAGTGGTTGATGTGGCTGGAAGAGAAACACTCTGAAAGGGTGGTAAGAGTTGGCCAAGGACAGAAATGCTGTGAATGAAGGGAGGTGAGATTGAGGTGGAAAAGAGAGTGGTGCTGTAGGTGTGGGGCACTGTGATCAGGGGTTGGGGTTGGTGGATGGAACTGTGAGTATGAGAGTGTGTATGGAAGAGGATGGGGTGGAAGGAGGTAGGTGAGAGAAGTTGTGGGTGGCTGAGAAGTGTAATGTGGTTGGCTAGCGTTAGCATCCTCATTCACAGCTCTGAAGAGTTTAGTTAGCTAAGTTAGCTAAAGTCCCCACAGCTAGTCACAATGATGCACTGTCACTCCTCTTCACGAAAGCACAGACATTCCTCCCTACAAACCTACAAATCTAGTTTTACCTACATGCCTACTATACTATTCTCCTAACCTCCCATAATAATGCCTGGCACCTGCCCACATGCACATTTCCCCCTTCAATACCTGCCACAGGATTCTTAGTAAATTCTGCCACCAGTTCTTTCCCCATCTCATCTGCAAGGTTGCAGAAATGTGTCCTGTACCTGATAGGGAAATCTGTCATTTCTCAGTACTGGGCACGTGCAAGATATCTGTGGGCAGAGGAGATGAGTGAACTGTAAGTCACTGATATTCTGCAGCTGCTGTATACAGAGGACTTTGGGACTTGGCACCCGCTACCGTGTAACTGACCGACTCTGACATCACCCTGTAGAGCCCGCCTCTCAGTGGGTGAATGTCCATCCTATTTTCCACTCATTGCAGTTGGTCGGGAACTCTAGTATTAGGATGAGAGTGTTTGAATGCTGATTGGTAGCATGGAGCGGGATAGGGACTTTTCTCCACCGGGCACCTGCAGGGCTAGAAAAACGATACACTGCACCTGCAAAGATAACCAATTCACCTGGCGTAACTCAGCATCTGGGGGTGCCACTCAGCACCACTTGCTGGCATAGTTGTGGATACCGATGGCCAATTTTAAGTCCAACTTAAAGCCTAAGTTTAGTTAAAAAAATATGCACAAGGGTCATTATTTATCATATCTATATAAATTAAACATAATCTGTGAACGGAGGGGGCGGACCTATCAATCATCCGCCTGTCCTCCATTCATATATCTTAGTTCATTATACTACTATAGAGCAGGGGTCTCCAAACAATTTTTAACAAAGGGACAGTTTATTGTCTTTCCAAATTTAGGGGGCCAGACTGTGGTCAGTGGTAGTAGAAAATGTCCTGGGGTCAGTAGAAGTATACAATGCCCCCTCATTGGTATTAGGGGGAAGAATAGTGCACCATTGTTGGTATCAATGGGAGTAATAGTGCCACATTGTTGGTATCGGTGGGAGGAATAGTGCCCCATCATTGGTAACTAGGGTTGTCTCAATACCACTTTTTTAAGACCGAGTACAAGTACCTATACTTTTTTTAAGTACTTGCCGATACCGATACTTGTTTTAATCTCATGTGACAGTGGCACATGTGTCAGTATTTTTTTATTTATTTTTTACATTCTATTATTTTTTTTATTTTTTTTTACAATGTTTTCTTTTTTAAGGGGGGGGGGGTAATGGACAATGTCAGTGTGTCTTTTATTTTATTTTTTATTATTCTTTACAATTATTGTTTTTATCATTTATTGCAATTCTTTTTGGGGGGCTTTGGTGAGATATCAGGGGTCTTAACGGACCTCTGACATCTCCCCTTTGAGCCAGGGAAAGGGACTATGGGCACAGATTCCCCAGTCCCTTTCTCAGCAGCCTCAGCTACACTGAAAATGAATGGAGAGAAAACAGAGGCTCCTCTCCTTTCTTAAACTAAACTACTACATTCGGAAAACTAAGGAGCCGGATTTACCAGCTCCTACCTCCGATCTCCATCCTGACAGATGGAGGGGGAAAAGAGAGGGGGACAGCAGCATTGATGGGGAAACGGAGGGGAAGAGAGGGGGACACAGAGCAGAACGGAGCAGCCCGGAGGGGGACACGGAGCAGCGGGGAGGGGGACACGGAGCAGCACGGAGGGGGACACGGATCAGCATGGAGGGGGACACAGAGGGGGGCTGGAGGAGAATGCAGGGACAGTCGGCAGTGATCGTGTGTGGGAAAGTTACAAGCACCGATCACCGCTGATTTCACGAAAGCAGCTGCAATCCGGGGGGGGGGGGGGGGGGAATGGAACGGCTGTCAGACTTTGAAACCTATACAGGGTGATCAGTGCTTGTAACTCTCCCACTGCACTTATCACCCTGACTGCCCAGGTATCAGGTGAAGCATCGGAGCATTTGCCCGAGTACGGGCAAATGCTCGGTATCGGGACAACCCTATTGGTAACAATTGGAATAATAGTGCCCCATCATTGGTGTCAGTGGGAGTAATAGTGCCACATCCTTGGTATCAGTTGGAGGAATAGTGCCCCATCGAGTAATAGTGCGCATCATTGGTATCAGTGGGAGGAATAGTGCCCCATCGAGTAATAGTGCGCATCATTGGTATCAGTGGGAGGAATAGTGCCCCATCTCGGTGGGAGGAATAGTGCCCCATGTTGATATCAATGGGAGTGCCCCATTATTATTTCAGTGGGAGTAGTAGTGCCCCATCATTGGTAACAATGGAAATAATAGAGCCCCATCATTGGTGTAAGTGAGAGGAAAAATGCCCGATTGTTGGTGTCAGTGGGAATAATAGTGCCCATCATTGGTGTCAGTGGGAGGAATAGTGCCCCATTGTTGTCATCAATAGGAGGAATAATGCCCCATCATTGTTATCAATAGGAGGAATAGTGCCCCATTGTTGGTATCAATGGCAGGAACTATGCTCCACTGTTGCCGACAGTGGGGGAATAATGCCTCAAGGACCAGATAAAAGCAAGCATAGGGCCACATCTGGCCCCCCGGCCGCAGTTTGGAGACCACTGCTCTAGAAACATAGGCTGCCTGCAAGCCTTTTGGCTTCATTTATTATGTAAATGAAGCCAAAGATATGCTGGTAAGGCCCTAGTATGTGCATGCATATGAGATAGGAACCTTAAATTGAGGGTTCTTTGGAGGCATGGACTGATGTGAATAAATAGTATGTAAAAGGCTGCGTAATTTGATGGCACAATATAAATATTGTTAAAAAATAAAATAAAAAAATTGGCCTGTAAGGCTGCCCTTTGTAGTTATAGGCCAGTAAAGAGGTATTGGGGAACACTAAGTTGAAATTTGTACCATGTTTGGAGGCCAGAGAGCTTTTATTAGGGATCTGATATATTATACACATAGGGCCAGATTCACGTAGCTCAGCGGATCTATAGATCCGCTCGATCTACGTGAATTAAGATCCGCTCCTGCAAGTTTAGGAGGCAAGTGGCTAATTCACAAACCACTTACCTCCAAACTTGCGACGGCGGATCCTAAATCCCCCAGCGGAATTCAAATTCCGCGGCTAGGGGAGTGTCATATTTAAATCAGGCGCGTTCCCGCGCCGATTTAAATGCGCAGGCGCCGTCCGCGAAATTTCCCGGCGTGCATTGCTCCCACTGACGTCGCTAGTACGTCAGTGGTTGCGACGCTTATGTAAACGACGTCCGTCCGTATTCGAGAACGACTTACGCAAACGACGTTAAAAAATTCAAATTCGACGCGGGAACGCCGGCTATACTTAACATTGGCTGCGCCTGATAAAAAAAAGGGTAAGTATACGACGGGTACGCCGCTACGGAAACGTTGTAAGAAGACTGCGTCGGGTCCGCGTACGTTCGTGAATTTGCGTATCTCGCTGATTTACATATTATTTCTTGTAAATCAGCGGGAACGCCCCCAGCGCCATTTTTAAATTTAAAAATAGATCCGACAGTGTAACACAGTGTAACACTGTCGGATCTAGCCCTATCTATGCATATCTGATTCTATGAATCAGGCGCATAGATAGGACCAGTTTACGTCAGAGATACGATGGTGTATCTGTAGAGATACGATGGTGTATCTGTAGATACACCGTCGTATCTCTTTGTGAATCTGTCCCATAGACAGTTAAAGGGCTCCTGTGTATCAGGCATGCAGGCACTTTTAATTCTTTTGGGCTGGAAGTCAAGTAATCAGAAGCAGAGGACGGCATCAATATCCAAAAGGCGATACTGATTGTATCTAACTGGACTTTACTAAAATTCAATTTTGTGGTTGACAAACAGGATAGTTACACAGGCCTGTTAAAAAAGGTGGATCAGCAGATCAATGTTTGATCTTTAGATAGAATGATTCAATTGTTTATCTTCAGGAAGTTGCTGAGCATGTCAGACTGCATCCGACACCTGAGCGTGCAGCTGTAATGCATAGATCACCTCCGCCATCTAGTGAGCATACTATGTATTACCATATTGCTGCTAGTGAATTGTACAACTGTTTCTGTAAATACATTATAGGAACTATTTACTTAAAGCGGGAGTTCACCCATTTAAAAAAAAAAAATAAATCTCCCCTTAGCTTCCTGCTCGTTCGGTCTAGGGGAATCGGCTATTTATATTAAAATAGGTGCAGTACTTACCCGTTTTCGAGCTGTATCTTCTTCCGTCGCTTCCGGGTATGGGTCTTCGGGAGCGGGCGTTCCTTCTTGATTGACATTCTTCCGAGAGGCTTCCGACGGTCGCATCCATCGCGTCACTCGTAGCCGAAAGAAGCCGAACGTCGGTGCGGCTCTATACTGCGCCTGCGCACCGACGTTCGGCTTCTTTCGGAAAATCGTGACGCGATGGATGCGACCGTCGGAAGCCTCTCGGAAACCTGTCAATCAAGAAGGACCGCCCATTCCCGAAGCCCATACCCGGAAGCGACGGAGAGGATGCGTCTCGTAAACGGGTAAGTACTGCACATATTTTAAAATAAATTGCCGATTCCCCTAGTAATAACGAGCAGGAAGCGAAGGGGGAAAAGTGCCCTCTAAGGGTGAACCCCCGCTTTAAGACAAGATAAGGATGAGGAAGAAAAGTTGTTGCAGATAGTGACTTATGAAGCCCGATCAAAAAGATAATGGGCCAGATCCAGAGAGCAAGTACGCCGGCGTACTTTCAAATTTCCCGCGTCGTATCTTTAGTTTGAATCCTCAAACCAAGATACGACGGCATTTGGGTAAGATCCGACAGGCGTACGGCTTCGTACGCCTTCGGATCTTAGATGCAATACTTCGGCGCCCGCTGGGTGGAGTCCGCATCGTTTTACGCGTAGGGTATGCAAATTAGCGATTTACGACGATCCACGAACGTACGCTCGGATGTCGCATTTTCTAACGTCGTCTGTAGTCGGCTTTTTTTGGCGTATAGTTAAAGCTGGTATTTTGCGGCGTATAGATAGACTTGCCATGTTAAGTATGGCTGTCGTTCCCGCGTCGAAACTTGAATTTTTTTTTTCATAAGTCGTCCGTGAATAGGGATGGACGTAACTCACGTCTAAGTTAAAAAAAATTACGTCCTAGCGACGTCATTTAGCGCAATGCACGGTGGGAAATTTCGGGACGACGCATGCGCAGTTCATTCAGCGCGGGGACGCGCTTCATTTAAATGAAACCCGCCCCCAACCCGCCCAATTTGAAATCCGCCGCCAGAAATGCACTACGCCACCGTAACTTACGGCGCGAACTCGCTGAGGATTCGAATATACGCCAGGTAAGGTACGGTGGCGTAGTGTATCTCTGATACGCTGCGCCGATCTAAATGTATGTGGATCTGGCCCATACAGTTGTACGTCACTCTAAAATTTACATATTTTTGTATTTACTTGGAATTCATGTTTTTTTTCCCCCCCATAAAATAAAAAGTGAAACCCAACAGGTTGCTAGCGGCTGCAGCTCCACTTTTGTGCTTAGTTTGCAAATCAATGGCAAGCATTTTAAGAGACTGAGAAGTGGCTTAGGCCCCTTTCACACTGGGGCGGGATCTGGGGTGGCGGTATAGCGCCGCAAAAAATATACCGTCAGATTTGCCGCGGGATTCGGCCGCTAGCGGTGTGGTAATAACCCCTGCTAGCGGCCGATAAAGGGTTAATACCGGCCGCAATGCGCCTCTGTAGAGGCGCATTGCGGGTGGTATTGCCGTGGTTCCCACTGTTTAAATGGGAAGGAGCGGTATACACGCCGCTCCTCTCACCGCTCCAAAGATGCCGCTGACAGGGGATTTTTTTTGTCTCCCGCCAGCGCATCACCTCAGTGTGAAAGCCCTCTGGCTTTCACATTGAGGTTGCTGGGCAGGAGTTTTCCAGGCGGTATAGCAGCGCTATTTTTAGCGCTGTACCGCCTGAAAAACTCAGTGTGGAAGGGGTCTTAGTAGGAGAAAGTATGGGTCAGTCCATTACCAGCATGTAAGCTTTCTGCTGTGTCATAGAGGTTACACCTTGGGCCTTATTCAGCCCTCAGGGCTCAAGTCTTCATATCCAGTGTTCATATGGCCATAGCCTCAAGTCAGTTCACTTGTCTTCTTATCAAGAATATGAAGTTCGTTGTCTAAGGCTGGGTTCACAATTAATTTGGATGCTGCTAATAGCAGTGGTCTGGTGCGTCTCTGTTCTGTGTTTCAGGGACGAATCAGGCCCAAGCTTTTGCCTGAATTTGGACCTGAAACAGAGACAAAGAGACGCACAGAACCCCTGTGCAATCCACTCCGCAGCCGTCCCTGGAGATGTGTAAAGTAAAGTATCTATGTAAGTATACCACCACCAAATTTCGGCTGTCCTTGATAGGATCCATCTGTTCGCTATTTTGAGGGATTAAATGTTTGATTAAGTGAATGCTGTATGTTTATAAATTGTTATTTCATTCTAGATTACAACCAAAATCATATATTGGATTTTCCCTGAAGAAGGAGTTTGTCTCCGTAACACGTAGGATCTATATATATGTACCATTGTCCACCTATGATTATATCATCCGTATACGTATGCAGGTCACATCCATGCATTTCATGTATTTCTGCATGGTCTTCATAACAACCTATTTTCATTTTATGAATTTTTTGTCTATTTGATACAATAAATATTTAATGATTTTTACCTTTTGTGGTTACACAATCTATGCCTTATGCCGCGTACACACCATCACTTTATGTGATGAAAAAAAATGACGTTTTTAAAAACGTCACTTTAATTGACTGTGTGTGGGGGAAAACGTCGTTTTATGTCTTGTAAAAAACGACCAAAAAAAATTGAAGCATGCTTCAATTTTATGTGTCGTTTTTCAAAAGTGCACTTTTTACTTCACAGAAATTGACCGTGTGTAGCAAAAAACGTCGTTTTCTAAGACGTTTTTTCATCCACGCATGCCCAGAAGCTACCTATGAAGCAAGCTTCAATAGTAAAAATTGGGAAGGATATACTTTTTGATGTCTTCCTTTCTCTGTTATGCTCTAAGCAGATAGTGTAAACATACCCGTATATATATACACTCATAAAAAAAACAAAAACAAAAAAAAACCCACATATAGAAAGGCGACACTAATAATGCAAAACCAAATTAGAGATGCAATGGGCTGGCACGCAGAACATGAGCATTAAATATGCACTCTATGAGGTAGAGTCTGAAGTGGAAAAAAAAAGAAAAAAAAAAAAAAAGGATGTTGACTAAGTCACGACAGAATTGTTCTACAATCTCCTATTTTTTTGTAGATGTCTAAACCGTCTCCATAAAGACCCGGTCATAGTCTCCTGTCATGTGAATTGGATGCGAGGAAACCCACATCCAATTTGCATAAGTGTGAACCCAGCCTCATTGTCTGAGGTAAGGAATAATTCCTACCAGAGTTTACATATTACATAAAATTTTGAAGGACAGCTTAAATTTTTCATATGAAAGGGTTTTTATTAGGGTTGTCCCGATACCAATACTAGTATCGGTACTGATACCGAGCATTTACCCCGAGTACTTGTACTCGGGGTAAATGCTCCGATGCTGCACCTGATACCTGGGCAGTCAGGGTGATCAGTGCAGTGGAAGAGTTACAAGCACTGATCACCCTGTATAGGTTTCAAAGTCCGGTTTTTAGCTGCTTTAGTGAAATCAGCTGTAATCGGTGCTTGTAACTTTCCCACACACAATCACTGCTGACTGTCCCCGCATCCTCCTCCAGCCCCCCTCTGTGTCCCCCTCCAAGCTGATCCGTGTCCCCCTCCATGCTGATCTGTGTCCCCCTTCGTGCTGCTGTCCCCCTCTCTTCTCCTCGTGTCCCCCTCCGTGCTGCTGTCCCCCTCTCTTCTCCTCCGTACTGCTGTCCCCCTCTCTTCTCCTCTGTGCTGCTGTCCCCCTCTTTTCTTTTCCATACTGCTGTCCCCCTCTCTTCTCCTCGTGTCCCCCTCCGTGCTGCTGTCCCCCTCTCTTCTCCTCCGTACTGCTGTCCCCCTCTCTTCTCCTCTGTGCTGCTGTCCCCCTCTCTTCTTTTCCGTACTGCTGTCCCCCTCTCTTCTCCTCGTGTCCCCCTCCGTGCTGCTGTCCCCCTCTCTTCTCCTCCGTACTGCTGTCCCCCTCTCTTCTCCTCTGTGCTGCTGTCCCCCTCTCTTCTTTTCCGTACTGCTGTCCCCCTCTCTTCTCCTCGTGTCCCCCTCCGTGCTGCTGTCCCCCTCTCTTCTCCTCCGTACTGCTGTCCCCCTCTCTTCTCCTCCGTACTGCTGTCCCCCTCTGTTCTCCTCTGTGCTGCTGTCCCCCTCTCTTCTCCTCTGTGCTGCTCTGTGTCCCCTCTCTTCTCCCCTGTGTCCCCCTCCGTGCTGCAGTCCCCCTCTCTTCTCCGTGCTGCTGTCCCCCTTTCTTCTCCTCTGAGCTGCTGTCCCCCTCTCTTCTCCTCCATGCTGCTGTCCCCCTTTCTTCTCCCCCTCCGTGCTGCCATCCCCCTCCGTTCTCCTCCACCTCCTCGATCTGTCAGGATGGAGAGCGGAGGTAGGAGCCAGTAAATCCGGCTCCTTGCTTTTCCGAATGTACAGAGTCAGTGATCACTGACTCTGTCCATTCACATAACTGAAACATCGTAAACTGTGTTTACAATGTTTCAGTTTATGAATGGAGAGGAGCAGCTGTCTTTTCTCCATTCATTTTCAGCGCAACTGAAGCTGCTGAGAAAAGGGATGGAGGATCTGTGTCCCTAGTCCCTTTCCCTGGCTCAAAGGGGAGATGTCAGGGGTCTGTTAAGACCCCTGATATCTCACCAAAGCCCCCCAACAGGGCTGATAAAAAAAAAAAAGAATTGCAAAAAATAACAAAGAAATTTATTGTAAAAAATAAAACACACTGACACTGTCCATCCCCCCCCCCCCCTAAAAGAATAAAACATTGTACAAAAAAGAAAAAAATACTGACACATGTGCCACTGTCAGAAGTATTGCGAAATGGTATCGGCGAGTACTTGAAAAAAAGTATCGGTATTCGGTATCGGCGAGTACTTGAAAAAAAGTATCGGTACTTGTACTCGGTCTTAAAAAAGTGGTATCGGGACAACCCTAGTTTTTATGAGGTTGTGTTAAAATCTTTAATGTTGAACATCAGGCTGAACAGTTTTGTAAAATGATATGTGTGCAAAAAGTTACCTGTCATAATGTATATTCTACATCTTGATTGCTGCTGTGTTGCAATCCTGTCATTTACCTTCCCTTTTCAAAAAAATATATCAAAACAAAAAAAGATTCCCTCACAGCCCTGGTCCAAAAGCCACTGGAATGGCGACAGAGAGTAAAAGATCACAAAGTAACATAGGTCCCAAGAGTCCAGTTCACAGAAGATCATTTCTAGTAGGTAACTTGGCAGAAAAGTGCGCTTGTATACTGCTGAGGAGAACACTAGAGAACCAGGTGAAGATACCACAGAGGAGCAGACTGGAACACAGCTGATAGGAGCACCAGAACCCACAACAGGCTGGAAGACAAATGTCAGGCTAGATGGAAGGCAGAGGCATGGTTAGGAGGCAAGATGAGGTCAGCAACAGATAGACAGCAGAATCATGGTAATGAGGCAAGCTGAGGTCGGTAATGGATAGCAGGATCGTGGTCAGGAAGCAAGCCAAGGTTAGCAACAAGTAATTAGCAGGATCATGGTCAGGAAGCAAGCCAAGGTCAGTAATGAGATAACAGTTGAGCCAAGGTCAAAATCAATTTGGGTCAAAACAGGAGGTCAGAGCAGAAAATAATCCTGAGACGAGCCAGGTCAGCAGCAGGACATCCGGAATAAACGCCGATATAAGTAAAGATCATCGAGCAACCTCCAGTTTCAGCACTATTCATTAAATAGGGGATCAGGCTTACATGCCCATGCACCTGCATGCACAGATGTTCATGCAACAAGCCTATACACATTCTCCCACAGATTAACATTCCCACACAATCATCAAGCAAAGATCCCTGTTCTGCATGTTCTCCTGAAACCATATTTACAGATATACAGTACATCATTACAGGTACCCTTTTTGTACTCGCTCCATATAAGCCAAACCATTCTGCCTGGAGGTCTGCTTCAACGTATAACATTTTGTATTTGAGAGGGAAATTGGTTATTTCTGTTTTGTGGCAAATTTGCTCTACAGGCACAAAAGAACATTTTTTTTTTTACTATATTTTATTTTTTTACTATTTTTTTTAAAATATCTATAATAATTCCCAGTATATGATGACAAGGCCATATTATGGCAGTGACATAACCTAAAATGGCCTTGTGGCCCCTTTGTGGTTGTCCCAGGAATAAAAGCTTACTTCTGAGTTTGGCTAAACCCGAGCTTATCACTGGTCATTAGATATGGAAGGGGTGGAGACTTTGATGGGTTATACCAGGGTTCAGGTCCCTGTGGGAACGGAGTCCCTGCACTTTTTTCACAGCAGGAACGCAGTTCCCTTTGCAGGACTAGTGCAGCCGAGCCGCACGAGGCAATCCTTCACTAAGCGGCGATGCCCAGCTCCAGTCACTGTCAAGGGCAGGCGAACCTTCGTAATCCTTTATTTTACTGGTCGCTTCCTGTATATGGATCCATCGGGTAGTGTGCGGGTATTCCATCACTTCCTCGATGCCGCAATTTCTCCTGGGAGCTTTTGTCATTGTTTCCAGGAGACATTGCGGAGGTCTGCCGTGAGTTATCGCGGGATTTAGAAAGCACTTAAAGGATTACTAAGGTACAGTGTATCGGAAAAAAAAAAACATGCGGTTTAGTAATTATGCATATAAGCGTATAATTATTTTTTTTGGTGGGGGAGTGGATCTTGGGTGGGAGTTCCCACACTTTTTTCCCCAGGACTTGACCCCTGGGTTATAACCTCCCAAATGTAGTAGAGTATCAATAAACAATTTCTATACTGTTTTATTATTTGTTGAGCCTAGCATTAGATCTTTTATTTTTCCGCTTCCTGTTTTACCACAGGCTGTCCAGCAAAAAAGTTGTCTGGTTCCTGCTGAATCGGCCGACTATCGGTACTTGTGTACCCAGCTTTAGTCTATCTAAAGTGGGGTCGCCAAAGCTACCAGCAGTGAAAAAAGCCCTCATGTCACTTTTCTATCTGGAGAGGTTGGACACCATCGTGTTGAACTTTCGGTCCACCTCACGATTCTTTACGAGATGGCGAAAATTCATGGAACATTCCTTCGACCAAGAGGATTTGCAAACACTCATGCAACCATTCCGCTATACAGATTGGTATCTCAAACAGAACCTTGCAAACTCGCTAGGCAGCCTCAAAGTATCCAATCTGTCTGACCCTTCTACGTTTCTGCCACCCTGAACCATGGCACCATATGCTAGTTACTCCTTGACGTTCATGACCCCTTCTTACCTTTTATCTGTGAATATCACCCATTGCCACCTCAGCAGCCAGTTTAATATCCGAGGTTACTGTTTGTTTCATTGTTTTAGCTCTATATTACATTTCTAATGCTCCAAATGTTGCTTCCGCTCCTTCAAGCACTAGGTTTTGTACTGTCACATCCTCCTGCTAATGTAACATTGTTATACAGGTAATCAATGTACCGTTGGTTTAATTGTGCGTTTATTTCTATTTTATATTTTTCTTTACTAGTACATGACTGTGTACGGATCAACTTATTCTGCCCTACTCCAATGTACTGTGAAAATTCCAATAAAAATTTATTTAAAAAAAAAAAAAAAGTGGGGTAAGGCTGCACAGTTTTTTTTTTTTTTTGTTCAGCTGGAGGGCTGAATGATAAAATACTAATGAATTTCCCCATCCCCATTGCTATTGTGTCTTGACAGCGAGGCTCCTCTGCTGTCAGAATATACTGATCGGCGCTGCAGCAGCTGATTAGATGAAAGTTTTCCAGCAGTCCTGTTCGATGGAAGTCGATCTACTAATTAACTTTTGTCTGACAGGGTGGGCCACACACACAGTTCGAAATTCAGGTGATCCCTGCTGAACTGGCTGAATTTTGATCCATGTGTACCCAGTTTAAGAATAAAATGGATAGGGCGATCCCAGATACAGCGAGCGGAGGTGGTCCACCTGCTCGCTGCAAAATCGGCAGGATATCCTCCCTAGGGGTGCAGGGAGGGTGCTATGAAGGATATGATTATTATTCTTTGATTTAGTATTTTGATATATCTGTTATGTAACTGTTTATATATGATTGTTATGAGAATCTGGACTCGCCCTTGGTGGTAGAAATAAAGTATTTGAAAAAGAATATCCTTTCCACAGGATGACAACACCACTGTGCAATTGCATCACAGAGCAAACAGCATTGTCACCACTTTTATAGTAAGTAAAAACATACTATATACATTGTGGGGGGCTGTGAAAAATAAAAACTACCGCGTTAATACTACTGACAGACTGTATATGTCGGGGTTACACTTTAAGTTAAAGTTGTTGTAAAGCTTCATGTTTTTTCACCTTAATGCATTAAGGTGAAAAAACACCTTGCAGACGCCGCCCCCCCCCCCCCCAGCCCCCGTTTTACTTACCTAAAACCCAAATCTCGCGTTGCTTTCCCCGAGCTCTAGTCGGCTCTTCATTGGATGATTGATAGCAGCGCAGCCATTTGCTCCCGCTGCTGTCAATCAAATCAATGACGCGGCGCGCCGGGGGCGAGGCCGAGTCATGCACTTGGCGCTATGGCCGACGAGTGCATCATACGGAAGCGCGCCCGCAAGGGAACCCCCTTGGGAGAGAGCTTCCCAGAGGGGGGTTAGCTTTTGTGGGGAGGAGCCGAGAGAGCCGCCGGGGGACCCCAGAAGAGGACATTCGGGGTCACTCTGTGCAAAATTAATTGCACAGTGGAGGTAAGTATGACATGTTTGTTTTAAAAAAAAAAAAAAACTTTTTTTAAATGAACCTTTACTATCACTTTAAGCATGAAACTGAAAAGATTTATACTGAAACATGGTATCAAATGAAAGGAATCTGATATCCAAACCAACACCTTGTGCAAAATGTGGAAACTGCTGTGGATAATGCGGGGTAACGGATAATGAGGGGTGCTTACATTGCTTAAAGGGTTAATTGGAAAGTATCCAAACAAGACCCATCCTGTGGGTGTCTGCAGGTTAAAGGTTACATTGGTGGTCTCATGATTACTTTCAGACCAGACAGATGATGGTCATGTTTGTGTGCTGTACATGTGATGATCTCATGTCTGTTAACTTTTGACTGAGATACAAATTATGAATAGTCCAGTGTTGTGCACAGGAAAGAATATGTGTGAGACACTTCTCACCTTCAACTATCTGATTCATTCCGATTTTGTTTTTTAACTTGGTAGTCTAGTATTATAAATGTATTAATCACACCCCAGAAGTGTTACATATATAGGGGTTTTCTGCTTTTCCCATGCTAAAGCACTGTGGGCCAGATTCACAGCAGAGATACGACGGAGTATTTCAGATACTCCGTCGTATCTCTCAGAGTATCTATGCGACTGATTCATAGAATCAGTTACGCATAGATAGCCCTTAGATCCAACAGGTGTAATTGTTTTACACTGTCGGATCTTAGGATGCAATACCGCGGCCGCCGCGGGGGGAGTTCGCGTCGTAAACCAGCGTCGGGTATGCAAATTAGTAGTTACGGCGATCCACAACGGTTTTTCGCGTTCGCTACGTCGCTGCTAGTCTAGTTTCCCGTCGCAAAGTTAGTCGTCGTTTTAGCTGCCCTAACTTTACACAGCCCACGTATGTGCTGTATAAAGTATGGCCGTCGTTCCCGCGTCGAAATTTAAAAATGTTTTCTTCTTGCGTAAGACGTCCGGGAATACGAAAGTACGCTACGCACGTCGCCGTTCGAAAAAATGATGTCACTTCGCGCAAAGCACGGCGGGAATTTCAAAACGGAGCATGCGCAGTAGGTCCGGCGCGGGAGCGCGCCTAATTTAAATGGCACACGCCCCTTTGAATTACGTGGGCTTACGCCGGAGGCCGCCGGCGTAAGTTTTCACGCAAGTGCTTGGTGAATCAGGCACTTGCGATGAAAACTTGCGGCGGTGTAACGTATCTACGATACGTTACGCCGCCGCACTTCTACGTGAATCTGGCCCTGTGTATTATTAATTGTATAAGTAGCTGCCATTTTTTAAATCAAATACTGATTTGACTTCTTGTCATCCATCTTAGTATCTTAGGGCCAGATTCACAAAAGAGATACGACGGTGTATCTCCTGATACGCCGTCATATCTCTGTGTTACGGCTGTCCTAACTATGCGACTGATTCATAGAATCAGTTACGCATAGCTAGCCCTAAGATCCGACAGGTGTAATTGAATTACACTGTCGGATCTTAAGGATGCAATTCTAGGCCGGCCGCTAGGTGGCGAGGCCATTGCGGTCGGCGTAGAATATGCAAATGGCTAGTTACGGCGATTCCCGAACGTCCGCGCTGCCCGTCGATCTAACTTTACGTTCTTTCCGTCGACTTACGCCACGTAAATCTAGGGCTGAGCCCTAGTTGTTCTAAGCCATGTTAAGTATGGCCGTCGTTCCCGTGTTGAAATTTAAAAAACGACGTCGTTTGTGTAAGTTGTGCGTGAATGGCGCTGGACGCCATTTACGTTAACGTCGAAACAAATGACGTCTGTGCGACGTCATTTAGCGCAATGCACGTCGGGTAATTTACCCGACGGAGCATGCGCAGTACGTTCGGCGCGGGAACGCGCCTAATTTAAATGGTGCCCGCCCCATTTGAATTGGGTGGGCTTGCGCCGAGCGCATTTACGTTACACCGCTGCAAGTTTACAGGTAAGAGTTTTGAGAATCAGGCACTTACGCTGTAAACCTGCGGCGGTGTAACGTAAATCAGATACGTTACGCTGCCGTGGAGCAACGTGATTGTATCTGAATCTGGCCCAATGTGCTGCTGCTTTCCTTCATCTTCTTTTAGCCACTTCCTACCTACATTCTATTTGTGTAGCCAGTTGTCTGCACAAGATTGATCTGGAGTGATTTCCTGATGGTGACAATAGAGAACTATGCCTGCTCAATCTTTTTTGGGATGGCCTCTTGTAGTTTCTGCAAGGGGAATTGCCTGAACAAGGATCTTCATGGCAGGATTGCCAAGTATTCTTTTATTGAATGCTGTATATTTAAAATTATTTAAAGGGTATGTTCATCTCTTCACCAAAAATGAGAAGGTGAACTAACTCCAAATATCCTGGCCACCCCTCAGGACCCCACAGCACCTAGCCTCCGCGATGTCCCATGTTGCTGGTGTAGTAGTTCTTATGCCTCGTACACACAATCGTTTTATGGGTTGTAAAAAATTATGTTTTTCAGGCTTTTTTTCAACCCAATCATTAAAACGGCCTTGCCTACACACAATCGTGGACAAAAAAAATGCTCTAGCAAAGCGCGGTGACGTACAACACGTACGACGGCACTATAAAGGGGAAGTTCCATGCGGATGGCGCCACCCTTGGGGCTGCTTTTGCTGATATCATGTTAGTAAAAGACGATTCGCGCTTTTCTGTCTTACAGCGTGATGAATGTGCTATCTCCATTACGAACGCTAGTTTTACCAGAACGAGCGCTCCCGTCTCATAACTTGCTTCTGAGCATGCGCAGGTTTTTCACGTCGTTAAAGCCCACACACGACCATTTTTAACAACCTTAAAAACGTTGTGAAAAAATAGAGCATGTTCGAATTTTTTTTTTGCCATTTTTTTAGAACCCGAAAAATGCTCTGAAGCTTACACACGATCGTTTTTAATGACATAAAAAAAAACGTCATTTTTTACAACCCGAAAAACAATCATGTGTACGCGGCAATAGACTGCAATACGCAGCCCCGGAGTTAGTGCCCATCATAATGCTCACAATGGCCTCATCATTGGTCAGTGCAGTGACGGTAATGTGCTGGTTATAAGCACATATGAGGCTTCTTCCAGGAAGGTGCTCCATAAGCTCTTTTCTTTGGTCAGCATGGTCACGTAGTCACATTGACCAACGAGTACTTGCCATTGTGAGCACTATGATGGATATTCACTCTGGGGCTGTGTATTATGGTGTAGTAGGGATCACTACTACCCTGAGAGAAAGGCGCCTCACAGCTGCTATGTGCAGCAGGGTCCAGGGGTTGCCAGGATATTTGGACTTAGTTCTTTTTTTTTTGTCTGTGAAAAGGTGAGCTAATCCTTATCCAAAAAAATACAACAAAAAAACTTTTGAATATACATTGACATGTTAACCCCTTCAATACAGGGCTTTTATACCCACCTCAATACCGGGCCTATTCTGGCAATTCTCTTCTACATGTACAAATCATCATTCTTTTGCTAGAAAATTACTCAGAACCCCCAAACATTATATATGTTTTTTTAGCAGACACCCTAGGGAATAAAATGAGGGTCATTGCAACTTTTTATCTTGCACGGTATTTACGCAATCATTTTTTCAAACGCCTATTTTAAAAAAAAATGGTTTCATGAATTAAAAAATAACAAAAAACCGCAAAGTTAGCCCAATTTTTTTGTAAAATATGAAAGATGATGTTATGCCGAGTAAATAGATACCTAACATGTCACGCTTTAAAATTGCGCACACTCATGGAATGGCGCCAAACTTCGTTACTTAAAAATTTTCATAGGCAACGCTTTGAATTTTTTTACAGGTTACCAGTTTAGAGTTACAGAGGAGGTCTAGTGCTAGATTTGTTGCTGGCACTCTAACGCACGCGGCAATACCTCACATATGTGGTTTGAACGCCGTTTACATATGTGGGCGGGACTTGCGTGTGCATTCACTTCTGAGCGCGAGCTACCGGGGGCAGGGGCGTTTTCTTTTATTATTTTATTTTATTTTTTTTACACTTTTTTTCACGTTTTTTATTTTTTTTTATCACTTTTATTCCTATTACAAGGAATGTAAACATCCCTTGTAATAGGAATGGTGTGTGACAGGTACTCTTTGTGGAGAGATGCGGGGTCAATAAGACCCCACATCTCTCCTTCAGGCTGGAAAGCATGAGATCATGAAAAAAATTTCACCGATCTCATGCTTACTAGCCGCAATCGTGACTTTGTTTACTTCCGGGTACCCGGGGCGTGACGTCATCACATCGCGCCCGGGCCTCCGACGGTCTTAGAGATGACTGGTGACCCAAAGTCACTCCTGTCACAGCGTCTTTAGCTTTTTTTCGGGTCCGAATTCAGACAAAAATTCTGACTTGATTTGTCCCTGAACCTGAAACAGAGAACAGGAACACAACCGCATCAGAATCAAGTGTGAACCCAAACTAAACGTTCAGAATATCGTTTTACAAATTCCAGGCCTAATGTATGTTGTATGGCCTACATTTTGGTGACTTCATCACCCTCATTCCAAACATGAGGGTGATGGAGGTAGGGTTAGAGAATGGGGTCTAAATAGGACATGGATGAAACAGAATGAAACTTTTCCTAATGAAGGGGCAATTGTCCTCCTTTACAGTACCTACCTTCAGCACTGTTGGTACTCTAAAAATGTTTTAAGCCAGTTCAGATTGGCATTTTGTTTAGGGTCAGCCTAGTTACAGACCACATCATACTGGACAGTATTTTTTGTTTTCATGTTTTTTTTTTGGCACCAAAAACCAGTGCTGGGCTTGTTGCGCTGAAACCTGATCTACCGGGAAAATAAGCAGGAATGGCAGAGCCAAATATCCCTGATTGACATATTATCACATGATTGAATGTGAACAATAAGAACACAATGGCGGAAAGTTCTAAACAGCTTAAGACTTTCCTTTCTGTCCCCCTCTCAGAATCACGTTTATCAAGGGTTTACATTTCTATGCAGTGTCATTTTATCAAAGAGCTACAATATACCCTTTATGCATATGTACTGTATGCTTTGCAGCTCTTATAGGAGGCTTTACCTGTGGACACTGAGGGGCTGTGCGTGGGAAATACTGAACAAAACAAAGTGTAACATAACTAAATGTGATATCTGACTCTAGATAGAAGAGGCGCATATTGTGATGGTTACATTCTTCCACCCTAGATAAACCTCCAGCTGACCACATAATGTATATGTGTGGTAACAGGGCAGATGGACGTTATTGTCTACATGCCGCACATATGCCTCCATTGGAGCCAAGGTTTCTGCCGCACATATGCGTCCATTGGAGCCAAGGTTTCTGCTGCAGATATGCGTCCATTGGAGCCAAGGTTTCTGCCGCACATATGCGTCCATTGGAGCCAAGGTTTCTGCCGCAGATATGCGTCCATTGGAGCCAAGGTTTCTGCCGCACATATGCGTCCATTGGAGCCAAGGTTTCTGCCGCAGATATGCGCCCATTGGAGCCAAGGTTTCTGCCGCACATATGCGTCCATTGGAGCCGAGGTTTCTGCCGCAGATATGCGTCCATTGGAGCCAAGGTTTCTACCGCACATATGTGTCCATTAGAGCCAAGGTTTCTGCCGCAGATATGCGTCCATTGGAGCCAAGGTTTCTGCCACACATATACATTCATTGGAGCCGAGGTTTCTGACGCACATATGCGTCCATTGGAGCCGAGGTTTCTGACGCACATATGCGTCCATTGGAGCCAAGGTTTCTGCCATACTTATGCGTCCATTGGAGCCAAGGTTTCTGCCGCACATATGCATTCATTGGAGCTGAGGTTTCTGACGCACATATGCGTCCATTGGAGCTCAGGTTTCTGCCACACATATGCGTCTATTGGAGCCAAGGTTTTTGTGCTCACTGTGTTTTCAGCTTAGTGACTGAGCTGTTACAGACAGCCCCCATTCTTCATTTATGATTGAGAGCCACCAGGATGGGCTTCCAATTATGGGACCACTTTGAGAGCCAATCACAGTAATAACATGATCAGGAAGTTAATTCTGTCTCTCTGTGCTCAGATACTCTTATAGGGCCACAAGGAGGCATCAGGAAAAAGTTAACAAAACATGCTGCTACTGTAAACATTGTTTATTTTATATTTATTTTAAAACCAAAAGCATGTTTCTGGAAGTGCCTATTTAATTCAAACTCTGCATAATGTAAAGCGTTTCTAAAGGCATATTTTTTTATTTATTTGTATTAATATAATAAACATGTAATGTTATACTCCCTGCTCTGTGTAATGGTATTGCACAGAGCATCCCCAGACCTCATCTTCTGGGATCCCCTGCGGGCGATCTTGGCTCCTCCTCTTCTGTGTCTGACCCAATAGCAAGCTGTCTGCTATTGGCTCACTCCGGAACAAGGCTGGGTGTGTCCATAGACACACACAGTGCTGCTTGTTTCCCCCAACCACCCTCTGCTCACTGGTTTTGACGGACAACAGAGGGAGCCAATAGCCCACTGATGACATCAGTACTAGCTTCCACAGACCGCAGACCGCAGACCATCAGTGTAAAAGCAGCCTTGGGCCCCTTTCATGATCGGTCCAACCCAATCGGACGCTTCATTCACCTCTATGGAGCGGCAGATGTAAATAGACTTTTGTCCGTTTACACCTGCCTACCTCCAATCCGATCTGCTTAAAAAAAACAGAAGTGGATCTGCCCCCTTCTATCTGATTGGATCGGAGGGCCCATAGAGTAGATTGGATTGTGTCTGCCTTGCATATGCAGACTGGACACAGACCTGTCACCTGCCCGCTACGCTCATTGTGACCCACGATTGGTTACTAAGTCGCTTAAGTGGCCCTCGGCCTTCAAAAGGTTGGGGACCCCTGAGGTAACATAAGGAAACAGATGAATCTTCTCAGAATTTATTCAGTGATATCTTAGAAGATCTTTTTTACTACTACTTTTACATGAATGTTGTGACAACTGTTGGTAATGATAAGTTCTCCTACGCTGATTCATTGCCATGTGAAATCACATCTACTTTATCTACAAAGGTGCTGTGCAGTGGGCTCTGTCTACACCTGTGCTTTTTAAAGGTTAAGTTCACCTTTTTTTTTTTTTTTTTTTATTGTTTTTATTCAGATTTTCAAACAATACAACAAAAAGACATTAGACAAATACACAGCTCATATGCATATACCATGAATCAATTTGCATGTCATCATAGATTTCATCCATGTGCTACACTTGACAGATGAATATCGGCAGGGGGGGGGGGGGTAAAGAGCGCCCCCCCACCCCTATCATACTCCCTCGACGCGCCGGTGCACCAGTCGGCACATTCAGTAGAGGGGCATTGTCTAGGCCCCTAGAGCAAGCACGTCAGTCACCTCAGGTATTCAGCCAGCAGTTTCAGATTCAGCCAGCCAGGCTCGCCATATTTTGTCGTATTTCTGGGGGCACCCTCGATTAATGTATGTGTCCTTATACAGGGGAAGGCTGGTGTTCACCAGGCGTCTCCACTGCACCAGGGAGGGGGGTGTAGGCTTCTTCCAATGCATGGCAATGTTCTTGCGGGCATAAAAAAGCAGTAGGCTGATCAATGTGCGTTTAGCAGAGGACTGAACTACATTCTCAACAATACCCAGGAGACACACCTCCATTGCTAATGGCAGCTGAACTGCCGCAATCTTATTGACCGTGTTCAGTATCTCTTCCCAGTACTGTTTTGCTGTGGGGCATCGCCAAAAAATGTGGGAGAAGTCACCTGGGGAGGCACTACATCTCCAACATTCCGGGGGATGAGCAGGGTTCATTTTGTGAAGTCTATACGGGGTGAAATAAGCTCTGTGGACAATCTTAAACTGTACTAGTCTGTCACGGATGGAGACCAGAGCACGGAAGGGGAGATCCCACACATCGTCCCAGTCATCAGCATCCAACGTGGGAATATCGCTCTGCCACCTGGACCGCAGCCCATCCAGAGGAGGAAGAGACACAAAGATCAGGTAAGAGTACAGGCGCGAAGTAGGCTTCGCCTCACAGCAGAACCTAAGTGTTCTCTCCAACTCCGACTGGGCCACGATGCAGGACGACAGCGGGAACTGTGCCGCGAACGCATGCGCCACCTGGTGGTATCGGAAGAGATAGTGCGGGGGCAAATTAAATGTTGATTCAAGCTCTGCGAAAGGTATTAGTTTGTTTTGCGAGACGATGTGCGAAACCAATTTGATACCGCACCTCGACCACGCAACGGGGTCTAGAAGTTTATAGAAATGAGCTAGGGTTGGATTCCCCCAAATGGGGGCATTGGGAGAGACCTCAGTGGGTTTGCACTTCTCGATGGCCAGTCCCGTCTTCCACACCCGGATAGTGGTAAGCATGGAAGGGGTCAAGGGGTACGGCGCGCGGGGGCCACGGAACAGCAAAAACTGAAGGGCCTCCAGCGAACCGACCACCGAGGCCTCTAGGGCAGTAGAGGTGTTAGTCCCATCCGGTCGTAGCCACCAGGCCGCGGTCACCAATTGAGTTGCTAGGAAGTATTTGTGACAGTCGGGGAACGCCATTCCCCCCTGCGTTCGCGGCCTCATCAGAGTCGCAAGTTTGTATCTGGGTGGAGAGGGGCCCCAGATAAAGGAGGAGAAAATCTGGTTTCGTTTACTGAAAAAGGATTTAGGTATCCACTGCGGGGAATGGCGGAAGAGGTATATCAGCTTGGGAACTATCTTCATCTTAATGAGGTTTACCCTCCCCATACTGACAGCGGAAGATTACTCCATGCCTTAAGCCTGGAATGGGCTTCTAGCAGGACCGGGGACAGATTTAGCGATATGTAATCAGAAGCCGAAGCAGAGACCTGTACCCCCAGGTATTTAAAGGAGCTAACCCAGCACAGAGGGCTATTAGGTTGGGAGGTAGATCTGGCCGCCTGGTCAATCGGGAAAAGCAGCGACTTGGACCAATTCACCGAGTCCAGTGACCACGGCGAATGTGTCCAGCACGGTCAATGCACCCTGCAGCGACGGACCCGCGTCATTCAGGAACAGTAACATGTCATCCGCGTACAGGGCCACCCTCTCCTCCAGCAAGCCGACACGAAGACCTCTAATAAGCGGTGAGGAGCGTAGAGCTTCCGCCACCGGTTCAATGGCAAGGGCAAATAGGGCCGGAGAAAGAGGACAACCCTGTCGCGTTCCCCGGAAGAGCCTGAAGGGGGCTGATAAGCCACCACCCAGGCGCACCGAGGAGGTGGGGGCCTTGTAGATCACCTGAAGCCATTTGATAAACAGTAGCGGAAAACCCATCCTACGCAAGGTTTCCCATAAGAAGGGCCACTCGACAGTGTCGAATGCCTTTTCGACGTCTAGTGAGGCCACAGTCCTCGTCCCTATATTAATGTGTTGAGTGTGTATGTTGGTGAAAAGTCTCCTGAGGTTAACGTCCGTGGACCTTCGGGGCATAAAACCAGTCTGGTCCGAGTCTATCACCGTGGGCAGCATGGGGTATAGCCGAAGGGCAAGGAGTTTAGTCAGGATTTTGAAGTCTGTATTGAGCAGGGCAATAGGTCTGTAGGAGGCACAGGTAGTTGGATCTTTGGGAGGCTTATAGATCAATGTCAAGTGGGCGTGGTACATGGAAGCGGGGAGACTGCCGTCCGTCATGGATGATGTATATAGCTGGGCCAACAAGGGGGCCAAAAGGCCCACATGTGCTCGGTAAAAATCTAACGGGAGTCCATCCGGCCCAGGCGCTTTGCCCGGTGGGAAGGATTGGATGGCCTTCTGCACCTCCAGAGCTGTGAATGGTTGAACCAAAGCCTCCCTCTCCTCATCTGATAACCAGCCTAGCGCTAATGAGTCCATCAAAGTAGTCAGTGTCTCAGGTCGAAAGTCAGCGGGCAGTCCAGAGGAGTATAAAGTCCTGTAAAATTCGCTAAAGGTCTGGAGGATCTCCTGGGGAGAGGACACGTTGCCACCCCCAGGCGTTCGAAGGAGAGAGATTGTCGTAAGGGGGTGATCATGTTGGGCCATCATGGCCAACAGGCGGCCATTCCGGTCCCCCTGCTCAAAAGCACGTTGTTTGCTTTTGTGGAGCTCGAGGCGAGTTGCCTCTGCCACATGTAGATGTAGGTCTCTTTGGGCCGCCATCATTTGATCAAAGTGGTCCGTGGTGGGGTCCAAGTTGTACCTGTCAGTGTTGTCAGTAATTAATTGCTCTAGTTCTCGAGTCTGAGCTGAATGTTGTTTCTTAACACTAGCTATAGAGGAAATGTATTGCCCCTTAAACGCGTCCCACACAACTTCTGGAGAGGCAGTACCTGTGTTACGTTCCCAAAATTCAGTTAGCAAGGGGGGCATGGCGTCAGTTATGTCTGGATGAGTGACCCATTGCGTGCCCAACCGCCAAAGCGCAGCGCTGCGCAGTGCCGGAGAGCGAAGCACTACCACCAAGGGGCTGTGGTCCGACAGACCGCTCGGAAGATAGTCCGCCCCCAACACATCCGCTAACAGTGCGGGGTTGGAGAAGGCCAGGTCTATCCGGGATGCGGTCTTGTAGGAGGTCGAGAAGCACGAGTAGGCCCTCACCCCAGGGTGCTTCCACCTCCAAACCTCCTCCAAACCCACCGCCTGAGCCCAGGCAGGTAGGTCCGTACATCGATGTTTAGATGGCGTCGGTCTGTCCAGGTCATGGGACAGAATGGCGTTGAAGTCTCCCATCACCAACACCTTTCCATGGCAGAAGGGCGTAATCTTGTCCACAACCTCATATAACAAGTCTGGTGAGAAGGGAGGGGGGATGTACAGGTTTACAATAATATACCTCTGTGCCCAAAGCGTGAAGACCAGTATCACATATTTACCTTGGGGGTCCAGCCGGACCTCCTCAATCACACAAGGGAAATTTTTGTGAATAAGGATTGATACCCCCCTGGCATACGTGGAGTAGGTAGCATGTAATGCCCTTTGTACCCAAGGTTTCTTCAGAGTCAGGATCTTGCTGCCCATGAGATGGGTTTCTTGGAGTAAGATAACCTGGGGCGAGTGAGCCTTTAAATATTGGAAGAGGGTGGAGCGCTTATATTTAGAGTTGAGGCCTCTAACATTCCAGGAGAGAATGGTAAAGGAATCAGGTGAGCGGTCAGCCATCTGGTAAAGGGGGCAGGAAATAGGGGGGATGACCAACTGGACATACCCCGGCGCACCCCAGGAGCAGCAAGATCCCAAGCACACAGTATTGTATACCATAAACATTCGAACATGACATATTTAGAAAACAATAGCAGGCATAGAGCTGAGCGAATACAAACAACATTAAACAAAACCAAATACCCAGGCACTGAGTACCTATCCTACTATGTCCCGGCTCCCTAACAACGGTCAGGAGGGCGGGAATAGTTTTACCCCAAAAACAGATATTAAACAGTGTAACTAAGCCCCTAAAAACTGGGGGCTCTACACAGTAGACGCCAGGTCGTCCACATCCGTACTCGGACAGCTGGCGTTTCAGCGACCAACGGTCAGAGTCCAAGTTCCGGCTAGCAAAGGGGGACATGATGGAGAAAAAAAGGAAAACAGAGACATAAACAAAATGGGGGAGACCAAAAAACACAGGGGAGGGGGGGGGGGGCGGCAGTCCTGGAGTGCCGACACACTTGCAGGTCGGGGTGGCGTGCATCCTAGTTCGTGGACTGAGCATCACACCTCCTACCAACTGTAGCGGGGACCGATTCCCGGTCAGGGCGAAGCATAGTGGCCGGTGCCCAGGGCCGACTGAGAGGGAAAAACAAATAAAACGATAAGGGCCGAGGGGCAAGTGCACCGGCATGTGGGGGGGCAGAAGGAAAGTTCCGGATCATGGGCCAGATAACAGGCAACTTCAAAGGGAACATGACGTTTCTGCACACCCAGCAGTGGAGGGGGAGAGGAGGGGGGCAAGGCAGCGGGTACCACAGCTAGTACCCAGCAGCTAAGGGGCAGACAAGGATTTCTCATGGAGTAAAAGTAAACATGGCAGTTCTGTGGGGAGCGCCAGCCCGGGCGCCGTGCCAGTGGGCCAAACTGGGGGAGGCGGGTGGCCCGCATGGAGTAAACTTGGTAAATGACAGTGCAAAAAAACGGGGGAGGTACCTGCCATAGGGTGAGGGCCCTCACCGGCTCTCCAGCCACGCCATAGCCGCCCCCGGGTCCATGAAGAAGCGGGTACGGTCGCCGTCAATCACACGTAGCTTGCTGGGATAGAGTAGGCTAAATTTGAGACCTTGATCCCGCAGGCATCTTCTCACCTCAGTAAAGGAGCGGCGTTGTTGCTGTACTTCTGGGGAGTAGTCGGGGAAGAGCATGATCCTTGCTCCATTGTAGAGGAGATCCAGTTTTTCCCTGGCGGCAGCAAGGATTCGATCCCTATCCCTGTAATTGAGCAGCCGAAGTAGGAAAGGCCGAGGAGGGGCTCCAGGGATCGGAGGCTTGGGGGGGACCCTGTGGGCCCTCTCAACCACAAACGTGGGCGGCATGGGAGGCAGGCCCAAGAGGGAGATCAGGAAGGCTTCGGTAAATTCTGCAGGCCTGAGGGACCCTGACATTATTCCTCCTGAGGCGATTTTCGGTGTCAATGGATTTCTCCTGTAGGGCTTTGACCTGGATTTGCAGTGCATGTAGGTCCCTGGAATCTGCCCTTGTAGAGTCCTCCAGCTGCGATATGCGGCCCTCCGCCTCCACGAACCGGGCCCTAAATTTGTCCATGTCGTGGCGGATAAGACTGACATCCGCCACTAAGTGGTCAATCTTGACCATCACCGAGTCCCGACCCTCCTTGATGGCCGCCAGGAGCTCGGCATGCGATGCGGCGTGGGATGCAGGTGGATCGAGGGAGGCTGGAGCGCTGCCCGACATCTCCTGTGCTATGAGCCTCGTGGGCAAGATGGCCGCCGCGACCCTGTCACCGATCCCGGTGGAGGAACAGAGCTTGCCCGGAGATAACGGAGGAGCCCTCGGGGTGCCGGGAGCCTTCTTTCGCCCCAGGGTGTCAGATAGGTGGTTGCTGGAAGCAGGAATCGGCGCTGGAAACAAGGCAGGATTCTGGTAGGAGCGGAGCTCAGTCAGCACACGTCTGCTCCTGTTCACATCCCGGCCACGCCCCCGGTTAAGTTCACCTTTAAGTAAAAAATAATAAATGTACATGTTTTTGCATTAAAACATTTTTTTTTTTAAAACAGGAGACCCCTCACCCCCGTTTTTGCCGACACACGTTTCATTTCACACGGTTGCAGGGTGCGTCCCCATTGACTTCAATGTGTTGCATTCGCCGGGCTTGCCTCCCGCCAATCACTGCAAGTCAGGTCAACTTCGCCACAGACATGAAGTGAAGCTTCACGGGCATGGCATGTAAACTCCTCTGTCTGCTGCCTGTTGCAGCTTAAGGTAATACTAAAGGGCCACTCCGGATACTCCGTCGTATCTCTCCGAGTATCTATGCGACTGATTCATAAAATCAGTTACGCATAGATATCCCTAAGATCCGACAGGTGTAATTGTTTTACACTGTCGGATCTTAGGATGCAGTACCGCGGCCGCCGCTGGGGGGAGTTTGCGTCGTAAACCAGCGTCGGGTATGCAAATTAGGAGTTACGGCGATCCACGACAGTTACGTCGCCGCTAGTCTAGTTTCCCGTCGCAAAGTTAGTTGTCGTTTTTGGTGCCTTAACTTTACACAGCACACGTATGTGCTGTATAAAGTATGGCCGTCGTTCCCGCGTCGAATCTTAAAAATTCACGTTGTTTGCGTAAGACATCCGGGAATACGGAAGTACGCTACGCACGTCGCCGATCGAAAAAATGACGTCAGTTCACGCAAAGCACGGCGGGAATTTCGAAACGGAGCATGCGCAGTAGGTCCGGCGCGGGAGCGCGCCTAATTTAAATGGCACACGCCCCTTTAAATTACGCTGGCTTACACCGGAGGCCGCCAGCGTAGGTTTTCATTGCAAGTGCTTTGTGAATCAGGCACTTGCGATGAAAACTTGCGGCGATGTGACGTATCTACGATACGTTACGCCGCCGCAGTTCTACGTGAATCTGGCCCAAAGTCTCTAGTAAAGTTTTTGTTTCATTAAAAATAACAACCATGTTATACTTACCTTCTTTGTGTAGTGGTTTTGCACAGAGCAGCCCAGATCCTCCTCTTCTCGGGTCCCTCTTTGGTGCTCCTGGACCCTTCCTCCTGTTGAGTGCCCCCACAGCTTGCTATGAGAGCAACCGAGCTGCAGCTCCCTGTGTCCATTTAGACACAGAGCTGTGGCCCTCCCCCACACCTGTTCTCTCCTCATTGGTTTACTGACTTTGATTGACAGCAGCGGGAGCCAATGGCGCCATGCTGCTGTCTCAGCCAATGAGAAGAAACGTCCCGGACAGCCGAGTCTTTCATGCAACATTTCTCTAGATAGAGATGGGCTCAGGTAAGTATGAGGGGAGCTACTTCCTTCCAGGGCCGCCAGTCACGGCATGAGCCCTTTAGAAATGGCACGATATGCCCTTTCTAAAGTGCACAGATTTATTGTAAATATCTCCTAAACCGTGGAGGTTCAGGAGATATTTCCAGCACCTACAGGTAAGCCTTAATATAGGCTTACCTGTAGGTAAACGTGCTTGTACAGGGTTTACAACCACTTTAAAGCCCCAGGCACACAGGATGTTTTGCTTGGGGGTTCTAAGTAATTTCTAGCGATAAATACAGATTTTTACTTGTAAACAACAAATATCAGAAAAGGGCCTGGTATTGAAGTGGTCTGCAGTATAAACACTTCAGGTGTCTCACACTATTAGACAGTGACACCTAGTGGGAAACCAGAGAAAATGCACTGCAATGCTTCTGTACCTCTCTACAAATGTACCTGATACCAGTGCAGCATGGACAGAGACCACACAAAGTTATCAAAAGACTTCTATAAGGATCAACAGGTCATTTTTCTTTTGCACTTTACAAGTGGATCAAACCAAATACTTTTAATGGTATTAAAAGGGAGCAAAGTAAACCCTAAGTGAATCACATAATTTATATCAGAAATGTACTTTTTTCATCCTTTGTTGCATTTCAGG
Organism: Rana temporaria; assembly: GCF_905171775.1. NCBI lineage: Eukaryota > Metazoa > Chordata > Amphibia > Anura > Ranidae > Rana > Rana temporaria. Next base: position 428,921,051 of record NC_053490.1, read on the forward strand.
GCTGCTGATCTCTGGCATTTTTTTTGCAGTCAGTTCATGTCTACATGCATGCTCCTCAGCAGCTGCTGCACATCATTTCTTTGGGGATGTTTTCTAAAGGTGACAACAGTGTGAACATGTATGTGCCACCCTCTTGTAGTCTCCATTGGAAGAGTGCGTTACAGGCTGCACAGGACAACAAATGGGGGAAAAAGGGAAGAAGAGCATTATCGCCCAATAACAGGAAGTGCTTGCATAAGGACCTTCATGGCAGGATCACCAGGTATTTTAATCAAAGATGCAAATTAAAAAAATAATAATGGTACTGTATATACTTTGTAATATATTCATTACTATGTATTCGTGTCATGTTCCAATCGTTGCCATTCTTTGTATCCCCCATGTCGTGTGTTCAGTTGCCGCAGCAGAACTTACGAATCATTCGAACGATGTTCTTTTTTTCATCTACTTGTTAAAACCAAAATTGTTTCCATGTACGTCATGCACGGCGCTACACCACAATTCTTCCGATTCATACCGAATACATTGCACACCCACTACAATCTTATTCGAACCTAGTTGCACTGCTCACTGTCGCAAGTAGCATTCGTTACTATGTTTTCGTATCACGTCAAATCGTTGCCATTCGTTGTGTCCCCCATGTCGTAGGTTCAGTTCCTGCAGTGGAACTTACGAATCCCACGAACACTGTCCTTCTCCCATCTACTTGCCGCAACCAAACTTGTCTTCAGATGCATCATGCACGGCACTACATCACGCTTCTCCCATGTCATACTGGATACGTTGCACACCAACTTTAGTCCGATTTGAACCTAGTCGCACTGGCGGTACTACGGTTACGCATCGGACGCTTTTGCACACCGATTCACATAGGATTGTGTCCTTTACCCTACCTACCATTTTGTTTTGGCCTACCTCATTTACCCTGATTAGGCATCTGCTCTATCTACAGTCTAGCTACCCCACAACCAATTTGTATCGGATCCATTTGTTTATCGTAGTCTATTTGGAATCCTGTCACATCAGCGGCACACCGAATCTTATTGCTTACACTTTACAAAATAATTAGTACCAGTGTCATGTCCTACCCTACAACTGATTTGTATCAGGTCCTTTTCCCATATCCGTTACAGTCCGAGTCTAGCCACCCCGCGGTACTATGATTTGTATCTAATTCATTTTCTCACACCATAAAAGCACAGCCACAGCTGCTTAGGGTTATAGTTTTTCACATTCAACTTTTTTTTCTATCTTTTCTTTTTTCGCCTGACAAAGGCCACCTTTTTCTACTAAGACACTTATGACCTGCCACAACCACGTCTCCTGCAGCTCAGACACTTGCAGTCATTACAACCACATCTACTGCAGCACAGACACTTATAGAAGCCGCAACCACGTCTTCAGCATCCCTGACACTGTTACCATTGCAACCACGCCCCCTGCAGCACAGATACTTGCAAACCCTGAGACACTTGCAGGCCTTGCAACCACGTCTCCAGCAGCCCAGACACTCATAACCCATTGCAACCGTGTCTCCTGCAGCCCAGACACTTGCAAACCCTGAAACACTTGCAGGCCTTGCAACCACGTCTCCAGCAGCCCAGACACTCATAACCCATTGCAGCCGTGTCTCCTGCAGCCCAGACACTTGCAAACCCTGAAACACTTGCAGGCCTTGCAACCACGTCTCCAGCAGCCCAGACACTCATAACCCATTGCAACCGTGTCTCCTGCAGCCCAGACACTCATAACCCATTGAAACCATGTCTCCTGCAGCACAGACACTTGCAGTCCATGTAACCATGTCTCATGCAGCACAGGCGCTTACAAATCATTAAGACACTTGCAACATCACAACCACGTCTCCAGCAACCTAGACACTTATAACCCATTGCAACCACATCTCCTGCAGCACAGACAGTTGCAGTCTAAGTAACCACCTCTCCAGCAACTCAGACACTTGTAACCCATTACAACCACATCTCCTGCAGCACAGACACTTTCAGTCTATGTAACAACGTCTCCTACAGCACAGACACTTGAAAATCATTGAAACACTTGCAACCCCATCTCCAGTAGTACAAAACATCTCACAGCACGCATACAAGCATAACTTTGTGCAATCATTGCAAGCACAGTACAGTGGCACACAGCAGCCACACAAACATTTAGTGGCACTTAGTTGGCCATTCATCTCCAGTGGCATGCAAGCCACTCATCATTTTCTCTGTCCTTTTTCCCTTAGGCCAGACGAGTTCAGGTTCCATCCTGCACCAGATTGGACGTTATCTCCTCTGAGTATTTTTGCCCCCCCTTTCTTGGTATACTGACCAGACGACCAAGGCACACTTCAGGTCTATTTATGTTGTAATGTGATCCATATCATCTTAGTCATAGGGCCAGGACCATAAATAAGAAGGCCAGTATGGTAGCCCGAATTTATGGGAGGAACTCGGGTGGTATTTAAGCAGCCCACTCGCCCATGCTTCTTGTCGGTTCCAGTGCACGATACCCTCCCTACCTTCCCTTTTCCAGGGCACTTCCCAGCACATCCTTCTTCACAATCACTCATTACTTCATCATGGGTATGCCTCCTTTTCTTGGCAACCAATGCACTCTTCAGGTCTATTTATGTTGTAAGTCTTGTCATGTACGTGATCCATATCTGTCTTGGTCATAGGGCAACGACCATAAATGTGTGTGTGTGTATGTATATAAATATATATATATATATTAGGGCTGTGGAAATTAAAAAATAATTCCTTGATTAATCGTTAATTTTTTTAATCGATCAAAATTCTTTTGATCGGTACTAGTGGTGCAATGGATCGTAAATGATCCGTGATCCGAATGGGTCACCATATGTGGATCGGCACACCACGTGATCCGCGGAGCTCCGCTGCTGCCTCGGCCATAGAAAAGGCTGCGGTTTCGGCCTAGCTCCCGGCCGTCTTGATCCACCTGGCGGCGGCATAGGTGAGCCTAGAGCGGCGCGCTGATGTCATCACCTGGCCCCAACTGCTCGTGTTCGGCCGGCTTCTCTGGTAAGACTAAGCAAGCACTAATCTTCCTATACACTGGGGGAGATGTGGACCATATTACAGTGGGGAGATGTCTGTGGATATTACAGTGGGGACTATATATGGTGGTAATCCGAAAAATGTATGTGCATTATAATTAATCAAAATAAGTTGATTAATCGATAAAAAAAAAAAAAGATTAACCAAACACGAAAATTGTAATCAGTAATAACCCTAATATATCTATATATATATCTATATCTATCTATCTATCTATCTATCTATCTATCTATCTATCTATCTATCTATATTTACATACTGTCACCAGTCAGTCAGTGTCCCTGATAACCTCCACACCAGTTATATGATGTGCTGTACTGCACTAGTGACAGTATGTAAAATAGTATTTCTTAATTTCCCCAAAAAATTTGACAAATAATACATTACAATACTTTGGACTGTCTACTTTCCAGGGGTTATTTGGGAAAAAGTTGTACTGTACTGGTGTTTTTGGGCCTCAAAAAATATGAGATAGGCCATTTGTACAGGACTGATCGATTTTCAGATATACAGTATATAGCATAGTTTGTGGATTCTATAACTTTCCTACAGACTAAATAATATACACTGATTCAGGTTATTTTCACCAAAGAATACATTTTGACCTAAACTTGAAGACAGCTTACTTATTTGCAACATTGTATAACAGAAACAAAGAAAAAATATTTTTAAAACTTTTCGGTCTTTTTTGTTTATTTAGCAAAAAAAAAAACTAATGGTTATTATATACTACCAAAAGAAAGCTCTATTTAGGTGAAAAAAAATTGTATGGATACAGTGTTGCATGACTGTGCAATTGTCATTCCAATTGCTCAGCAGTGAAAGCTGAAAATTGGCCTGGGCAGGAATGGGGTAAAAGTGCCCGATAGGGCCGAAACAACTAATCGATTAATCGACAATTAATCGATTATGAAATTAATCGATTACAATTTTCATAATCTATTAATCGGCCAGTAACATAATGGGGTTAAGAAAACTAAAATTAGCCCTTTATAGTACAAAAAAGCAAATGGCTACTGTAAATATTACTTTCAGCCCAGGTTCACACTGGGTACGATTTGCGATGCGATTTCACTTGTGAAATCGCATCTCAAATCGGCGGCATTTGCCGGCAATTGTCGGCAATGACACTGTCCTAATCGGTGCGACGCCGCACCGATTTCAAAAAGTAGTTCCTGTACTACTTTTTGGGATTTAGGGCCGCGATTTACATAGACATCTGTGCAGAAACCTGCACAGATGTCTCTTAAATCGCGGCCGAAATCGGGACTGCCAGCAGGAGTGAAATTGTGCGAGTTCAGCTGAACTCGCACGGCTTCACTCCCGCAGCCCAGTGTGAACCAGGGCTCACTGTCCCACAGTAAAAAAAATTAACCCCTTACAGTAGCGATTATTTGCTCTTTTTGTACTTATTTTTGTTTTTTTAACCCCATTATGTTACTAAACATCTCAGGCCGGGGTCACACCTCTGTTTTTTTGTGCTTTTTGCAGAAACACACTACAGTTCATTTACATGTTTTCCTATGGGACACGTTCACATCCAGGATTTTTTTCAGCTGCTGCGTATTTGGAAAGGGCAAGGACTATTTAACGCAAAACGGTGCTATTATGTTTTTTTTTTAGGCTATTATTCGATTAATCGAAACAATAATCGGCCAACTAATCGATTATAAAAATAATCGTTAGTTGCAGCCCTAGTGCCCGATATTGAAGTGGTTAATATATACAAAAAAAAATGCCTTTATTTTAAGTTGCTGAAAACCCTTCCAGCAGAGTGTAAATGTAATTTATCATTCATCTTTATTTCATCTAATAATTGTGGCTGTGTTTTTTTTTTTTTTTTTTTACCTGAAAATGTTGGTTTTCTAATTATCATGAACACCCTGTCACAGCCATATTAAAAAAAAAAAAGAAAAGAGGAACTTAATAAACTTTAAAGAAAGAAAACATTATTACCGGAGGGCAAACTTAAAAAAAAAATGGAGAATAAGGAAAGATGTGCAGAAGTTAAAACGATAACAGTTGCTATGTAAGTTTATATGCCTGGGGAGAGACACAGGGAACAATGTGCACACTTAACATAGTAAAGAGCAGCTGGTGTGCCCGCCAATAGAAATGCAAGATTGGGTGACACGCCCCAGCCCCTCCTTCTCAGTTTCTTTATCCTTTGCAGTTTGATCTGGACTAATAGAGAAAGACAGGCAGTAACCTCTTCATGGCCAGTGGGTCATTACCGCAAATAGAGGATAACAACATGCTTCCGAATTACTATTATTATTATTTATAAAAAGTTCAAATAAAAATTGAATAAAAAATATTTTTACTAATTATACATGGGAGCATAATATGTTATGTACATATATAAATTTAAAGGCTAACAACATTTTTTAGTCATTCTTAATTTTAATTCCTAAATACAGTAATCCATAGCATCCAATCAGAATCCATCTTGTCCTGCTCTGAATTCAGCAGGGCAAATTCTAAGGCCTCAATCACACGGATGCGAATTCTGGCAGCAAGAATCACCTGTGTTTATGTTTAGCTTTGCCTGCTCTGTCTGGGCGAATAAATGACGAGCTGAAAGCGGACGGATATTTTCGTGGCTTTCTGTGGTTTAACGCCCCTGGACACCAACTTTGCTGAGTGTGTGTGTTTATAAACATTCATGGCACAGTTACGGAGCCAGCCCGCACATCTGCCCCCCCTAGTAGGTGGCTTACTAGGGGGGCAGACACAGAAGAGGAGGAGCTGACAGTGCTGGCTGGGGACCCCAGAAAAGGAGGGTCACGGCCCGGGCCACTCTGTACAAAGGGCAGATAGTCATAACAATGTTTTATTTTTATTAAAAAAAATAATAACCTTTACAACCATTTTAAGCATTGGGACACACTTCTTTAACCACTTCAGCCCCGGAAGAATTGGCTGCTCAATGACAGGGCCATTTTTTGCGATCCTGCACTGCGTTGCTTTAACTGACAATTGCACAGTCGTGCGATGCTGTACTCAAACAAAATTTACGTCCTTTGTTCCCCCACAAATAGAGCTTTCTTTTGGTGGTATTTGATCATCTCTGCGATTTTTTTTTTTTTTTCACGCTATAAACAAAAAAAGAGCGACAATTTAAAAAAAAACACAATATTTTTTACTTTTTGCTATAATACACATCACCATTTTTTTTTTTTTTTTTTTTTTTTAAGCTATTTTTTTTCTGAAGATTATGTATTCTTCTACATGTTTTTGGTAATAACAATCTCTATAAGCGTATATTGATTGGTTTGGGCAAAATTTATAGCGTCTACAAAATAGGGGATAGATTTATAGCATTTTTATTTATTTTTTAGCGATCTGCGATTTTTATCGGGGCTGCGACATTATGGTGGACACTTTGAAAACATTTTTGGGACCATTGGCATTCATACAGTAATGATTAATGAAAAAAGGAATTAACCAGAAAAAATAAACTGAAAAAATGAACACAGTCTCATATATAGTGATAGAAAGGTAAGTCCCAAAGGTGCTAGATGAGTCCACAATCGTTGTGATCGATGACAGACAGGAGACCTCCACCAACGGGTAAAACTGACTCTTACCAAAAATCAATTGAAAAACAGCAAAAAACTATATCCACTCTCCACTAAGGAACAGGTTCAATCATCCATCCACTAGAAACACCATGACATTCAGTAATCCTCTCTAATGGCAGCCCGATATGATACTCCTGTCTGAGGAGCCCGAGCCATTGGTGAGTGCACAGTCCCAGGTGTCTCCTAGTCCCAGGTGTCTCCTAGTCCCAGGTGTCTCCTAGGTGTCTCCTAGTCCAGGCTCCAGTGTCTGCAGGATCCCAGGCAGTACTGCTCACTATGCCTTTCCTGCTGCTGATCTCTGCTTGAGATTTCAAGCAGAGATCAGCAGCAGGAAAGGCATAGTCCCAGGAGACACCTGGGACTACACAAATATGCAGCCCCTCTGCACCAAGGACCAGGTGCTGAGAGGCCGCATATATGCGTGTGGCTGGCGCTAAGGGGTAACATGGTATTTGAAGTTGAACTAAACCCAAAATTTCGAAAATTGCAAGCAGCTAGCTCTTTATTGCAAAGAGGACATGCTATGTCTGCCTACTTGAAATCTTCAAATGATTGCACAGGTAGGCATGCATTCCAAGCACATTGTTACTCCCATGTGCAGGTGCACTCCATCTTCTGCTGGCCAATCACCCGGAAGTAGCCCAGGGAGAAGATGACATTGGCTGGTGTGGGATGTAATTTGTCGTATTCCTGGAAGGTGAGTATTTTTAAGTTTTGTTTTGCTTTAAAAATTATTGTATCTGAGAATTTGGAATCACATGGAACTATATGCAAAATTATAGACGTGAGAAGTGTTTCCAAAAATGTGAGGCGCTACTCGCATTCACTTCAAGTGGTAAGGTGCACTGCAAGGTCAGGCTTTCTCTGCAGTACTGCCCACAAGTCCATCTCCATGGTGACAGGTAATACTCGTAGCTTTTTCCTGCACAAATTTCTGTGAACGAATGACGTGGCTGTGTGGGTGAAGTTTTTTTTTTTTATAGCAGCAGTTGTAGTTGTACAGCTATACTGCTACTTTTTAAATGGACCACAGCTACAGATAGCAGATAACAGGGCGCATGGTGAAACTAATAATATGACCTAGTACAGCCCTTAAAATTTACACTCGCCTGCTCGCATTTTGCGAGTAAATTTTGAGGGCTGGCCAGTGTGGGCTGCCTGGGAGCAGGGGGGGCGTGCAAGGAGAGGACAGGAGCCAGAGCCGCCGGAGCCTGGTTGTTCAGAGCATGGGGAACATAATAGCTTTCAATTTAATAGCTGTTTTCTCCGCCGCAAACTGTCATATACAGCCCCTCCCCCTTGTCCGGGGACTTTGATAGACAGATCACCCATCCCAGGATTGGACGGGTGATCTGTCTATCAAAGTTTCCCAGACAAGGGGGTTGGGGCTGTATATGACGGCTCGCAGCGTGGAACACAGCTATTTAATTGAAAGCTGTTATGTTCCCCACGCTTCGAACAACCAGGCGGTGGCTCTGGCTCCTCTTCTCTCCTCTCCTCTCCTCTCCTCTACTCTCTCTTACCCAGCACAGGTAGGTTGCAATGTGGGGAACTCTGGCTGCAATGGTCGAACATTCTCATAGACACATTCCTAAACCTTGTGTTATAGCTGCAAAGGGTGGGCCAACTCAATATTGAACCCTACGGACGGAGACTGGGATGCCATTAAAATTCATGTGTGTGTGTGTGTAAAGGCAGGCGTCCCAATACTTTTGGTAATATAGGGTTATGTCCTCAATTCCTTTATCTGTCTCAATAGTAAGACATCAGGGGACTGTTTATACCCATGATATTTCACCAAAGCCTCTCACTAGTGTTTTGCACACAGCTCCAGCCGCATAATAGAAATGCTAATTCACACTGTACAGACCACAGCGCCCATCTGAATTAACTCCAAGACCTCATTCACACGCACAACTTTATTTACTAACTCAAAATAGTTTTATCTTTTTGATTTAGCACAATTTTGTTAAGTTATATTATGTTTGTGTCTGCTAATAATTATTTTAGTCTGTTTTTAGTGAAAATATCATTATGATATTATTTTAAGGCTGGGGAGCATGGGGGACAGGCTATACAGGGCCCTGTGATTTCAAACAGCAGCCCTGGGTACAGTATAGTAGCACATATAAGTGCATATGATATACAGTATATGGATTAATCCCTTATAGCAAATCTTCATCAGTTACCTGTCTTCACATTATGGGCAATACTCTCTCACTGACTAGTCTTCAATTTTTAGCATTCGCCCTAAAGTGATAAACCCTCAGAGAATGTACTTTAACCATCCATTAACTAGTTTCTAATGTGTTTGCATTAACTCTTCTGTAATCAACCCACAGAGTTTGTGCATTTTACTTTGGTGACCAGTTTCCAGCGATCATCCATTATTAACCCCATTACCCTTACAATTCCTTTGCCTGAAGACCCACTTTAACCATATGTACTTACAAGAACATTGCACCCCCCTAGTCTAATGACCACATGCCTTAAAGGGGTTGTAAAGGTAAAAAAAAAATCCCTAAAATTCCCTAAATAGCTACCTTTACCTGCAGTCCTCCTTCACTTACCTCATCCTTCGATTTTGCTTTTAAATGTCCTTATTTCTTCTGAGAAATCCTCACTTCCTGTTCTTCTGTCTGTAACTACACACAGGAGAGTCAGGACACCCACTAACACACAGCTCCTTTCTCTATCTGCAACGTAGAGCACGTCCTGACTCTCCTGTGGTCTAAGGGAGGGGGCGAGCACGACACTCCACACCAGGGAGAAAGCCTTGCATTACTGTGTGGAGTTACAGACAGAAGAACAGGAAGTGAGGATTTTTCAGAAGAAATAAGGACATTTAAAAGCAAAATGGAAGGATGAGGTAAGTGAAGGAGGACTGCACTAAGGTAAAGGAAGCTATTTAGGAAAAAAACCTTTACAACCCCTTTAATCCACTCCCCAGACTGATGGCCCTACCCACAAACCACAAAGCATTCATCAACTAATATTTCAGGTCAGTGACTCAACCATTGGATCAGAATGATGGGTAGGCAACTAGAATTTTCAAGAGGAGAGATCAGCGATGGCAGCCTCCTTATTTCTCACAGTATAAGGCTTGTTTTTCTCTGGCCTGGTTCCTGCCTCACCCATTTACCATTTTACCATCAGTAAAGTTCTGAGCTGCTAAATGCAAGCTCAATATCTACCATATTCATCAATGAACAGAATGCTCGTCATATTGCAATATTTAATTCCATTGAGTCAAGGACTTATAAGACTGGATTCTGATGCAGTTCCAAAACCAAAAGATGGTCCTACTCCTTGACATAAATGTACCCTAATGCCACGTACACACCCTCGGAATTTCCGACAACAAATGTTCAATGTGAGCTTTTGGTATGATATTCCGACCATGTGTAGGCTCCATCGGACATTTGCTGTCGAAATTTCCGACAACAAATGTTTGGGAGCTGGTTCTCACTTTTTCCGACAACAAAAGTTCTTGCCGGAAATTCCGATCATCTGTATGCAATTCTGACGCACAAAAATCCTATGCATGCTCGGAATCAATTCAACGCATGCTCAGAATCATTTAACTTAATTTTTCTCGGCCCGTTGTAGTGTTGTACGTGACCGCGTTCTTGACGTTCGGAATTTCCGACAACATTTGTGTGACCGTGTGTATGCAAGACAAGTTTGAGCGAAAAATCCCTTCGGAAAAAAATCCACGGTTTTGTTGTTGGAATGTCCGATCGTGTGTAAGCGGCGTGTTTCTTTTATTCTGTCCACTCCCTATATATCAGTTGCAACCGTTGTACATTGATAAAACTATATTTTGAGGAAATCCCTATCAAGAAAATCAGTATAATAAAGATTCCTAGATTGTAATCTCTAACGAGCAGGGCCCTCTGATTCCTCCTGTACTAAATTGTATCATAATTGTACTGTCTGCCCTAACATTGTAAAGCGCTGCGCAAACTGTTAGCGCTATATAAATCCTGTATAATAATAATTATTATTATTTTGCTGCCCATGAAATGTTCTTTCGTTTACCCATGTAAGTACAACCAAAAAATACACCGACAAATGCATAGAATAAAACAGCTACCACAGCAACCACTGGACGGAGCTTCAATGGAAATCGGCATGTGTTGATCGTCTGGAACTATGGTGGGCAGTTTGCCCTAACCCACATCACAAAAACCTCTCCCACTGTGCAGCTGCCATGTGGGGGTCATCTGTTGCCCAGAGTTGATCTAATATTTCATATGTGACCACAAGATTATTGGTAGGACTATATAGGCTTTATTAAAATCTATTACTGTATGAGTCATAACACTTCTATGGCAGGAAGGTCTGACTAAAATAAAAACTATGTTCACATGATGAATGAATGAATGAATGAAAAACTTATAAAGCGCGGCGCATGCGAACTGAATCGCTTCTGGGGTTTCCTTATACTGCTCTAATGTAAATAAAATTAATTATGGGTCACCCCTATGGGTATTTGCTGCTTTCTCGCTGCAAGAGATGGTAAAAATAAAGACACTTTCAAACCAATCAACAACCATTTAACTTATGTGATCCCTGTAGGTGTCATTGACATCTCCTTTTGGCAAAGGCTGAATTTGTCACCGTTTTTGTAAACACGGCATTGTTGAACCAAAGGATTGGTATGCAGAAAACCTTATACTGATCATAAACAGAACAGTTCCATCCAGTTACCTGCCATTTTTACTACTTTCAATACATTTCTATTAAAAAATAAAATAAAAAGAACCCATGTTAGTGCGTGGGTAAGTACAATGTCTCAAATAGTAACCATTAAGTGCCAGGAGAGAACAATAAATATTCCGGCTTACGAGCAAGCGTTACAATAATAGTAAGCGTTGTACCTAGGAACTCAGGCCAAACACTATCTGAGTGCCAGGAGGCACTGATAAGTCTAATGCAGGAGTCTGGTCCGCCGAATGGAATAACAAAGAAATATGTAGGTAGAGGCCTCAATGGCGGGGGGCCAAAGAGGATAGAAAAGAAAAAGATATGGGAAAGGAGAGGAGCGCACCAGCCGAAACCCTACGACTGTTTTTACTACTTTCAACAGTTTTAGTTGAATGGTGTATATTAGTTTTAATAGAAACATTTGGTAGTAGGTTACATTGTCCCATTTGGTCATTTTTTTGTCATTTGGTGGTGGTTCGAGTATATGCCAAGGGGGCATTTTCAGCACAAAAAAATGTGTTGAAAAACTCGACTTATACTCGAGTATATACAGTAACTATTGGGGTACCCTGTCCCCTGGCAGTGGTTTTGTTTATCCCAGATCCTCACTGTTTCTGTGAAGATCTTTCTCTGCTTTAGTTTCTCTTTTACTTACTGTATTTGCTGGCGTATAAGACTACCTTTTACACTCAAAAAAACTGGCCAAAAATCAGGGGTCGTCTTATACACCGGGTCAGCTGCTCGGATGCCTGCTGGATGTGCAGTAATACTGTATGTAGCTTAGCCAATCCCGGTGAGCGTTGTATTCAAATGAATACAGAGCCTTGGAGTAACAACCTCTGCCAATCTGAGCAGGCTACATACAGAAGCCTGCTCGGATTGGCTTTGAGAGTCAAAGAGACGTGGGCTGATGATGTTACAGCCTCTGCCAATCCAAGCAGGCTTTGTATTCATTAATAGAATACATCGCTCGCTGTGATTGGCTCCAGCTCCAGCAATAAGGAAGAATATGGCTCCAGAAGGAAAAAAAAAGAAGCGTCAGAAGCCTCGGAAGGGGGCCGTCTTATATGGTGAGTACAGGCAAAAAAATCATAAAAAAATGTCAAATTAGGGGGTCGTCTTATACACCCGGTCGCCTTATACACCGGCAAATACGGTACCCCTTTTCTGTCCCCAGCCATTTTCTCAGTGAGGCTGGGTTCACACTATACTACACGACAGCAGTACGACTTTCATCCTACTTTGCTTTGCGACATCGGTCCTACATTGGTCCTACATTAAATAAAACATTGAAAAAAACTGCACCAGCAAATCCTAGCTAGCAAATCGAAAGCTAGGTAGATGTGAAAAATAAATTACTTATATAACTTCAAATATAAATGAATAAATTCAAAATAATAAATTGATTAATGACGTAACACCGGGAGTCAGCTGGCGGCGCGTGTGATCACAGACCCCGGATTGCATGTATGTAAGATTATAACATCCTCATCATTGAGAGCAATATTGCTGGGGTTCCTGTGATCCAACGTTCCAGCCTGTGGACGGAGACTACTTTGCTTAATGCTATATAAGCTTGTCTTCTGGTAAGCGGCTTTCCATGTGGTGGTCTTCTCACGAAAGTCAAGTTCACAGTGGTGGTGTTCGTCTTGATTATGGACATTAATGTGATTCAATCCCCACATTTGGGACATTAATCAATTTATTATTTCGAATTTATTCATTTATATTTAAAGTTTTATATAGCTAATTTATTTTTCACATCTACCTAGCTTTCGGTTTCTAGCTAGGATTTGCTGGCGCAGTTTTTTTCTGTTTTATTCTTGTTTGTGTTTATCTCACTGAATTGCAGCCTTCTGGTTTTTATAGACCATAATTTGATATCTAGATAGGTTGATTAGCGCAGTCTTTTTTTGCATTTATTGGTCCTACATCCATCCGACTTTCATGAACAGGATACTACTTTGATCCGACTTTGTGATTGTCTGACTTGTTCTTTGACCAATCAAAACAATCCCAGAGTGAGATAAATTCCTTTTACTGCTGCTCTAATCACATGTCGGATGTCAAAAGTCGGATGGTAAGGACAAGGATCCTACTTTGGTCCAACTTCAATGATATTCAATGGGCTGAAGTAGGATCAATGTCGGACCAAAGTAGTACAGGGAGCATTTTCAAAGTCGGACCGACTTGTGTCGGACCAGTTAAGACGGCTCTCATAGGGAAACATTGATTTTCACATGTCATGCGACATGAGCTCCCAATGTCGGAGCGTTTGTCGGACAAGTCTGAACCCGGCCTGAAAGGTGAAGAATGCTACGAATACACACCTGATTGGCTCCTTGTGCTGCTTTTCCTTCCCTTTCTATGAGCTCTGCTGTACAGACTGTACAGTACATTATAAGAGGCTGATACCAAGTCAAATTCAGGTACTTTCACGACTTGTTACAAGAAAAAAATCTTTATGATGTATTATTAATCAGATTTGCATTCATTTGTTCATTCTATATCTGCCTGGAGTAGCTTTAAACTGAATATTCTAGTACAGCAAGTTAAATAGGTTACAGTTATCAGATGGTGGGAAACCTTTTATTGGCCTGCCTGAACCTGCCTGCTACTGTGATTGTGGATCATTGAAGTGTGTTTATACAGTGGTGTTTATTAAATCACCTTTCAGTAAGCACTTCTAAGTTGAAGGTGCATGATATGTAATATGGAAACTTCATATCCTTTGTGTAGTCACATTCATTCTCAGATGACAGGTGTGGGAAATTGCAGAGTTTCATCGCGGCAAAGAGCAAAGCTTTGTCGCAGAAAGATGATACTGCCGATGATTGATGATTGTCCTTTATGTGTAAATGAGTTCATTATGAATTTTCTTTATGTTAGTGCTGCTGTTTATTAGTATAGTTAAAACTTGGGAGCGGTGTTATACTTCAGGGCATGATAATAAACAGCATATATTAATTTAAGGTATAGCATTTCATAATGGTCTTTGTTGTGGCAACCAATAAAGGTACACTTGAATGTGAATGTTCTAAAATTTTGTAAACCTCATTGAAGAGAGGTAGGGTATCCTCCTAGGGTTTTCTACATCAATCTGCCCTGCCCAATTGTTAAGCAACCAAATTATCCTGATTAATCACCATGTTTTACTAACATTTGCAATAGTGTGAATTTATGAGTTTAGGTGGACTGGCTGGCCGTATTCAAAACTGCTGCTTCAAGGACAGTGATGTAAGCGATTTGGATAAACCTAAACATTTTCAAACCTGGCCTAACAAAGTACTGTATTGTATATATGCTAATATTTAACATGTAGGTCAGTCATATTCTATTGTTTTTATTTTCTTCATTTTTAGGCAACAGTGGGCCAATAGGTATATCAGTTATTTTATACCAATTTAAAGATGGTAAGGAGGGGGGGGGGGGGGCTGGCTCTGTGGTGGTGGTCGAGGCAGTAACAATCCTGAACTCTGCACCACAAGGGTGAAATTAACAGTTGTTCTTTTAGGTAACTCACTTTTCAACTCATGACTGAGTGGAGGAAGACAACAGGAACATTCAAGAACAGCTTGAACATTCACAGTTTCTTTACTCCAAAAAGAGAGAGAAATGCTCCCGGCACACCACCAGATATGGTGGTACCTCCTCAGTCAAATGCGGAAAAAACACCCAGAGGGAAGTCGGAGACCTTGACCAAATGGATTTAGAAAAAGCCCGCCCTGGGTGATCAGGAGGTAAGCACTGCTGCATCTCCAATTCAGACTTCGTGTTTAGATTTGCACAACTCCTCATCCAGCCCAGAGACATTGCACAGCCCTGTCTGCTTCTCCCTAGTAGCAGATGCCAACATTCGAGCACTGCTACAACTAACCTTAAAAATGGTGTTAAAATATATAGGGGCTACCCTGAGAGGAAAGTTGAAGAAGGAAGGATAAAATATCTCATACAGATGAAACTTCCATGATAGAATTAGAGGACCACTAAAGCACACACGATCGGACCTTTGTCTGACCAAAATCGCATCGGAATTCCATCGGAGTTAAAGAGAACGGGCCAGATTCTCAAAGAGATACGACGGTGTATCTCCTGATACACCGTCGTATCTCTGAGTTAGGCCGGTCGTATCTATGCGACTGATTCATAGAATCAGTTACGCATAGATATGCCTAAGATCCGACAGGTGTAACTGTGTTACACCGTCGGATCTTAACTGCAATTTAAAAATGGCCACTGGGGGCGTTCTCACTGATTTACGCCGAGAATATGTAAATCAGCGAGATACGCCAATTCACGAACGTACGCGGGCCCGACGCAGTGTTTTTACGACGTTTACGTAAGGGTTTTCCCGGCGCATAGTTACCCCTGCTTCTATGAGGCGCAGCCAATGTTAAGTATGGCTGTCGTTCCTGCGACGAAATTTGAATTTTTTTTTACGTCGTTTGCGTAAGTCATTCGCGAATACGGATGGACGTCATTTACTTAAGCGTCGAAACCAATGACGTCGTTGCGACGTCATTTGGAGCAATGCACGCTGGGAAAATTTCCGGACGGCGCATGCGATATTTGATCGGCGCGGGGACGCGCCTGATTTGAATAGCACACTCCCCCTAGCCGCGGAATTTGAATTCCGCCGGAGGAATTACGATCCGCCGCCGCAAGTTTGGAGGTAAGTGTTTTGTGAATTACTCACTTGCCTCTAAAACTTGCGGCGGATCTTAAATCAGATAGATTATGCGGATCTAAAGAATCTGAATCTGGCCCAACATGTTCTCTATCTAAACTCTGATGGAATTCATCTGAATTTCCGATGGAATTGCTCCGATGGGGCATACACACGGTCGGAATTTCCGATTGAAAAAAAAAGTGTGTTGGACTTTTTCCATCGGAAATTCCGATCATGTGTACGGGGGTTAATAGTATTGAAAACTGATCTTCAGACTCGAGAAGCTCACACACCATCAATTGTAGCATGAAGGTGGAAAAACCACAGAAGATGCAATACGGTTAGGCTGCAGGGAATCCATGAAGCTGGGTCAGGTACCAAACTGCAAGCCACAGTTACAGCCCTGCTCAGTACTGTTTGTGGCAAACCTCTTACCAACCTTACATAGCTAGATAGAGTCTGCAGGGTTCTTTACCTGGTAAATTTCTTCACCTTAAAAGAAGAGATCATGCGCAAGGTAAGGCAATGAGGATACATTGACTTTGATAGTGCTACCATCCAGTTCCTTCTAGAGCTATGTCATCAAACTGTCTTCAGGAGGTGCCTATTGTAGTCAGAAAAAATCCAGTCCATATGACCTCCGTATGAATGGATATACCACTTTTATTTACTTAACCACAGAGATGATCCTGTATTTACTTTACATCATCCATCTCAGCTTCAAGACTTTTGTAGATTGCGAGGAAACCTTCATACCGGACTGGTTGGAAACCACAGATGATCAAATCCCCCTTGGTCTCCTACCTTCCAGACCACAGAGACAACTGAGAACATGTTCCAGATTGACAACCCATGACAGACCTTGACCTGCACTGGCATCTAATGAGGCCTAACATGAACCCAGTTACCAGCAATATAACCTTTCACCTTCAATCAGTCCCTAATTTATGCAGTCTCCATGATCAGGTCAGTGACTCAGACTGTTGCACTTTTTATATTGTTTGAAAATCTGCACTACAGAGTTCCTTTACAATTCAAGAGCGGCTTGCTTTGGGGGGCACTCGGGAGAGGGAGTCACCAGGAGCAAAGGTAAGAAACCTGAGAGGAGGACGATCAGGGCAAAACCATTGCACAGAGCAGGTAAGTACACATGTGTGGTCCATATTCTTACCCACCAATGTGAACTTCCTATCCTGGTTGCCTCAGAGGTGGGTTCTTGCACCATATCATAACAGGCACCTTGTCATTGCATGCTTTCCATGACATCAACAGAAAAGATCTGGGACTGAAAATGAAAAAAGTCTCTAATCTAGGACCCCATTTACAAATCTCAGATATAGCAGGATTTAGGCCTCTTTTTTGCTACAAATGCCAATTACGAATCATCTCCAGTAAATGTCTGGGAAATACACAAATGATTCCTGAGGGGAACTAGGTGCCCAAAGAAAAGGAGATATAATCACTCTTGGCTGAGATCAGGAAAAGCAAGAGGATTCATACAGACTGGCTATCAAAAAAAATAAAAAATTCTAAAGAGAAACTTAACTTCCTCCTAAAAGACAAGGTCAAAGCACAGGTAGTAAGATGCTGGAGGGTATTCTACCAATTCAATAGAATGTTGGCAAGAGCCCTTAGAGGTATCAGAGCCAGGAATTAAATCTCTAATACCTGAGACCTTTAACTCCATTTTACACAATGCAAGCATCCCGAGAGACACTTTGAAAGCACTTTTATCAGCAAGCCTTTTTTGTGCTGCATATTGGTATTTCCCAGCACTGGCTTTGATAGGAACTGCTGAGCCAAGAGTGGCTTACTGCGATATGCTATCCAGAGTAGCTTTGCAATATGTATTCCTGAACCCTGCACTCTGTATGTTACACATACCTGAGCCCTGCACAAACTACCCTTTGTTGTACATTTTATACTCCTGACCACAGCATTCTGTATGCTGGGCTATATGTCACATACTCCTGATTACTGCACTATATAAACTTTATTTTGCATCACATACTTGTAGCCCCTGGTTGACAAATAGTCACTTAAGGCCAGATTCACGTAGGTGAGCGGCGGCGTAACGTATCGTAGATACGTTACACCGCCGCAAGTTTTCATCGCAAGTGCCTGATTCACAGAGCACTTGCAATGAAAACCTACGCCGGTGGCCTCCGGCGCAAGGCGGGCCAATTCAAATGGGCGTGTGCCATTTAAATTAGGCGCGCTCCCCCGCCGGACCTACTGCGCATGTTCAGTTTAGCAATTCCCATCGTGGTTTGCGCACAGTGACGTCATTTATTCGAACGTCGACGCGCGTAGCGTACTTCCGTATTCCCGGACGTGTTACGCAAACGACGTTAAATTTTAAATTTCGACACGGGAACGACGGCCATACTTTAAACAGCAATACGATTGCTGAGTAAAGTTAGGGCAGGTCAAACGACGACTAACTTTGCGACGGGAAACTAAACTAGCAGCGACGTAGCGAATGCGAAAATCCGTCGGGAATCGCCGTAACTCCTAATTTGCATACCCGACGCTGGTTTACGACACAAACTCCCCCCAGCGGCGGCCGCGGTACTGCATCCTAAGATCTGTCGGATCTTATGGATATCTATGCGTAACTGATTCTATGAATCAGTCGCATAGATAGAAACAGAGATACGACGGCGTATCAGGAGATACGTCGTCGTATCTCTTTGGTGAATCTGGCCCACACTTTTTTATTAAGTTATTTTTTAGGCTAGGTTCAGACTAGCCCATATGCAGAAGTGGGAATTGTGCATTGCAGGTGTGGGAATTGTGCATTGTGGGAATCGGAATTGCTCCCACAATAGTGTGAACTAAGCCTTAAGGTTAATGCATTTGCAATGGAAAAGTTTTATTTTTTTTAATGTGCTGATTGTTGTACATATCTGTTAGATTCTCCCTTGTGGTACAGTAATGAAACCATATTGTATGGGTATTTCAAGGACTAAGGCATATGTATGCTGTGTATATGGCAAGTAGACATTCAGATTTTAGTTAACCATGCCCCTATACAACCCACCTACTATTAGTTCAGTTTGGCCACACCCACAATTTGGTGTGGCGCCCTGTGCATGTCACTTTAGTACTCTCTGAGAAAAAAAAAGAACTGCATAACAGTAATACCAAATTAATGGAAAGACCCACAGGCTTGCCAGAGTTACTGTCCAAATTCCTTTCTGAATATGAGCTTGAAAGCTTTCACGAAAATCTTGGCCCCCAGGCTTTTACCTTTGATTTCCTATTTAATCCATCCTGACCAAACAGGCTTTGTTCCAGCTAGGGAAACTTGCATCAACTCAAGTGAGTATTCTGTGCCATCCACTATGCCCAGATAAAAATCATTCCGCTTAAACAAAACTTCTGTCTACTAGGGTCAACTAGTATTTTTTAAAGGCAACATTAGTTTGCATTGGAAGGGGGGGGAGATGCAAAACTTTTACTTCCATCCCACTGCTTCAGTGAAAATTAATGAAGCTTGTGAGGGACTGCCTGGCACCCTGCCTGGGTGCCTTCGCCAAGATACAGCTTCCTCCACTCTGGAACCAGGAACCAGGTATTATAGCTGAGAATTGCACCCCCGAACCAGACAACACTAGCTTAGGTGCAAACAGGAACTACATTATTCAACAGAAATACAGGTTTTCATACACTTTAAAAATATTGGGCAGTCACCACATGAACAATTCAAACTTCAAACAATCCAATAACAGCTAACAGTTATCTAATTAACCAGTAATCTAGTTAACATCTAACTAATTAACCAGTAAGCCAATTAACAGCTAGGCCCCTAGACAAGCCTTGATTAGTCAGAGTGCTCACCCCAGACTGTCCGGCAACAGATCTCATTAACCAGCTTTCTTATCACATCCATCTTCTCACTGAGTTTCAAGTTGGCAGAGACCATCATGGCTTCCTTGACTGTCAAATGTGGTAATAACATGTCATTATATAAGTACATTTTCCTAAATGCGTGTAGATCCTTAAAATGGCAGGGCCCATAGTCGGTAGGCAAGAGGCTACCCTGTCCTTCAAAAGCCCCTGTCCCGGTTGGGTCTGTCGCAAAGCCATTTCAGTACCTTTTAACATCTGCAATGGCATTTAATATTGGTGTCCCCCCCCCCCCCCCCTTATCTTACTCGCTTTGAAACCATTACTTTAAACCAGGGATATGAAATTAGCGGACCTCCAGCTGTTACAGAACTACAAGTCATATGAGGCATAGCAAGACTGACAGCCACAAGCATGACACCCAGAGGCAGAGGCATGATGGGACTTGTAGTTTTGCAACAGCTGGGGGTCCGCTAATTGCAAATCCCTGCTTTAAACCATTAGGTCCCAAACGTAAGGGACCTAACACTACAACAGGGTTTGATAAAGTGCCATCATATGTCTATGATTTCATATTTTGCCTCAATTCCCATTTGATATTCATACCTGTTTTGTTATTAGAGCTTGAAAGTTTTAGTGGTCTTTCAAATTTTAAAATACAAAATACAAATTTCCAAATCTGAAACAATGGGAATAGCAAGTCCTGATGTCTTGCAAGAACAAGTTCACCAGCATTTCCCTTTAAAATATCTAGGCACCAACATACCCTCTAACCGTATACAAGTCTTTGATCTTAATTTTAGTCCTCTAGCTAGAACGATTAAAGTGGATCTTTTGAAGTGGGAAAGAGAAGCATATATTTTGGTTCGGACGTAATAGTATGATTAAAATAAACATTCTTTCTCATTTACTGTACCTACTCCAAACACTTTCAGTTACACTACCCTCTGGTACAGTCCTTGAAATACATATGATCAGGTAAGCAGGCTAGGCTTGACAAATCTATTTTTACTTTCCTAAAATCTAGAGGTGCCATTGGGCTAGCTGACCCTGTTATATACCACAAAGCTATTCATCTCGACTGATTCAAACAAAGAGACCCCAAACCTTGGGTACAAATAGAACAGGCACCTATTTCAACCCCAATAGGTCTTCTCTGGTTAGACAATACCAACCCTGACACACACTGTTACTACTACTCACCCACTTCTTGATCCTACCATTAAAGTAATTGAGACCATGTTCAAGAAAACATCTCTCTCTACAAAGCCCAGCCGTATAATTCCAGACCTACCATAGAATCCCTCAACTCAGCTACGGTCCTTCAGATACACAATTTCATGTGATTAAGAAGAAAACATTCAGACTAACCAATTTTTTACATTAGCGCAAACCCATGAGTTGAGCAGAGCTGGACACTTCTCTTGACAGATGCCTCGTACACACAAGCGTTTTTTTCCAACGGGAAAACTGCTATGAGAGCTTTTGGAATCCCGGCCGTGTATATGCTCCATCGCAGTTTTTCCGACGGGAAAACTGCCGGACCGAAAAAGAGATCAGGATCTCTTTTTTCCCATCAGGCCAAAAATCCAAGCGGGAAAACCGGTCGTCTGTATGGTTTTCCGACGGGCAGAAAACCGCACATGCTCAGAATCAAGTATGAGACGGGAGTGTTCTTTCTGGTAAAACTAGCGTTCGTAATGGAGATAGCACATTTGTCACGCTGTAATGGGCTGAAAAGCACGAAGACTGAAAAGTGCAAATCGTCTCTCACCAAACTTTTACTAACATGAGGATCAGCAAAAGCAGCCCAAAGGGTGGCGCTGTTGGAATGGAACTTCCCCTTTATAGTGCCGTTGTAGGTGTTGTACGTCACCGCGTTTTGGACCGGCGGACTTTTGTCTGAGCGTGTGTATGCAAGGCGGGCTGAGAGGAATTCTGTCTGCAAAACCGTTGGTTTATTATCCGACGGAAAAAACGGTTGTGTGTACTAGGCATAGGAGCTACATTTTTTCAAGGTGTGTTCAGCTGTGCTCTAACCTAGATCTGTACCTGTTGAAAATGATCGAATATGCCATCTGGAAATATTTATCAAGATTATGCCCATTATATCTTCTCTACTCCGGACACTTTCAACTATACATAACCAGGATCTCGCTTCCCTGCAGAAATGGGAGGAGGTCACTTAGATGAAATGTTAACAAAATCAAAAAGTCCACACAAATCTTTTAGCACATAAAGTCACACAAGCTTGTATCTACCAGGACAACAGATATCATTTGCTGACTACATGGTACAATACAACTAAAAAACTCCATCAGATCTACCACACATTTCCCCATTAATTTAGCAAAGCCAGAAGACTGAGGGAATGCTCAAAGCTACAGGACTTCTGGAACATGGTGAAAACTGTTGTAAATACTATCGCTGGTGTACACCTTACAAGTAACCCAGCAGTATAACTACTCTACCCAGTATAACTACTACATGATACACTGATTGTCTATAAAACACCACAAAAAAAATTGTTAATACATTACTCGAATGTGGGCAATTCAAGAAATGAAGACTCTTAACACTGATGATACAAAATAAAAATAAGAGAAATATCTAAACATTTAAACACCTTTTCTATTTTATAACGTGTAGATTTAAGGAAAAAATAACTAATGGCCAAGACACTGCTATATAATTGTTCTAGGAAATACTGGGAACTGTCATATGGAAAACAGAAGCAATAACAGCTTCTAGTCATTATGAAAAAGATAATCTGTGGGAGGCCACATAAACCTTTAGCGGCTTTGGCCAAAAACCAGCGGAGATGGGTGAACTTTGTTTTGCTGGTGGCTCGTCAAACACTGGCTGAGGCCTGGCATCAACAGTTCCTTCCTCTACATAACCAAGGTCATGGGGACCATGGTGCGTGAGAAGCTCACTTCCATTCTGAACTACACACACACGCTCATATCCTAAATTATGGGAACCGTGGATAGCATATAATGCCGATCTGCACCTGGACTGCTCTAGGCTCTCAACCTGATAATGCTGATGTACAGTAGCTCTCAGATGTGGCAATATGGTAGTTTACCACAGAACCCACTGCCCCCCTTTCCTCCTTTTTCTCTTCTCTTTCTCCTACTCTTTACTTTTAGTCTCTGGCCTTTATGGGCTTTTTTCCACACACTCACATGGAATGTGGGTACTGTCTTTACCCTCAGGCTGAAGGTGGTACTGATCAACCACGAGGTGCAGACTCCCCACCTTCAAACGACCCTCTGCACGACTTTGCACCTGTATCTTGGTTGTGCTGGGTTTATGTTCTGGCTTTACCAAAGACTCATATCTCATTTTACACTGCCTTTATTATCATTAGCCTACTGGCCCATATTGTTTTCCCATTATTATCTCATTTATTGCCTTTTGTTTTATAATCCTGTGCTGTATGTTATTTCTGAAAACCCCAATAAATGTTTTTGTAAAAGAAAAAACGATATCTTGTTTGATCTTAAAGGACATCCGTCCTGAAGATATATGGAGGGTGCCATTATTAGCCTCTCCATCTGAAAATGTTAGCTGCCTGACAATTACGTTGGTCCAATGTTTTTAGTAGTTTCCAAGTTACTTACCTGCAACAAGAATAGAGATCAGGATTTCTGACTTTTTTTTGCTGCGTGCATGTTAGTGACTCAAAGTAGAGAAGTTAGAGACTGGGTAACTAGCATTTTCAGAAGAGTTACCACTAGCAGTCTCCTTATTTTTGTCAGTACAGACTTCAAATAATAAGTGCAACTAAGTAGACTTTGTGCAAAAGTCCCGTAAAACATTGGAAATAGTTAAAACAATTGAAATGTGTAGATTTAAAATGTATCTATAGCCAAAACTGTTCTGTTTTTTTTTTTGCATAAAATAAGAATTGGTTAAAACCCCAATTACATTCTTTTGCTCTTCTTGTTTCTGTAGGAGAGATTTTTCTTCTTTCAGTCCCATAAACACAATAAACAGTAAGTAAAAATCTTACCCAAAATGGTGGGATCACTACTAGAATAGCAGTCCCCATTGGTAGATTTTCTCTCACCTTCAGATTACAACTGTACAATTTGGGGATTTTCCATAATTTCCTTTCCTAGTGACAGTGGTCACAGGACAAAAAGTAAGTATGAATTAACGCAGTGGGGCACAGACAGCAATAAAAGCTGACAAATTCTAACTTCTCACTGCTCTATCTAAAACTAAAGAAAGCGTTTTGCCTTGGAAATTGAGAAACCGAACACATCATTCAAGGCAGGGGTGCCCAACCATGTGGACCGCAACCTCCTGCTCTAGGACGGAATAGAATAGAATAGAATATTGTTATTAAAGGTACGTTTATTACTAAAATCACAGTGTATATATGGGCATATCTGTTCTCCAGTGGTTACTGGGCTGCTTTCAAACTAATCTGCAGGTGCAGAGCAGTGCACCTGCGGGTTACCTGCACTGAGCCATAGACTTGTGTTATTACCTGCGGGTTTGGTGAGCTTTCTGAAAGTGCACGACACCTACAGGATATAATAGAAGTCAAAGTGCAACTAACCTATAGGAAAGCCACAGGTGAACTGTGCTTTACCCGCAGTGCGGGTAAACAACAGTGCATCAGTGCGAAAACATCTCTAGGCCCCTTTTACACGGTCAGTCCAACCCAATCGGACCCTTTATTCACCTCTAAGGAGTGGCAGATGTACATGGACTTGTGTCCGTTTACAAATGCCTACCTCCATTCCGATCTGCTGAAAAAAAAAGAGTAGAGTGGGATCTATAGAGTAGACTGGGCTGCCTTCCACCCGCTCTGCTCATTGTGGCCCACGACCATTTACCAAGTCACTTAAGTGACCCTCGCTCTTCAAAAGGTTGGGCACTCCTAATTTAAGGCATAGTCCACTTTATGGATTTTTTTTTATAAATGTACTGTACCTATGATGTTAAAATAAAAAATGTTTTTAAAATAAAAAATGTGCATCTATTACATTTTTGCAAACAGACCTGCAGAGCTTGGCAACCTCCATCAGTGCATCTTGGGTGCAATGTACAGGCTCTTGTATTGTTTATCCCCAGGCCCAGATCTGTAAGGAATTAGACCCCCTTGTTATAGGGCTGAAGGAAGTAATAAAAGAACTACAAGAGTCCCTCTGCCATGGTATGCTCATTCACAAATCCTTGTAAGTGGATGATGTGGCTGTATGTAGGTTGCTATGCACAGCTTTTGCTCAATAAGGCAAATGACAGATGTCTGTAGGACAAAGCACTCCGCAATTCAGGAAAGTGGTGGGGAAGCAGTTTGAGGGTGAGGGTTGTTTGCTTCATGCAAGCCTTAAATATTGGTGTAACATGAAACATGGTCCAAAAGAAAGACCAAGCATTTAAAAAGTTACAATAAATTAAGGTGTT
The DNA here is from genome assembly GCF_905171775.1 of Rana temporaria. NCBI lineage: Eukaryota > Metazoa > Chordata > Amphibia > Anura > Ranidae > Rana > Rana temporaria. The sequence goes on from NC_053490.1 coordinate 428,946,370, forward strand.
AGGGAGCTCAACCCTGTGTATTAGGGCCTTGTTCCATTATATGGAAAAGTGTATTTGATTGCAAGTTTTAAAGTTTACCTTTGCATTACCATGTAATAGAACATTATCTGTTTGTCTCTGTCTATGTCTATGAAAATATTTCTAATGCCACGTCGGTAATATCTGTATGTGTGAACACATCTACATATGTGAATAACATTCTCATAAATAAACATCAAAGAGAGCAGCCCGTGTCTCCAGGCCACAGTGTATGAGTTATCTCAGCCTCTGGTGCTGCGCTCGTCTTTGTAGAAATATGTTTGTAAGTGCAGGTGGGGAGAATGACAAGTTCCCTTGTTCTTCCCATGTCTGTGGCAGAGAAAAATGCTAGTAGAATTGAGTGACCTAGTAAAAATAGAATTTGCCAGAAGCGGACAGTTCTATTTCTAATTTGGGAACATAGGGGACCATGCATTGAAAATGTATGTTTCTAAGAATGCATTTAACCTTCTCGCAGTCATGTGTCTGAGTGACACATAACAGGAAAGCAATGAATTGCTTCTCATTATTTTCTGTATTGCTCTGCCAAAACCTCCATGTCACCTATCCTGACCCGTGACGTTTTCTTCAAAGGCTCTTTACATAGATATTGGCTTTAAATAGACAAGAGAAAGCCTCAGGATAAAACGATTTAAGTCTTGATGCATCTTTGTGCTTTAAAATCAAAACACCCGGTGGATATTTTGCTGAATCACTATCTAACGTTTTAGGCCCCATTCAGACGTGGCGGTTTGGAAGCTTTTCCCCAAAAAGGCACAGGGGCTTCTTTTGGGAATAGGCTACCCTATGCGTTGCACGTGAAAATCGCCCACACAAAATCGTCAGCGGGAATGAGTTCCCGCTCTGCGAAGGGTTGACTGGAGCCTAAGGCACAGCAGACAAAATCAATGATCGATTCCTTATTATTGGTAGTTAAAGCTTTGATATCTAAATACTTTCTGTCAGATGGTATAATGTTGACTAAATAATGGTTCTTACTATTTTTTTATTTGCCTCGGGTTAAAGAAAAAAATGTAATCTTAGAAAGTTTAAGGCCTCGTACACACGATAGGTTAACCAGAGGACAACGGTCTGATGGACCGTTTTCATCGGTCCAAACCGATTGTGTGTGGGCCCCATAGGTTATTTAACCATAGGTTAAAAAAAAGCCAACTAGCTTTAAATTTAACCTATGGATTCCTAACCGATAGGAAAAAAATGATCGTTAGTAGGCACAACCATCGGTTAAAAATCCACGCATGCTCAGAATCAAGTCGACGCATGCTTGGAAACATTGAACTTCGTTTTTTTCAGCACGTCATTGTGTTTTACGTCACCGCGTTCTGACACAATCGTTTTTTTAACCGATGGTGTGTAGGCACGACGGACCATCAGTCAGCTTCATCGGTTAACCTATGACAACGGTCCATCAGACCGTTCTCATCGGATAGACTGATCGTGTGTATGAGGCTTAAGACTTTATGGGATCCTTGGTCTAAATGTATTCCTACACCAGTGGTTCACTACTTCAGTCCTCAGGTACCCCCAACTTGTCATGACTTCAGGATTTCCTTCATTTTGCAAATGTGCTTTAAGTCAATGTCAATTATTTGGTATGTATGACAACTGTTCTAATGGAAATCACCAAAACATGCCTGTTGGGGTTACATGAGGACTGAGGTTGGTAACCACTGTACTACACCATTATTTAAAACTTCACTAGTCAACTTGAGTACACCAAATGTGTGTGGAGACACCTCCAAATCATTGCGTTCAGATATTGTCAGTGAAGGGTACTGTTGATGCTACAGCATGCAGAGATATTTAAAATAATTGTGCACTTCCAGACTTGTGGAAATAGTTTGGATAGGGTCTTTTTCTATTTCAGTATGACTGTGCCCCTTTGCACAAAGCCAGGTTTAGGAAGACATGGTTTGACAAGTTTGGTATGTGGAACTGCGCAATCATATATATATATATGTGCAGTGGTTGAGTGTCCATGTATGTCTCTGAGTATCAAGTGTATCTCTAAATTATTGTGTTACAGTATGTCTTTGATGAGTAATAGAGTACTAGACATTTTATATACCGTATTTATCGGCGTATACCGCGCACTTTTTTGCCCTGAAAATCAGGGCAAAATCGTGGGTGCGCGGTATACGCCGATACCCGCGCCGAGTTTTGAATACTGCGCCGACATATACCGAGCGCAGTACACTCGTGTATTGTCGGGCAGTCTCGGGTCCTCTCACGCTGACGTCCTGGACGTACAGGACGTCAGTGCAAGAGTAGCCGAGCCTGCCCGACAATACACGAGTGTACTGCGCTCTGTATTTGTCGGCGCAGTATTCAAACTCGGTGCGGGAAACGAGTGGGGAGGACGCCGCAGAAGGACGCCGGACCCGACGAAGAGGACACCCGAAGCCGCAGACGGACGCCGGACCCGACGAGGCCGCCGATGGACGCCGCGCAAGACACCAAAACTGTAAGTACAAAAAACTTTTTTCCACAGGAATTGGGGGCAACTTTAGGGGTGCGCGCTATACGCGGGAGCGCGCAATACCGCGATAAATACGGTAGTTTTCAATTTATTTTATTCAATTTTTATACACAGATATGGCTTTTATTACATTCCCAATAAGCATATATAAATTACATTTAAAATAAAACACAACATCACATTGACAACAATATGGGTCTATCCTACAACCTCCTAATTTTTCTTCTCTCTTCCCTCCTTTACCACCGCTTTCCCCTAACCCCCTCACCCCCCGTAAAAGAAAAAGGACATTTTATATAATATGGTACCTATTAAGTTTAAAAGTAACACTATGAAATCTTTTCTATATTGTATATTGGTTCTGAATCGGAATCTACAGTATATTGTAACAAATGGCCTTTACCAGGGTGCCTTCAGGTTACTTCCGTGGTGCTTTGGTAAAATGCCTAAATATTGCCCAAATATTGCATAGAAACAGTAAAGCCGTGTACACACGATCGGTTTGTCAGATGAAAACAGACTGATAGACCGTTTTCATCGGACAAACCAATCGTGTGTGGACCCCATCAGTCTTTTTTCCATCGGTGTTAAAAAATAGAACATGTTTTACATTTTCCTATGGATAAAAAAACGATAGATAAATCCGATCGTCTGTGTGGAACTCCATTAGAGAAAAATTCACGCATGCTCAGAATCAAGTCGACGCATGCTCGGAAGCATTGAACTTAATTTTTCTCAGCACGTCGTAGTGTTTTACGTCACCACGTTGGACATGGTCGGATTTTGACTGATGGTGTGTAGGCAAGACTGATGAAAGTCAGCTTCATCGGATATCCGACGAAAAAATCCATCGGATTAGATTCCATCAGATATCCGATCGTGTGTACAGGGATTTACAGTGAGTGAGTAAAGCCTACCTTTTAGTTACACAAAGCCACAGGTTTTCATTGTGCATCATTATAACCTTCCAGCCATGGAAGTCAAAATGATTTTTGGGTGGAACTCTGCTTAAGTATAATGGGGGAAAAACGCAAATCCATGCTTCTTCTTTAACATTGAAAGTAATCTAAAAAAAAAATGATGCTGAAATGACTGTTTACAGGGTATAGAGACATAATAGTTAACTGATTCCTTTTAAAAACGATTAAAAATAGATAAAGGATCAATCTTATAATGTGCCTGTAGTTTCTAGTTTCGTTTTTGCATGTTGTTTCCTGCATCTCTGCTGTACAGAGCCACAGAGCCAATACAGGGCAGTGATGGTTTGGAAAACAAAACTGATTGGTGCTGAGGGGTTTTAGACACACAGTAATCACACCTCCTTGATTAGTGACCACAGAGAGAAAACTCCCAGCACTGTGGTTATCAGGAAACAGACAACCAGGAAGTGTGTAGATCAGAGAAGAATTACAGCAACTTTAGAGCAAAAACGAACAATGAGGACATGAAAACAGCACTGCATTAAGGTAAAGGAAGCTATTAAGATAAAAAAAAAAAAATCCTTTACAAACCCTTTAATTTACAGCATTTTTTACACCTGTCTACAACATTTGCACAATCTGCCTTTTTTTACATCATTATTATTATTTTTTTCAGACATCTTTTTTTACATCTAATCTTGATACTATTTGGGAGAGGTTCTAACCTTTTGCCTGAAGTTTATTGGATTTAAATCATTATTATACATCATAAGGCATGACATACGTTTCATCTCTAGGGTGATCTTTAGCTGTGGTGGAATGTAACCTGAGGGCTTCCAGTATTAAAACTGAGTGTGTGAAGTTCCCCCCAAAAAAACTCACTTTGATTTTCAGCAGAACACTTAATATTTTGGACTTTTCTGTATAGAAGCTTTGTTTCAATTTCCAGAAGTCCCACCTGGCCACGCCCTTATAATCTCATGTTATAATAACGTCTCCACTGTTATTTTGCTTGCTTTTAATCACAGCATGCAACTTTGTATCTAGTTATGGTATGTTAATTAGGGAATAAAACATAGATATTATGTCATGTGAATCGGAAGCCTCCACACACAGTCTTGTATATACAGAGTCTTTTGATGGCCTCTGCTCACAATAGGGATCATTGGAAGCTTCTGCATGCACCCAAATTAAAGAATCACTTTATCCCACAATTAAATAAAATGGTGGTCTGTGTGGAGCCTGAGCATGTTCCCTATTTTCTTTTCAGTTGTGCAATGTATATGTTAATATTGCTATGTTTTTGTCTTATTTCTATTAATATGGTATGTTGAAACTTACGTATTTTAGGAACTTTGTATAATGTTTGTATAATTATTATATTTCATGGTTCTGATTGAAATTGTATTAGCACTTTATTAATGGTTGGTGCTTATTACATTATTTAGACCCGGGTTGTTATATATACGCAGATGAGGTAATATATTTGAGGGACACATATACAGTAAATTACGTATCATTTTTGAACTGATGGATTTTGGATTTTTCCTCATGAATTTGTATTTTGGGAAACTTTTTAAATGTTTTAATTGGTTGAGGATTTATATATTATGGAACAAAAATAATTATTTGTAATTTGATCAACTTTGGTTAGTGCAGATGTTTTTATAGTGTCCTAAGGTACATCTAAGGTCAAAATTAAAACTGTAATATATACTGTATGCAGCTTACTAGTCCTCAGCTGTGGTGGCTGCATTTGTTTCCTTTCAGACTGTTTTAAATGCATTTCCACATGCAGTGGTGTATTTAGGTTTTGTGCTGGCCTAGGCCTGACTAAACTCGTGCACCTCCTAATTTAAATATGACCCACCCCTTCCTGTCAAGGCCACACCCCTTTCTGTTTAAGAACCGCCCTAACATTTTTAAATAGGTACACTAGTTCTGAGGGCATGGGGGGGAGGGCAATGGATTTCCTTCATTTGCATAGATTTCCTCTCACTTCCTGTTTGGCTATGGGGCAGGAAGTGAAGGGAAATGTCTGCAATGGGACAGGGATGGTAAAAAATAAACTGACAGGGGCTCTAACCCTCCCTTACTCTATCCAAAATGAAAAAAAGAGTGTTGCCTATAGTTCTACTTTAAGCCCAAATTTCTGATAAGAAGATATAACCATGCCAATGGTGCAGCAGAAAACATATAGCACAATGAGGAAGGTTTGTGGTCCAGGATGATAGGACAGTCAAAATTAGAAGCGGCACCCAAGCCCCCCCCCCCACAGTTGCGGAATGCTGGCCACCCGCATACCGGAAGCAGTGCGGCTGCTTTATGGAGGCGCTAGACTAATTTGCCTTTCAGCCCAGTCCGCCCCATAAGACTGGCGCGACACTAAAAGTGCAAGTTGACGGGGACACTTTCCGTGCTGCCTCAGGCCTGGGCCTTGTTGGCCTAGGCCAAGATACAGCGTTGTCCACATGGTGATTCTGATAATAACATACTTCTAGTCCTAGGACGACAATGCTTACTTGCCCTACAGGGCAACAGAAACAGGATAGTACTTCAGGACTGAGGACAACGGGCCATATTCTCGTAGATCGGCGCATATTTACTCAGGTGTAGCGCATCATAGATGCGCTACGCCGGCTTAACTTGGAGAGAGCTCTCCCATATTCCCGTACCACATGCGTCCTACGTTGCGCTCGCGGAGCTGAAATGTGTCGGCGTAAGTAGGCGCAAGTGACGGTAGGAGGGATGTGGGCGTGAAGAATGCTAATGAACCGTGACCCCATGCAAATGATGTCCAGACCGAACGGAGCATGCGCCGGACGTGCCCCGCCCTCTGCGCATGCGCAAAACAACAGTAGTCGTAAATCCCTGCTGAGTTGGGCCGGCCCAGTGCATAAAAGCGTCACCACATGCGCCCAACGAGTGCAAAGTGACTCCATTTATTCTGTTGGTGGTGTCCGTGAGATTTTGCTCTTTAGCTTTGCAATGCCTGGACCCAGGAAGGAAAGGAGAAAAAAAAATTTCAGCCAAGATGAGAGGGCCATCATAGTCTCTGCCATGGAGAGATACGATTCAAGACTCCATGGTGCTGACAGTGGCAGCACAAGTAAAACAAAAAAGGAGGAGATCCTTAGGAAAGTGACTGCCCAGGTCAATGCCTTAGGCCATGAGGCAAGGACCCCCCAGGACATTCTTAAAAAAATGAATGACCTGCGTGGTGTGGTCAGGAACAAGATGGCCATCATTGCAAAGCATGCCAGGGGCACAGGAGGGGGGCCACCCTGTTCTACCCGGCTCACTCAAGAGGAGGAAGTGATTGCCCGCTGCCTTCGGAGGGAGCAGGTGGAGGGCCTGGAGGGCCATGACTCAAGTGAGCCACCCATGAGGACAGGTAAGTGTGTTTTATCTTCTATCTGGTGTGTTGCATGTGTGGTGGGGGTGGTGGGTTATGTGACAAATGTGTGGGTCCACCAACATGTGAATGTTTTGTGTCATCCACAGGTGAGCAGGATGAAGCGGGGCCATCCAATGCTGCCAGTGGCCGTCACAGACCATCATCCACTGAGCAGTCTGCTTCTGTGACTGACCTCCTGGGAAGCCAACAGGCCTTGGTGGAGGGGAGTGGTCAGTCCTCCGCGCAGGAGGTTGTTGAGGAGGAGGTCCAGGAAGAGGTGGTCCAGGAAGAGGTGGTCCAGGAAGAGGTGGTCCAGGAAGAGGTGGTCCACAGCGAGCAGGAGGTCTTCCTTTTTTTGGAGGAGTCGCATGTGGTGGCAGGACCATCACAAAGCCCCCGCATCTCCAGCCCCTCAGGGTCCTCCAACACCCTCTCCAGTCCCTCCCGTCCCATCCCCCTCATCTCCAGCCCCTCAAGGTCCTCACTCTATGCAAGGGGCCCAGCCACTCCTGTCCCCAGGAGGGCAACCCACAGGACAAGGGTTGCGGCAGAAATGCTGCATGAGAATCTGGCCAGGCAGCAGGACCAGCAAAGCCGTCATATGGGGGAAATCTTGGTGGAGTTGAGGCGCCTGTCCGACAGCTTGGCCTCCTCGGGAGCAGTACCAGATGCTCTCCAAGATGTGGCTGGAAACAGCGCAGCCACAATCACCAGCCTGGGTGAGCTGCAGACTACAACTGCCGAACTTGTGGGGGAGGTCAGGTGCCTGCGAAGGGCTGTTCAGGCCCAGACCGCTACCCAGGAGTCATTGCTCACCCGCATAGCACTAGCTTTGGAGGGCAGACAGGCAGGCAGGGAGGCACCTGGGGATGTTCCTCCACCTGGAGATGTTCCTCCACCTGGAGATGTTCCTCCACCTGATGCCCCAGCTCCCCCCAGGCAAGTGAGGGCCAGGAACCTGGGCACCAGGCGTAGCCCGCGCCGGGGCAAGTGATTATTTATTCTTCTATTGCTCTGGTTAAGAGTTTTATTTAATATTTGCTCTGGTTAAGAGCTTTTTTAATTATTTGCTCTGGTTAAGAGCTTATTTTATTATTTGCTCTGATTAAGAGCTTTTTTTTTAATTTTGGGTGCTGCACACAGGCAGTGTTGCAGAGTACAGTGTGAATGGTGTGTGAATGTGGGGTGGTGACATTCCTGCCAGTAAGGGGGGTCACCCTCGGGCGCTGGTGATAAGTTCTCCCCAGGTCCGTATGAATGACGTATGAATGGACAGCAACATCATTGGGGCCTTGACGCGGCGTTGCTGCTCCTTAGTACCGTGCGGTGTACTTCGGTCTAATCCAATGTTCTGTGCATGTGGGGTGTGTGTTAGGGACCACAGTGGTGTGCATGCGTGCATTTTCTGTGTGCCATGTTTAATGTTTGTGTTTAACGTTCAAAGATTCGCTCCACGAGACATCTCCTGACTGCTGTACCATCAGCAGACGGGGTAGCCTCGGTTAGGGGGGGACATGGTGGTTGGGGGGTCAGGTCCTCACGTAGGTCAATCTGCAGGCCCTTTCTCACTGCGAAGTTGTGCAGCACGCAACATGCAGCGATGATTTGGCACACGAAGTTGGTCGAATACAGCAGGGTACCCCCAGTCTTATCCAGGCATCGAAAGCGTGACTTAAGGAGGCCAAATGTTCGCTCAACCACTGCACGGGTGCGTGCGTGTGCTTCGTTATATCTTCTCTCTCCTGGTGTTTGCGGATTGCGGAATGGAGTCATGAGATGAGGTCCCAGGGCATATGCAGAGTCACCTGGAAGGGAAAAGACAGGAGGATGTTAGTCATGCATGTGCCCCTCGTGATGTCTGCATCATGGGGGGGGACAGTCATACCTGACACCCATGTCACTCACCAACCAGCCAACTGTCCCCATACACATTCTGCTCAAATTGTCTTGGGATGTCACTTTGCCTGAATATAAAGCTGTCATGGCTGGATCCGGGGTGTTTTGCACGGACGTGCCATATGAGTGCATCCACGATCACTTGGACATTGATGGAATGCCAATGTTTTCTGTTGCGGTATATGTGCTCGGTCTCGTGGGGGGGCTGTATTGCCACATGGGTACAATCAATTGCACCCACAGTGTGTGGGAAACCATCAATTAGGCAGAAATCTGTCATTGCCTTCAGCCGCATGTCCTCCTGGGTGGGTCTGATTATGTGGTGCGACATGCGTCGGAGTATTGCGGGGACAACTTGGTGCACGCATCTACTCATGCTGGTTTGGGATATCCCAACCACGTCTCCACTGGTTCTTTGAAAAGAGCCTGTGGCAAGAAAATGCAATGTTGCCAGGACCTTCACCAGTGGCTGCACTGCATGGGATCGTTGTGTTGGGCTGCTGATGTCATTCTGCAGGGCTCTGGTAATTTCAAGGATGGCATCAGGGCTGAATCTATAACGGTGATACACATCCACATCAGCCATGCCAAAGAGGCTAATGCGCTGTGGGTAGATCCTCTCATGTGCCCTCCTACGTGCCCTCCTCCTTCTAAGTGCCTCTTCCTCCTCACACACTAGCAGTGCTAAGACCACGCCTGCCCCTGGCATGTTGGCATACGAATGTGTTGTCCGAAAAATTTGGTTGCTCAGCTCGTCCGGGATGGTGTTGCTGTATTTGCTTTTTTCAAGCTAACTTACTCAGGTCTGGAGCAAAGTTAACCGAGCTTTATAAGGGGTAACTTTCAGCCGGACAATCGTCTTACGCGCACAGCGCGTAGCCTAAGCCGATCGCGAGTAGGTTCGGGAATTAGTGCATCTACATCATTTGCATATTTGAATACTAATTCTATGGCAGCCTAGGATGCCATCAGCTGAAATATACGCCTACGCTGCGTAAACTTAAACTAGTTAAGACGGACAGGAGTAGCCTGATTTCTGGCGGATCTGGTTCTGTGACTACGGCGCATAGATAGGACGGCGCATCTTTACACTTACGCCGCGCATCTCCATATACGCCGGTGTAACTTGTTTGAGAATATGGCCCAACCTCTCTAAGGCCTCGTACACATGACCAGGTTTCTCGGCAAAAAACAGAAAGAAAATTGCTTCTTGACTAAATTCCCGTTTGTGTGTGTGAGGCATTCAGGTTTCTCATCTGGAAATCTGGCCAGAATCTCGACAAGAAAAAAGAGAAACTGCTCTCTTTTTTTCTCGTCGAGATTCTCGTTTTCCTGTTTCCAGACGAGAAACCTGAGAGTGTGTATACTTACCTGTCGCCGTGGAAACCTGCGCATGCTCGAAATGACTTTGACACATGCGCGGTAGCTTCCATGGCATAGGTAGGGTGAAGCAAGATGGCGGCGACGGCATTGAATGTGACGGGCGCATGCTTGTCGTACACGATGAAGTCACCGCGTTCTTTCCTTTCAAGAGAACTGCGGTTCTTTTAAAAAGAAAGTCAGTACACTCGGGCGGCAAGAGTTTCTTGCAATGAATCTCGTCGGGGAAAACTACGGGTTTTTCCTGACGAGATTCTCGGTCGTGTGTGCGAGGCCTTAGGCCTTCATCCTGACCCACAAACTCTGTGCCTAGAAATGCACGTGGTGGTACAGATTCCCTTATAAGTTGCACTCTATCTTCCCACAACTCCCCAATATAAATTAGGGATGTAATACCCAACCGGGTACAATGTTACATATACAGTATGGTGGACTGCTCTATCTGCTTTCAAAATACGATGCTCCACACAATTTGTCCATCTCTCTATTGTACCTTTGTCTGTTGCCTTAGCCAAGAAAAGCCCGGTTTTTCATCAGAGCCACTGGGGCAGTAATACTGTACGTGGACACTGGAACATTACTAACCCTCCATCTTTAAGGAATGAGTAGAAGAGATGCCATTTTTGAAGTGCATGAAAGAGCTGATGGCCAATGCACAAGATCACTAGACACAATACTACACTGTATGTTTCATGGCTGTACTTATGCATTACAGTGCAGTTTTAAACATTATTGGCTACATGGCCGTCCCCACTGTAACCTTGCTATAGTAGTGGAGATGCCCCTTCCTCAGTCAGACACCCTCCTCCACCTTTTCTTTTCTCCCATCACCTTCTTTTCACCCTCAACCCCTCTAAATTTCTCCTTTACTCAAGATCTCTCTTCCCTAAATCTTCTCCTCTGTTTGCATTCTTCTTTAATTTTTACTGTTTTCAACATGGAATCCGTTTTCAATTTCCTCCATCATTGCAGAGAATTTAGGTTTGTCTGGCAGGCTGGTAGTGACTGTTTCAACACTACGGCCGCGTACACGGTCTTTCCAAACCGATGAGAATGGTCCGACGGGCCATTTCCATTGGTTCACCGCTGAAGTGGCCTGATGGTCTGATGTGCGTACACACCATCGTTCCAAAAACCGATCAGGTCAGAACGCGGTGACGTCAAGCACACAACGTGCTGAATAAAATGAAGTTCAATGCTTCCAAGCATGCGTCGACTTGATTCTGAGCATGCGCGGGTTTTGAACCGATGCTTTTCTGTACTAACCATCGGTTTGGACCAATCGGGCAGCGGTCCATCGGTTCGATTTTAAAGCATGTTTTAAAATTTTGGACTGAAGGAAAACAGACCGATGGGCTATACACACTGTCGGTTTGGACCGATGAAACTGGACCTCGGTCCATTCTCATCGGTTTTGTCCGACCGTGTGTACGCGGCCTAAGGTGATTGTTCAGGACAAAATGTATTGCAACAAGCCAACTCATTCTTGGATCCTTTATCCTCTGATCTCTACTTTTGGTACTTTACTATGTACTGTATTAAAAACTTAAATAAATACAATCTTAAAAAAAATGCTAGTGCTTCAGCCTATGGTTTACTCTATACCTGCCGCACATTGTAGTTCCGGTCATTGTTCTTAGACAGAGCGCAAAGCCCAAAGTACCTTCTACACAGTGTTCCAATCAAAGACACTACTCCGGTAGTGTGATCTTTATTGATTGGCTCAGAGTAGTTGTGACACAGTAGTGAATAACATAGGGCCGGAACAACTAATCGATTAATCGACAACTAATCGATTATGAAATTAATCGATTGAAATTTTCATAATCGATTAATCGGCCAGTAACATAAAGGGGTTAAAAAAAATTTAATTAGCCCTTTATAGTACAAAAAAGCAAATCGCTACTGTAAATATTACTTTCACTGTCCCACAGTAAAAAAATTAACCCCTTACAGTAGCGGTTATTTGCTCTTTTTGTACATATTTTTGTTTTTTTAACCCCATTATGTTACTAAACATCTCAGGCCTGGATCACACCTCTGTTGTTTGGTGCTTTTTGCAGAAACACAATACAGTTCATTTACATGTTTTCCTATGGCACACGTTCACATCCAGGATTTTTTTCAGCTGCTGCGTATTTGGAAAGGGCAAGGACTGAATGGAGAAGCTGCAGAAAAGCATGTAATGTGTTTTTGCGGCAATTTGTGTTTTGTAATCTGCCCAACAACAAATTGGGCCAAACATTTTTTAAAATTTTTTTTTAGGCTATTATACGTGTAATCGATTAATCGAAACAATAATCGGCCAACTAATCGATTATGAAAATAATCGTTAGTTGCAGCCCTAGAATAACATACAATTTTCTGGAGGAATTCCAGACAAAGGTATATTTACAGGGTCATTTTTAAGCACAGTTAACATCTCTAAAGGCCCGTACACACGATCTGACTTTTTGACAACAAACCTCAGAAGGACCTGTTTTTGCAGACAATCCGACCGTGTGTACGCTCCATCGGACAAACTTTTTCGCTTTTTCATCGGACATATGTTCGCTGTGTGAACAGACAAACTTTCCGGCAACAAATGTCCGATGGAGCAAATCCAATTGTGTGTACACAAGTCCATCGGACTAAAGTCCAAAGTACAAACATGCATGCTCAGAACCAATGCTAAAGATCAGACAACAATAGCAGAAGTTGCCCAAAGGGTGGCGGCAAAGAGCAGAAAAACCACGTAGTATGTCTGTTACGTCATTACGTTTGTGTTTGTTGGCTGAAAAAGTCCTACCGCGCATATGCAAACCAAGTTCACGGACAAATCCCTTCGGAGAAAAATCCACGGAAAAGTCCATTGGAAGTCCGATCGTGTGTATGAGGCTTTAGGCCCTGTACACACGAGAGGATATCCGTTGGAAACGGTCCGCCGGACCGTTTCCAGCAGACATTTCTGCTCCCGATTTTGATCTGATGGCTGTACACACCATCAGATCAAAATCCCTGTGGTGACGTGGCCGCACCGTCGCCGCGACGATGACGCGGCGACGTGCGTGACCCTGGAAGGTAAATACTTCCACGCATGCGTCGAATCACTTCGACCTTAGGCCCCGTACACACGATAGAATCCATCCGCTGAAAAATCTCAGCGGATTAGTTTCAGCGGATAGATTCTATGGTGTGTACATTCCTGCGGATATTTATCCGCGGAGATTTCCCAATTCAAGCAGATAAAAATTTGTAGACATGTCTACAAATCTATCCGCTTGAATCGATCCCAACGGATTGATCCGCTGGTCTGTACAGACTCACCGAAACAATCCGTCCGAAGGGATCCCTCGCATGCGTCGTAATGATTCGACGCATGCGTGGAATTCCTTATATGACAGCGTCGCGCTCGTCGCCGCGTCATCATCGCAGCGACGGCGCGACACGTCATCGCGAGGGGATTTCGGCGCGGATTTCGATCCTATGGTGAGTACACTCCATCGCATCCAAATCCGCTGAAATCCTCGAGAGGATTTATCCGCGGAAACGGTCCGCTGGACCGTATCCGCGGATAAATCCTCTCGTGTGTACTAGGCCATAGTGTTTCATATAACATATGAAATCTTCACTATTTGAATTCAAGTTAGTTCAAATTTTTCTAAAGGCAAAACCTTTCTTTTCCAATTTGGATAGAGTAAAGGAGGGTTATAACCCCAATTAGGTTATTTTTGCCATCAGTGTCCCATAGGGGAGATTTCCCTTTACTTTATGTCCCATAGCCAAACCAGGATCTGGAAGGAAATCCCTCTTTGTCACCAGGGTCCCCAAACTAGGGTCCCATTGGAAGATTTCCCCTCTGCTTCTGTTCTGTTGATAGCCCAAACCTTTTCTTTTACTTTCAGTGATAATGGTAAACAGGACAAATGAAGTGGGTGGATTTCCCTAACAGGAGGCACAGACAGACATTAAAGCTGACAGATGTTCGAAGCCCTCTTCACTATATCCAAAACGTCCCAATTTTTTTTTGCCTTTGGTTATACTTTAAAGCTTTGTAAATGAAGCTAATTATGGAGAACTTCTAAAAAGCGTTTACAGCTATATATATGTAAAAGTTCCCACACCTGTGCAGAAACCAATCTGTAAAGTTGTTATGCAGTTTATTTCTCTAAACTTCCACTGGAGGCGAAGGAATCAAGATTGCTGGTATTTCTCCGTATGGGATTACTGGGCATGAAATCATCTGAGATTTGGAGAACATTGCTGTCAGCTATGCCACTTCCATTTTTAATACTTAAAAGCCTTTCTTTTTTATAATCATCATGTAATATGTGCAGGGCTGGACTGGGACAAAAATTTGGCCCTGGACTTAATCCAGACTGGCCCACTTTAATTCAATAAAATGCTGCCCCCAACCCCCCGAAAAATCACGCCCACCAAAAGGCCCCTACATCCATTATTGTATGTCATGAGAGGGTGAGAGAGAGAGAGGGAGGGTTGAGGGAAAGTGGGTGAGAGGGGGTGGGTGAGAGAGGGGGGTGAGTGTATGAAAAAGAGAGTGAGTGTAAAAGAGAGGGGGTGAGTGTAGGACCCCTTTTTACACTGAGGAGTTTTTTAGGCACTTTTGGGCTAAAAATAGCGCCTGTAAAGCGACTGAAAAACGCTTTCGCTGCAGTCCCAGTGTGAAAGCCTGAGTGCTTTCACACTGGGGTGCTGCCAGGGCATTAGAAAAAGTCCTCCAAGCAGCATCTCTGTTTTAAAAAACGGCCCACTGAGCCATCGGCCCACCGGGAAACTCCCTGTAGTCCCAATGGCCAGTCCATCCCTGAATATGTGCATAGTGGTAATTTACATGTAGTTAGTTGTAGAAGACAGAGGTGCAGCAGAACAGACCCTACATATTGATGTCTGCCAATAGCGGAGTACACTGCATTTTCTATTAAAGCGGGATTCCAACCACAATTAGCATTTTTTAAATGTATGTCCTTTCATCCTGCGTTTTTATAATATAAATCTGGTCACTTACTATTTTACAATCCGCCCCGCTCCACATAGATATTCAAAAAAGATAGTTTATAAAACTATGTCCACACCGTTGTCATTTTGCTTGTGGGCATTGTGAAGCCCACAAGCACTTAGGGCCAGATTCACAGAGGAAATACGCCGGAGTATCTACTAATTTGTATTCGTATTTTCAAATTTGCCGCGTCGTATCTTTGTTTGTAATTCACAAAAAAGATACGACGGCTTTTGGCTAAGATCCGACAGGCGTACGGCTTCGTACGCCTTCAGATTCTAGGTGTAATTTTCCGGCGGCCGCTGGGTGGAGTTTGCGTCTTTTTCCAGCGTCGGGTATGCAAATTAGCTGATTACGGCGATCCACGAAGATACGCGCGTTCGTCGCAATCTCTTACGTCGTCACTAGTCGGTTTTTCCCGTCGCAAAGGCCTGCTTTTTCATGGCTTATATTTAGAACAGCCATGTTAAAGTATGGCCGTCGTTCCCGCGTCGAATTTAAATTTTTTTTTTGTGTAAGACGTCCAGGAATACGAAACGACGTAACACACGTCGCCGTTCAAAAAATACATCGGGGCGCCGTAATTTCGCGCAAAGCACGTCGGGAAATTTTCACACGGAGCATGCACAGAACGTTCGGCGCGGGAACGCGCCTAATTTAAATGGTGCCCGTCCCATTTGAATTAGGCGGGCTTGCGCCGAGCGGATTTAAGTTACACCGCCGCAAGTTTACAGGTAAGAGCTTTGTGAATCAGGCACTTACGCTGTAAACCTGCGGCGGTGTAACGTAAATGGGATACCTTACGCCGTATTTGTACCTGAATCTGGCCCTTACTTCCTGGAAGTCTTGGATGGGGAGTGATAATTGGGTAGCACACTGCATCCTGGGAAATGATGACACACATTTCCCAGGGGCATTAGAGGAAGATGATGTCAGGATCCCAAAGGCGGATTTGGGATTATTTATTTATTTTTTATTTTTTTAGGTCTAATGAGCACAATAATGAAAAAAACATTTTGGGATGGAAACTCCACTTTAAGGTATCTAACAGATAATTTTCACACTGAATCAGTACTAGACATGCTGGTAAATACACTCACAAGATGACCTTTTCTTTCTGTCAGTGGTCTACTTGTGTGGCCATTAGATAACCATACAAACCACCCCTACAAAAAGGGAACTGGCCATGACAGTGTGTGATCTGGCCGCTGGGATGTTATCTAAACTCTACGGGCCAGATTCACAGAAGAGATACGACGGCGTTTCTCTGAAACGCCGTCGTATCTCTCAGAGTATCTATGCGGCTGATTCATAGAATCAGTTACACATAGATAGCCCTAAGATCCGACAGGTGTAATTGACTTACACCGTCGGATCTTAGGATGCAGTACCTCGGCCGCCGCTGGGTGGAGTTCGTGTCGTATTCCAGTGTCGGGTATGCAAATTAGCAGTTACGGCGATCCACAAAGGTTTTTCCCGTCGTTACATTGGCGCAAATCTTAGTTTCACGTCGCAAAGTTAGGGCTGCTATTAACATGGTGTAAAATTACTCCACCATGTTAAAGTATGCCCGACGTTCCCGCGTCGCTTTTGAATTTTTTTTTCCCGGCGTAAGTACGTTACGCACGTCGCGATTCACAAACACGCCGCGCCGCCGTATTTCGGCGGGCTTGCGCCGGACGTGTTTACGATACACCGCCGCAAGTTTACAGGTAAGTGCTTTGTGGATCGGGCACTAACACTGTAAACTTGCGGCGGTGTAACGTAAACAGGTTACGTTACACGGCCGCAATTGTATGTGAATCTGGCCCTACATGTGGGTAATTACATCAGACACTATTCCTGAATCCTGCAACTTGCTTGCTATACCTAGGTGCAAAACCTTTGCTGTGTGATATTGAACAATATAACAAACATGTTACTTTTCCACATTTTGCAATCAACCAAAAAATATTGATCAAAAATAAGATTTATTAGTTTGTACTTGATCTATCAAAAACAATAATTTATTTGATCAAAATTACCATTTGATGGCTACTACACATGGATATTTATCCGATCACTCAGAGTCTAAATTAAATGAGAGTTCAGTAAATTAATCAAATAGAGGGTCTTTGGCTTGCAATTTTTATTCAGTTTGATCCATTTAGTCGCATTGAATAACCGACAGAAGGATCATATCAATTCAAGTGTGGCCACCATAATGGTTTGTTAAATAATTAACATTATGTGGAATAGTACGTACAGTAGCTCCCTCTCCTGCCTGGTAATCCAGTGATTGCTGGAGGGGCAGAGCAGAGAGTGGTGACTGATCGTCATCGCTCTGTGCTCAGAGCCGACCGAGAACTGATCGATTAGTGGTCATGTCATTGCTTAGTTCTTAGGTTTAGAGCTGGCTGGGGAGAGCTGCAGCTTCGGATCGATGCTGCAGCCATATGGGTAACTATAGATGTTTGCTTTTTTTGAATTCCCACACTTTCCTCTTAAACTTGCTAATAAAATTACTAAAGATTTAAATTGTTGGTAAAGGAAAAAGGTTTACGACCCCTTTAATTCCATTTTTGCATTAAGGTAAAAAAACTTCCATTATATGTGCCCCCCAACACTTACCTGACACCATTCTCAATCCAGCACTGTCCCCGCCGCAAGCCCTGCTCTCCTCTCTTTTTTCATTCTCAGGCTTTACTGAGAGCAGCAGGAGTCATTGGCTCTTGCTTCTGTGAGTCGAAACCTGTGAGGAAGGAGCAGAGGGTGTTGCCGATCTGGGCTGTGTGTATGTCTATATACGCACACAGCCCAGCTAGGGCGTGCTCCCACACAAATGCCCCTAAGGCAAGCAGCTTGAGAAGAGAAGGAGCAGACAGCATTGGCGGGGGACCCCAGAAGAGGAGGCTTGGGACCCTCTGTGCATAACCATTGCACATAGCAGGGAAGTACATAATGTTAAAAAAAATCTAGCTTTACAATCACTTACTAGGTCTTATCACAAGAATGATCATTAAATACATGTGTAGCGCTCACCCCCGAAGGAGCCGCTGTTTAGTTTGGGATCGGCCTATCTAAGTTACCTTTTGACTTGGTCTAGGGGTGATAGCTGTGAGTGTGAATAAGGAGCAAGTGTCCAGACGTCAATTGAGTTTTCAATGCTTTATTCCAAGGCCCAACATGGCCAACATCAACACAATAGAGAAAAGTTGATGAGCGTAGAGAAACTTTAGTATCAGGCCTTGGATATGAAAGAGAGCAAGCCTGCTCTCAGCACTAATGTAACCCAATTCGTCGCCACCATAATCAGGGTGGGTAAAGTGCCCCCGGACAGGCGTCTCACAGGCCTGGCAGCCGGAGCGCCACTTAAGGATCACTGGGAGAAACAGGCCTCTGCCACAGGCTTGACAATTTGAGATTTGTGAAATTAGATTGAGTGAATCCTCCCAGTCAGTTCAGATAGTGTCACCCACTGACAGCTTGAGCATACCTGTCATGCAGTGTGGTGACTGGATCCCCGATGGTTCGTCTAGGCCTCCTGGACAACCTCTGATTCTAGGTTCTCCCGAGCCAATCCCCCATCGCACAGCTCCCGGCTTAGGATCCTCTCAGCAGAAGGTTGGGACCCAGCCAGTCGCTGGGGCCCCTCTCTAGGTTGGGATGAGGCTCCGCATGGTGCATGACCTCAGTAAAGCAGGCCACGGTGGCGGGGCCCATGGATGCGCGCACCCTGAAGGTGGATGCCGCACCTGGAACTCGGGCCCCGCACAGAGCAGAACGGCCCAAAGGCCGTTGCCCAGATATATCCCCTCCCAGCATGCCCAACGAGGGAAGAACTCCTCTGATTGGCTGATGGGAGAAGGTGGGTCTGTCAGAACCCCTCTAGCGCCAGCTGCCGCTCGGGGGTGATAACGCACCCCCGGAGCACAAACTGACCCACAGGACAAATTCTGAAATTGGCAACAGCCTAAATTTCCATAAACTGTGAATGGGAGTAAACTAATCCTCCCATTCCCCACTAACTGTAGCGTAGCGCCGGTACTGAAAAGTAAGGGGGCGCTACACATGGAACAAATGTTTCTCTATAGAGCAGGCTACATACAGTAAGTAGCATGTAGCAGTATCTTGTATAGACCAATCATACATGGATGGAGCCATTTTAAAATAAGGACAGACTTCTTTGCAATGTCTTTTGGTGGAATACGTAAATAGAATGCAGCATTGTCCAGCAATATGCAGTGAGCGGAAAAAAGTATTTGATCCCCTGCTGATTTTGTACGTTTGACCACTGACAAAGAAATGATCAGTCTAATTTTAATGGTAGGTTTATTTTAACAGTAAGAGACAGAATAACAACAAAAATATCCAGAGAAATGCATTTCATAAAAGTTATAAATTGATTTGCATTTTAATGAGTGAAATAAGTATTTGATCCCCTATCAATCAGCAAGATTTTTGGCACCCAGGTGTCATCTATACAGGTAATGAGCTGAGATTAGGAGCACTCTCCTAAAGGGAGTGCTCCTAATCTTAGCTTGTTACCTGTATAAAAGACACTTGTCCACAGAAGCAATTAATCAATCAATCAGATTCCAATCTCTCCACCATGGCCAGGACCAAAGAGCTGTCCAAGGATGTCTGGGACAAGATTGTAGACCTACACAAGGCTGGAATGGGCTACAAGACCATCGCCAAGCAGCTTGGTGAGAGGGTGACAACAGTTGGTGCGATTATTCACAAACGGACGAAACACAAAATAACCGTCCCTGCCTCGGTCTGGGGATCCATGCAATATCTCACCTTGTGGCATTTCAATGTTCATGAGAACGGTGGGGGATTAGCCCAGAACTACACAAATCTTGTCAATGATCTCAAGGTAGCTGGGACCATAGCCACCAAGACAACAATTGGTATTACACTACGACGTTAAGGACTGAAATCCTGCAGTGCCCACAAGATCCCCCTGCTCAAGAAAGCACATGTACAGATCCGTCTGAGGTTTGCTAATGAACATCTGAATGATTCAAAGGAGAACTGCGTGAAATTGTTGTGGGCAGATGTGACCAAAATCAAGCTTTTTGGCATCAACTTAACTCGCCGTGTTTGGAGAATGAGGAATGCTGCCTATGACCCCAAGAACACCATTCCCACCATCAAACATGGAGGTGGAAACATTATGCTTTGGGAGACAGGACAACTTCACCGCATCAAAGGGTTGATGGACGGGGCCATGTACTAGCAAATCTTGGGTAAGAACCTCCTTCCCTCAGCAGGGCATTGAAAATGGGTTATGCATGGATATTCTAGCATGACAATGACCCAAAAAAATGGCCAAGGCAACAGAGAAGTGGCTCAAGAAGAAGCACATTAATGTCCTGGAGTGATCTAGCCAGACTCCAGACCTTAATCCCATAGAAAATATGTGGGGAGAGCTGAAAGTTCGAGTTACCAAATGTCAGCCTCGAAACCTAAATGACTTGGAGAGGATCTGCAAAGAAGAGTGGGACAAAATTCTTCCTGAGATGTCTGCAAACCTGGTGGACAACCACAAGAAACGTCTGAGCTCTGTGATTGCCAACAAGGATTTTGCCACCAAGTACTAAGTCATGTTTTACGAAGGGGTCAAATACTTATTTCACTCATTAAAATGCAAATCAATTTATAACTTTTTTAAATGCGTTTTTTTGAATTTTTTGGTTGTTATTCTGTCTCTCACTGTTAAAATAAACCTACCATTAAAATTATAGACAGATCATTTCTTTGTCAGTGGGCAAATGTACAAAATCAGCAGGGGATCAAATACTTTTTTCCCCTCACTGGGCTAGATTCAGATAGGTTAGCGGATCTTTAGATCTGATTTACGCTACGCCGCCGCAATTTTTTGAAGCAAGTGCTTTATTCAGAAAGCACTTGCCTCTAAAGTTGCGTCGGCGTATCGTAAATCCCCCGGCGGAATTCAAATTCCGCGGCTAGGGGGCGTGTACTATTTAAATCAGGCGCGTCCCCGCGCCGATCGAACAGCGCATGCGCGTCCGCAAATTTTCCCAGCGTGCATTGCTCCAAATGACGTCGCAAGGACGTCATTGGTTTCAACGTTAACGTAAATTATGTCCGGCCGTATTCGCGAACGACTTACGCAAACGACGTAAAAAATTCAAAACTCGGCGTGGGAACGACGGCCATACTTAACATAGGATACGCCGCACTTACCCCTGCTATAGGGGTAACTTTCCGCCGGAAAAAGCCGAACGCAAACAACGTAAAAAAAAAAGCGTTGGGCGGTCGTTCGTTTCTGAATCGGCGTAAATGCTCATTTGCCTATTCGACGCGTAAAAGATATGGAAGCGCCACCTAGTGGCCGGCCTGGAATTGCAGCCTAGGATCCGACGGTGTAAGTCACTTACACCTGTCGGATCTTAGGCATATCTATGCGTAACCTGATTCTATGAATCAGGCGCATAGATACGACGGCCGGACTCAGAGGTACGACGGCGTATCAGGAGATACGCCGTCGTATCTTCT
This sequence comes from Rana temporaria, assembly GCF_905171775.1. NCBI lineage: Eukaryota > Metazoa > Chordata > Amphibia > Anura > Ranidae > Rana > Rana temporaria. Next base: position 428,967,984 of record NC_053490.1, read on the forward strand.
TTCTGAATCCGGCCCACTGTATCCCCATACATTATATGTCATCTCTTTTACATAATTATTTTTTATTAATATAATAGAGGGTTTATATAGGGTAAACAATTTATTTTTTGCAGCACTTTACAAACAAAATGGAGGTAGACAGTACAATTACAAAATAGTCAATACAAGAGAAATCAGAGGGTCTTGTTCAGTAGAGCTGACATCCTGAAATGTGCATATGTATAAATCACTTTTATGCAACTCAATCAGTATTGTTAAACCAGAATACTGCTATTATACATTTATGAATCCATTTTTTTATTGTTAGCATCATTTTAGGTACACATACCTCTGCATATTTATACATTACTACAGAGTTAGAATTCAGAGATGATAAAGTTAAATAGACGTTATTTGAACTGTTTGCTGCAATGTCACTAGGGGGCACTAGTTTACACATATACAGTACTAATACATATAACTACAGTGTGTGTGTATATATATATATATATATATATATATATATATATATATACACAGTATTTTACAAAAGTGAGTACACCCCTCAGATTTTTGTAAACATTTTATTATATCTTTTCATGTGACAACACTGAAGAAATTGCACTTTGCTACAATGTAAAGTTATGAGTGTACAGCTTGTATAAGGCCTCATTCACACTAAGGGCCATTCGGGTCCGTCTGTCACGGACCTGAACGGCCGCTCCATGCATTCCTATGGAGCGTCGGATGTCAGCGGAGACATGTCCGCTGACATCCGACCCGATCCGATCCGCTAAAAACAGACGTATGGGGGCCACATCCCCATCCGTCCATGCGGATCAGATCGGGTAAGATCTGATGAAAACGGACATGCTGTCCGTTTTCATCAGTTTGCTCCATAGGACACAGCGGTGCCCGACAAGCCCCTCCCTGCTCAGTGAGCAGAGAGGAGCTTGTCATCCGTCGGCTCAGCGGAGATCTGCGGACTGATCTCCCGATGAGCTGACGGGAGCAGGCGGACTCCGTAGGAACGGAGTCCGCCAAGTGTGAATGAGGCCTTGCAGTGTAAATTTTCTGTCCCCCCAAAACAACTCAACACACAGCTATTAATGTCTAAACCGCTGGCAACAAAAGTGAGTACACCCCTAAGGGAAAATGTCCAAATTGGGCCCAAAGTGTCAATATTTTGTGTGCCCATCATTATTTTCCAGCACTGCCTTAACACTCTTGGGCATGGAGTTCACCAGAGCTTCATAGGTTGCCACTGGAGCCCTCTTCCCCTTCTCCATGACGACATCACGGAGCTGGTGGATGTTAGAGACTAAGGATGAGCTTTGGCGTGTTCGCATAGAACACGTGCAGAGCCCGCCAGGAAGTGAGCATGGCGCTGTGCTAATCACAGCCAGGGAGACATTGTCCGGATGCTCGGCTGCAGGGATCGTGAAATGTCTCCCTGGCTGTGATTAGCATAGCGCCGTGCACACTTCCTGGCGGGCTCTGCACGTGTTCTATGCGAACACGCCGGAGCTCATCCTTATTAGAGACCTTGCGCTCCTTCACCTTCCGTTTGAGGATGCCCCGCAGATGCTCAATAGGGTTTAGGTCTGATGACATGCTTGGCCAGTCCATCACCTTTACCCTCAGGGGGTCATTATCATGTTGGAATACTGCCATGAGGCCCAGTCTCCGAAGAGAGGGCATCCTGCTCTGCTTCAGTATGTCACAGTACTTGTTGACATTATTGGTTCCCTCAATAAACTTTAGCTCCCCAGTGCCGGCAGCGCTCATGCAGCTTCAGACCTTGACACTCCCACCACCTCGCTTGGCTGTAGGCAAGACACACTTGTCCTTGTACTCTTCATCTGGTTGTCACCACACACGCTTGACACCATCTTTAGAAGATGCTTCCTTCTGGGATGACAGCCATGCAGACCAATTTGATGCAGTGTGCGGCATATGGTCTGAGCACTGACAGGCTGACCCCCCCACCTCTTCAACCTCTGCAGCAATGCTGGTAGCACTCATACGTCTATTTCCCAAAGACAAACTCTGGATTTGAGCACATGCACTCAACTTCTTTGGTCAACCATGGCAAGGCCTGTTTAGAGTGGAACCTGTCCTGTTAAACCGCTGTATGGTCTTGGCCACTGTGCTGCAGCTCAGTTTAGAGGTCTTGACAATCTTCTTATAGCCTAGGCCATCTTTATGTAGCGCAACAATTCTTTTTCTGAGATCCTCAGAGAGTTCTTTGCCATGAGGTGCCATGTTGAACTTCCAGTGACCAATGAGAGAGTAAGAGCGATAACACCAAATTTAACACACCTGTGACCTTGTAACACTAATGAGTTACATGACACCGGGGAGGGAAAATGACTAATGGGACTCAATTTGGACATTTTCACTTAGGGGGATACTCACTTTTGTTGCCAGCAGTTTAGACATTAATGACTTTGTGTTGAGTTATTTTAAGGGGACAGCAAATTTACACTGTTGTACAAGCTGTACACTCACTACTTTACATTGTAGCAAAGTGTCATTTTTTCAGTGTTGTCACATTAAAAGATATAATAAAATATTTAAAAAAATGTGAGTCACTTTTGTGAGATACTGTATATACAGTGCCTTGAAAAAGTATTAACACCCCTTGACATTTTCCACATTTTGTCATGTTACAGCTAAAAACGTAAATGTATTTTATTGGTATTTTATGTAATAGACCAACACAAAGTGGCACATAATTCTGAAGTAGAAGGAAAATTATAAATGGTTATCAATATTTTTTTACAAATAAATATGTGAAAAGTGTGGCGTGCTATTATATTCAGTTCCCCTGTGTCAATAATTTGTAGAATCACCTTTCGCTGCAATTACAGCTGCAAGTCTTTTGGGATATGTCTCTACCAGCTTTGCACATCTAGAGAGTGAAATTTTTGCCCACTCTTCTTTGAAAAATAGCTCAAGCTGTCAAATTGGGTGGAGAGTGTCTGTGAACAGTAATTTCCAAGTCTTGCCACAGATTCTCAATTGGATTTAGGTCTGGACTTTGACTGGGCCATTCTAACACATAAATATGCTTTGATCTAAACCATTACATTGTAGCTCTGGCTGTATATTTATGGTCGTTGTTCTTCTAGAAGGTGAACCTCTGCCCCAGTCTCAAGTCTTTTGCAGACTCTAAGGCCTTGTACACACGAGAGGATATCCGCTGGAAATGGTCCGCCGGACCGTTTCCAGCAGATAAATCCTCTGGCGGATTTGGATCTGATGGCTGTACACACCATCAGATCGAAATCCCCGCGGATGTATCCGCGGTGACGTGGCCGCGACGTCCCCGCAACAATGACGTGGCGACGTGCGCAACCCTGAATGTAAATACTTCAACGCATGCGTCGAATCATTACGACGCATGCGAGGGATGGGAGCGGACTGACTGATCCGGTGAGTCTGTACAGACGATCGGATCAGTCCGCTGGACTGGATTCAAGCGGATAGATTTCTTAGCATGCTAAGAAATTTTTATCCGCTGGGAATTCGTCGGCTGGATTTTTATCCGCTGGGAAATGTCCGCTCGGACGTACACACGACCGGATCTATCTGCTGGAACTGATCCGCGGATAGATCCGGTCGTGTGTACGGGGCCTAACAGGTTTTCTTCTAAGATTTCCCTGTATTTGGCTCTATCCATCTTGCCATCAGCTCCGACCAGCTTCCCTGTCCTTGGTAAAGAAAAGCATCCCCACCACATGATGCTGCCACCACCACGTTTCACATGGGGATGGTGTGTTCATGGTGATGTGTAGTGTTAGTTTTCCGCCATCCATAGTTTTTTTTTTTTTAGGCCAAAAAGTTAAAGTTTGGTCTCCTCTGACCAGAGCACCTTCTTCCACATGTTTGCTGTGTCCCACACATGGCTTCTCGCAATCTTCAAACGGGAATTCTTATGGCTTTCCAGGAGAAAGTCTTTCTTCTTGCCACTCTTCCATAAAGGCCAGATTTGTGGAGTGCACGACTAATAGTTGTCCTGTGGACAGATTTTCCCACCTGAGCTGTGGATTTCTGCAGCTCCTCCAGAATTACCATGGGCCTCTTGGCTGCTTTTCTGATTAATGCTCTCCTTGCCTGGCCTGTCAGTTTAGGTGGACGGACATGTCTTGGTAGGTTTGCAGTTGTGTCATACTCTTTCCATTTTTGGATGATGGATTGAACAGTGCTTGTGAGATGTTCGAAGCTTGGGATATTTTTTTATAACCTAATCCTTCTTTAAACTTTTCCACAACTTTATCCCTAACCTGTCTTGTGTGTTACTTGGCCTTCGTTATGCTGTTTGTTCACTAAGGTGCATTTATACTGAGATTAAATTACACAGAGGTGGACTCTATTTACTAATTAGGTTACTTATGAAGGCAATTGGTTCCACTCGATTTTGGTTAGGGCCCAGGGTATCATAGTAAAGGGGGCGAAATACCTCCCCATCTCCATCTCTCTCTCTTCTCTCTCATTTTATATTCTACTGTAGTATGTATTTATATAGGAAGTCTGACTGTTACATATATAATTATTATTCTTAAAAATATAATGGGAAATTGTATTGTATTTTTGTCTTGTTGCTACAAAGTTTTAGATACAGTTTCAGTGGTGACTAACTTCTACTCACTCCTACATACATTTTTTCCAAGCACAATTGCCTAATTTTGATGCAAATCACAGGTACACTGTCAGAGTTCATGTATGACAGTCTTAATATATGGCTGCCATCAAGGAGTGAGCTTCCTCTTACTATAATACCTGAGGGGGCATTGTAAGAGTTGTAACAGAGCAGAGCATCGAAAGCTGCCAGCAAAGGGGAAATGACTAATATAAAAGCCTACAGCAAGAAAATGTTAATCAAAGTTAAATTTAAAATTAAATCAGTTAATTGGCCTTCTTAGCTTAGATAAGGCAAGAGTGAACAAATGTAATTATTTTTCCAGCAACCAATGCAAAATTCCACAAGTTGCATGTTTTGAGTTATTGCTTTCGCTCTAACAATGGCGGCGATACCTCATATGTGTGGTTTGAACACCGTTCACTCATGTGGGTGATACTCACGTATTATGTTTAAAAACATATTTTTTTCTTATTTATGTTACTTTTTATTTTTTTACACTATTCTTTTAAAAAAAAATGGTGTCACTTTTATTCCTATTATAGGGAATCTAAACATCCCTCGTTATAGATAAAAAAGCATGACATAACCTCTTAAATATGAGATCTGGGATCAAAAAGACCCCAGATCTCATATTTACACTAAAATGCAATAAAAAAATCTAATTTAAAAAAAAAAAAAAATGTCGCTTTATGCCTTGTACACACGGTCTGACTTTTGACCATGCAAAAGTCTGCCGTTAGTCAGTCGGAAGTACGACGGAAAGATAGAGAGTAGGGATGAGCCGAACACTTTAGGTGTGTACTGCCCGTGTCCTCTGCAGTGTGCACCTAAAGCTACGTGGTGTGTGTACTGCATGTGTCCTCTGCAGTGTGCACCTAAAGCTACCTGGTGTGTACTGCCTGTGTCCTCTGCTGTGTGCACCTAAAGCTACGTGGTGTGTACTGCCCGTGTCCTCTGCACATTGTGCACCAAACGTAAAGCTGGTGTTTCTGATATTTACTCCTAGAAGCAGGGATCTGCCTATATTAATACTACAGGCAGGGTATATTGCTGCAAGTACTTTCACGTGGTGTACTGTCTGTGTCCTCTGCAGGACATTAGTATGTCTGGAAGGACAACAAGGAGAGGCAGAGAGTCACGAGCCGATAAAAGAGGGCAAGCAGGCTCTGCATCTAGAGGCAACAGTGCTGGTCATGGACACGGTGCATCCTCATCAGCCCGTGGCCGTGGGACACGCTCGTCCTTTTTTTTGGCAGCTGGTCGTGTTGAGTCGCAACATGCCGAAGACTTGGTAGAGTGAATGACCAAGCCGTCCTCATCCTCTCTCACCCAGGCTCAGGGTACTTTGTCTGGCAAAGCAGCTGCCAACGCAGCCTCTTCCCTCTGCTCAATGGCATCAGTCACTCCTTCCCTAGCCCCACAATGTCCTCCTGAGTCCCCCGAAATGTTTGACCACAGTGTTGGGTACATGCTGCATGAGGATGCGCAGCGTTTCAAAGGCTCCGATGATGGTACACAGCTAGAGGAAGGCAGTAATGTGAGCCCAGAGAGAGGGGGTTCCCAAGAAGGACAGCAATCTGGCAGTCATGTTCCTCCAGCTGCAGCATACTGCCAGGTTTTCTACAGTGATGAGGAGGGAGGGGATGATGAGGTCACTGACTCTACGTGGGTGCCTGATAGGAGAGAGGAGGAGGAGGAGGCACAGGCACATCTCCAACTAGGCAGGGTGCCCTCCAGGGGCCAGCTTAAGGGCAGCACACCGACTGCATCACAACACAGAGCTACGCATGTGCAGGGTGCTGCTGTCTCTCAGCGTTACTCCAAAAGTTTTTTGGTGTGGGCCTTTTTTGAGATGAGTGCATCAGATCGCACCGCTGCTATTTGCAACACATGTCTCATGCGTATCTTGCGTGGCCAAAACATCACCCGCTTGGGCACCACATGCTTGACCAGACATATGTCGACCTGCCATGCAGTACTTCAAGACGACTTGTAGGCAACTTTTACCCATAGATTTCAATGGAAGTTACCTCCAAAGTCAGATCACCGTCTTAACTAAAGCAACTTTACAGGAAGAGAAAATACTTTACTCAGGCAAACCCCTCCCTCCCACAGAGCTGATTATTCTGTGTTGGCCACAGCCAAATTTGCCTGTCCTGGAGGCAACTTTAAGTCGCGTTGTAAGTTGCTCCAAGTCGCACTGAAGTTGCCTTGCAAAGTCATGCTGTGTGAACTGTCTCTGACTGACTGGCATTAAAGTGATACTAAACATTTGTGTTTTCTTTCTTCTTTAAAATAACAAACATCTTTTTATCCCCCGCACTGTTTGCTCTGGTGATGGAGCCCCTAGCAGAGGCCTTGCGGAGGTCGGGCGAGGTGTCTGGGATTCGGGTGGGCTCGGTGGTCGAGAAGCTGGCGTTGTATGCAGATGATTTAATCCTTTTCCTCAGGGACCCTGATCCCTCGCTTGCCGGGGCGCTTCGGCTTCTGGACCGTTTTGCGACTCTCTCTGGCCTCCGAACAAATTAGAGCAAATCACTCATTCTACCCATAGACCCTGGGGAACAAAGGCTCAGAGATCCTGCTTCACCTCTGCAATGGGCGCAGACACTCATAGGTACCTAGGGATCAATATCTCTTCCAATACCCAGGATTTTCTCAAACTTAACTTATCCCCGGTACTGCTGTGGTGTAAATCGAAACGGAAGGCCTGGTCGAATCTCCCATTGTCTCTTATAGGGATAATTAATTTAATAAAAATGAAACTACTCCCGGTTCTGCTGTATATCTTGCAACACTCTCTAGTCTGGATTCCCAAGTCTCTTTTCCGGCAGCTGGCTTCCTTCTTGTGGCAATCACGGCCGGCTAGATTCAGTAAAAAGATCCTGCGTAGGCCAAGGACACAGGGGGGACTTGCCTGCCCAGACTTCCACACCTACTATTTAGCGGCAATGCTCACTCATGCACATAACTGGCTGGTATCGGACGATACTAATGCATCAGTCGTCCTGGAGGCGGCACACTTGGGGTCCTTCGAAGCCCTTCGCAACTCCCTCTATAGGGGTCGGGGGGTTTTCCGGTGCCTTTAACACTAGCTATGAAAGCGATTATTAAGGCATGGTACGCGGTAGTGATCAAACCCAATTTGGCGGGGGCCAGATGGTCCCCAAACACACCACTCTGGTGCAACCCAAGGTTGAGGGAGTTCCACTCTCTGCAGGACCCCAGTCTGTGGGCCAGTAAGGGCATCAAGTATTTGAGGGATATCTGCGATGAGTTGGGGTTATTCACATTTGACAGGCTAAAACACATATTTCAGCTTCCGAACTCTTTCTTTTTTAGATTCCTGCAGCTCCGCCATGCCTTTGATTCGCAATTCAAGTCAGTTCGGCTTCGGCTGGAACTTGATGACTTGGAGACTCTCCTAGGCGCTGCCGATCTCTCCAAGCCATTATCCCAAATTTATCGAGCACTTCTGCCCTCCATCCAGGTTGGTTTGGATGGTCTGCGTGGTTTGTGGCGGGCGGAGGTGGCGGGCAGGAGCTGGACAGTGAAGACTGGGAAGATATGTGGGACTATCCATTCCAGCAGCTGGTTGCTACTAGGGACAAATTGATCCAATTCAAAATCCTCCACAGAATCTATTACATGCCCCAACGCCTTCACCGCATATACCCGGCCCTGTCGGCCAGCTGCTGGAGATGCTCTGGTACTCCTGCGGACTTCACGCATGTATTCTGGGACTGCCCACAGATTCGGGACTATTTGCGGGAGGTAACTCAATTTATTCACAGCCTGCCCACTATCCCTATTCCCCTGACGGTTGATGTCTGCCTTCTGGGCCTGGTGGAGCAACTGGCATTTGCCAAATCAATACGCACCCTAATAGGTATCCTTCTGTTTTAATGCGAGAAAAGCCATAGTATTAAAGTGGAAGTCAAATACCCCCCCCCCCCCCACCCTAAGCTCATGGAAACAGCTAGTCAACACAATGATACCCCTCTACAAAGCGACGTATTTGTCTCGAGGATGCCCCAAAAAATATGAAAAGGTCTGGCATCTGTGGACGGACACGGAGTCCACGACAGACGACCAGCCCCCTGGGGAGTAACTCAGATAGATTTCTGAACGGGTAAACGGAGGTGAAGGATAGGTGACAAGCTAATCGTACCTACTCCTAAATGCTCCAGAAGTGTTCAATTTAAACAGGGAATGGGATAGGATCCTACAAGGAACAACGACTCCTTTTGTAGTCCTGGTATGTGAAACCTGAGAGGTGCTTAGGTAGTATTTAGCTAGACATACTTAAAGTTAGGGTGTGATGTAAATTTTTTGTTTTTTTTGTTGTGCATGTGGTTATGTGCTATGGTTGGCTGGGGTATGCCCCTATGGACCTGTTCTGTACCTCAATCTCATGGAAAAAGCTTTAATAAACAGGATTAAAAAATAAAATAAAAATAACAAACATCTTATACTTACAATGGTATTGGTTCATAAGACACACAGAGCACCCTGCTGCTGCTGCTGCTGCTGCTGCTGCTGCTGCTGCTGCTGCTGCTGCTGCTGCTGCAATTAACAGCAGCAGGACTGCTGCAGTCTCTACGCCAATGAGGAGTGAGAGAGCCTCAGCTCTCGTGCACATTGTTGAATTAAGATGGGGCTCAGGTAAGAATAAGGAGGGGGGGACTGGAAGGAGGAGCTGCACTGTCTAGAATGCATGAAGGTAACAAACCTTCTGCCTTTTCAACCACTTTAAGACATACTTGTTACATTTAGGGTTGGGCTCTGAAGAAATGTATTAGATGATTTTGTGAAACAGTTACTTTCTTATTTCTCATTTATCACAGAAGTAAACAAATGGAGGTTTCTGCTCTAGAGAAAAATAATTTTATTGTATCAACTATTTCCATGTTGCACCATATCAGGTAAGAAGGACATTACAGAATTGAAAAAGGACATGGAACTATATGCTGGGGGGATAGATTCTTTATTAACTGTAAACTCCCATTATAGTGCAAATCATTAACAAGTACAACTTTGCTTACAATAGATGATACAGTAACTTTTTCTTTTTCTGCCATAGAAATGGAGACTTTTGGATCTCAGGATCTGCAGACAGCACGCTGTTTGAGTGGGAGTCTCAAAAACACAGACAGTCTCCTGCACTCGGGAGCTTGATCACTTAGTGAACAATCAGAGTCTTCTGTTGGAATAGGGAATGACCAGGGATCTTGCTGCCCTCCTCAGAATATTTGATATTTGTGAGACTAAAATGTAAAAGGAAAAGAAGGGCGCACCGACCTAGAGCATTACCAATGGCTAGGTTTAATTAAAATTGTATAAACGATCATGAATACTCACAAAACAAGTAAAAAACAAGCATAAAACACCACTCCATCAAAGGGATAGATGCCTCCAGAAGGTCTCCTACTGGAACCAAACACCCGGAGAGTCCAGACAACATAGATTTTAGCTACGGCTTACACGTTGCAAGGGTGGACCCTCTTCCTCAGAGCCAAAAGTAATAGTACCTGGACCTCTCTCTAAACCCCTTTATATATATGTATGTGTGTGTAAATGGTTGAAATGATCACATGTCTAGAGCACTGCCCACAACAGGCCACTCCTCCCCCCACACCCCACAGGCCAGAACACACCTAACCCCTTACTATCCTCACTACCGTGGGCCACTTATCCTATCTGCACTGTTGTCCATCGCAGGTAAAGGGATGGGTAGGTGGGATAACTGGGGGTACCTGTAGTGTGTAAATGTAACAATGTCCAACTTCCAGCATTCCCCTGCTGCCATCTGCAAAACCTTCCTCACCATGTCAGTACCGCAGGACTGTAATCTCATTATCCAGTGGGACACACGGCGACCGTGTATCCGGAAGTGTCGGCGGGTGTACGTTCCACCCGACACTTCTGGTATCCGGAAACGTCACTTCCGTCCCCATAGTAGGCTGTTTTTATGTCAGTGGATGACCCGGAAGCAGCAGTGGATCTCTCCCTCCGCTTCCAGTGTCAACAGATGTCTCCTCCACCCTATTGAGCTACCCGGGGTATACCGGGGTAGAAGTAGACCAGGACTAATCACATTGAGCCCTAGATTGTGGCACAATATGGATGCGCCCCGCGCAGACTGGGGATTTGCAAGGAGAGCAAGCAGTGTCAGCAGAATGGACCAAGCACCTACCTGCATGACAAAACCCCTGCTCTCTGTTGGGTCTTTTCCCCCCTGCAATAGATGAAGCGGACCACATACTAACCATGGGATGGACCAATATAGACGTGTATAGTGAAGGCTAACATATAGAATATATGCTGATTATAAATAAATAATAATTAATGTAAACCAGGGCATATATATGCACCAAAAGGACTAATGGTGTAGCAGGCCACCCATAATTACGCAATTCGCCTATTGCCATAGACAAATAGGATTAAAAAGTCAGCTCCACTTGGGGTAGGAAATATATATTTCCTTATTGCTCCAGGAGAGGTCCAATACTATACTTCAGTCCACACAAGGTACATTCCATGGGACTAAAATACAAAAACTAAAGCAATGCGCATGTACCTGTATATACCCGCACACCACCCTCCCAGCGCACGCACACGCCCAACCGAATACTCCTAACGAGAAATCCAGCGGTAGGCGCATGCGTGCATCGAGTCACCCGACACCACGTGCACTGGTGCATGCGCCCATACACATGCACATGCACACAATACAATTACATTGTGCCTGATCGGTGCGAATCCACCGATCAATATTGCAAAAACATCTTAGAGAACCCACCCACGATCTTAATCCAGGCTAGGTACAAAACCTGTCTTAACTTTAATACTAATGTCCCAATAGTAGATAGGAGTGATGTCTCTCCAAGTATACTGGCCTAGCATATACCTCTGGACTAAATATCTATCCTAATGTAAAACCCTCCTAAATGCTGTATTATTTTGTATAAAATATGTGATAAACATAGTTGAATAAAACATATATATGTAAATATATGTATATAGGATCCTCTAAAACTACTAAAAAACTAAAACCACTAAAAATACTACATTTCCTGCATAACAACATAACACTACATAACACCATGAGACCATTAGAACTACCCAAGGTATGATGGAACACTACATGGTGGAACATGTGGCCTTACAAAAATTGGGGGGAAAAAAAAGATCTACATCTCTGGAAAGTGGAGGATAGTGGGTACCACTCAGAACAAAGGAAAATAGGGGGATCTAGACTACATAATGTAGTTCGATCCCTTCATTAAGGCCATGGGGAACTAGAGAGCGCAAAGTAAATATCCAATATGCCTCTCTAGTGCACAAAATCTGACGTTTTTTGCCACTATCAAGGTCATTCGATAAAACCTCAATCCCAAAAACTTTCAGGCCACTCACCGAACTATTATGGGCCTCTTTAAAATGTCTGGGTACAGAATAATTCTCCTTTTCGGTCAGGATGCTGCTCCTGTGCTCCTCCATTAGAACGAGTGTGTGGTCCGCTGTATCTATTGCAGGGGAAAAAAGACCCTGCAGAGAGCGGAGGTTTTGTCATGCAGGTAGGTGTTTGGTCCATCCTGCTGACACTGCTTGCTCTCCTTTCGAATCCCGGGTTAAGTGTGTTCTGGCCTGTGGGGTGTGGGGGGAGGAGTGGCCTGTGGTGGGCGGTGCTCTAGACATGTGATCATTTCAACCATTTACACACACACATATACATATATATAAAGGGGGTCAGAGAGAGGTCCAGATACTATTACTTTTGGCTCTAAGGAAGAGGGTCCGCCCTCGCAACGCGTAAGCCATAGCTATAATCTATGTTTTCTGGACTCTCCGGCTGTTTGGTTCCAGTAGGAGACCTTCCGGAGGCATCTATCCCTTTGATGGAGTGATGTTTTATGCTTGTTTTTTACTTGTTTTGTGAGTATTCATGATCTTTTATACAATTTTAAAGCGGTCCTCCACCCTAAAGTGGAGTCCCGCTGATCGGAACCCTCCCCCCCTCCGGTGTCACATTTGACACCTTTCAGGGGGGAGGGGGGTGCAGACACCTGTCTAAAGACAGGTATTTGCACCCACTTCCGGCCACACGCTACGGGCGAAAGACGGGCATTCCGTCACATCCCGTCTGTCGCCCGTTGTGTGCTGGGAACACTCGGCTCCCAGCACACAGCGTGTGAGCCAATCGGCGGGCGCAGCGCGACTCGCGCATGCGCCGTAGGGAACCGGGCAGTGAAGCCGCAGCGCTTCACTTCCTGGTTCCCTCACCGTGGATGGAGGGGGGAGCAGCAGGGTGACGAGCGATCGGCTCATCCTCTGCTGCGATCACCGCTGGACTCCAGGACAGGTAAGTGTCCTTATATTAAAAGTCAGCAGCTGCAGTATTTGTAGCTGCTAGCTTTTAATATATTGTTTTAGTGGCACATCCGCTTTAATAAAACCTAGCCATTGGTAATGCACTAGGTCGGTGCGCCCTTCTTTTCCTTTTACATCAGAGTGGGAGTCTATCTGCTGGTGTAGGCTAAAAATCAATTTTTTCACTACGGGTTTGAATTTCCTTTTAGTCTTTTTTTCTTTAGAACTTTCTTCCTGGTTCCTTTACAGCCAGCTCAAGACAAATGGAAACTGATACTAGGAAAGAGGCCAGTTCTTTGATGTTTGAAGCATGTAAAAATCCTCAAGTCAACAGAAAAGCATTTTAGTCTGTGAACTGAGAAGGTTGAATATAATTCTGTAAAGACAGGGTGGGTATGCGTAAAAATGAATGAATGACATAGCCAAGATTTTTTTTATATATTTTTGTCTTCCCCATGTAAAAAAATAACCCAACATAAACTCAAGTTCTAGCTAAAAGAACTCTGGTAAAAAAAAAGTGAGAACTACTATTGCAGACATGTTTTGTAAGTGTACACACTGGGGTTGATTTACTAAAACTGGAGAGTGCTTAATATGGTGCAGTTCTGCATAGAAACCAATCAGCTTCCAGGTCTTTTTGTCAAAGTATAATTGAACCAACTCTCCGTTTTCAGTAAATCAACCCCACTGTGTCCAGTACATTGTTTTAGCAAAGTTATGTCTGAAAAAATGCCCTACCAAAACCCCCTGAATTCTGCCACTTACCTGTCCACAGTCCATGGAGATATAGGCTGCACAATTACAAGCTTTCCCATAGGCATCAATTGAAACACTGCAGTGCATGTGTGGCTTGGCTGGGATCATTTCTGTGGAGAAGTTGGGTGGTTGCCCGCCAGTAGCCCCACGGGAAATATATCTGTGTATTGTGGACAGGTTACTGGCAGACTTGAGATGGTTGTGGGAATAAGGGACAACATATTAAGGATAAGGCTAGCCACACAAGTGAAGAATTTTGTTCAAACATTCCTATGGAAACAATGACTCGACAATTTTTGATAGAAAGTCTTAAAATTTTGTTGAATTGCCATACCAATGGTTTGAATGGTTTTAATGTTCCATTTCGGGTTGCTTGAAAGTGATGTATTTTTATGCCTGTATCGACCGATTATCGGAGCGGCTGATTATCGGGGGCCGATATTCACATTTTTTAAGTATCGGTATCAGCCAGAAACGTACCGATAGTACCGATATTGCTTCAAGTTGTTGTTTTAAATACTATCAAGTGCAGAGGAGGGGTTTGGGTCTTATAGACCCCAGATCTCTCCATAAAGAGTACCTGTCACCGCTTATTACTGTCACAAAGATGTTACATTCCTTGTGACAGCAATAACAAATGAATTTAAAAGGATAGTGTAAAAATAAGAACTTTAAATGTACAAAATATTGGCACCTGATATCGGCCTGAAAAATCTGTATCGTATCGACCCCCTACCCCTACATGTGACCCTACCACATACCATATATAATATACAAATTTGACAATTAAAGTTTTACTTTCAAATCAAACTTTACTTAGCACATGCACATTACAATAAGAAAAAATTTTCTGAACGGAAACCATATTTCAAGTTAGAATTTAATTTGCTCAGATAAATACAAGAGAAACAGATTTCCATTTGTCGCGTTCATTTTTTTCTCATCACTACAGTCGAAAATGATTGTCGAACTGTCCCCATGAACCATTGGCAAATCCAACGAACCTTTATAAAATGACTGTTTTTAAAAATCTAACCTTGTATTAGCTAGGTTAATTGTACTAAAAGGTACAGTTGTGCTTTAACCACTTGTTGAGTCATTGATCTGGAATAAGCATGTGGTTATCAGATGTTGGGACACATGCTTGTTGCGGATCAGTGACTCAATCACTTGTAAAGCTAGGATAAGGATGACTTTTCTAGAGCATACATCTTTAAAAAAACAAGTCTACAGTGCCAGTTTCCATCTCCTGACAAATGTTTTCACTAGTAACTGTAGAAATGTAGCAAGGCATTGGGCTTGATTTACTAAAGGAGTACAGGCTGTTCACTTTGCAAAGTAAATAAGGTGAACCAATATCTATTTGAATATCTGATCTTGTGCAAGAGAAGTAAGAAAAAATAAAAATGTTTAATTGAGGTAAACACAGATTTATCTTTTTTTTACTAAGCTCAATGAACATTCACCTTGCTACATCTCTATTCCTTTAGCAAATCAAGTCCACTGTGTGTCAACAATGGTGAAAGGTTGGAACCTCTTTCATGTTTGCATTGCCATAAAACAACATAAAATGGAGGCGCTGTACTTTGATGTTCAGCTTTCTTCAGATGCAGGTTGATTGCTATCAGATTGATATAGGCTGCCTCAAACACACAAAATTAGGGAATTTTCTTACAGAGGGACACCCAACTTTAAGAATTTACATGAACAGATGAAGGGGCTCCAAAATTATATAACCTTTATTCTTGATTAAAAGGGCACAACTGAAAAAAGAAAAAAATATATCCATTGCCTTTTGGGGGTCTGAAAACCCCCATTAATCAGGGCTGAGATTTAGTTGCTGAGGTTCCTGAAATGGACCATATCAAAGTTGGCAATTTGTCCCCCTGTCATGGGATAGTTAGTACAGGATCTCCTCCCGAGCTCCTCCCGAGCTCTTCAGTTTTGTTCAGCCCACTGGGTTGTGTGTACCAAGCTTTAGTAGAGTGGGGAAAGGTTAGAACGTTTGACAATGCTGTAGGTGCCTTCCTGTCCCAGTTTATTGTATAAACGCCACAGGCATGACAAGTGAGAGAAAAATGTCTTCAATGGGGTCACAGACAGAAATAAAAGCCTGACAGAAACTATAACTCTCCCCCATACTATCCAAACCTACAAAAAAAATTTGGGAGGACCCAGACTTTAACCACTTGCTGACCAGCCGTCATCATTATACAGCAGCAGGTCGGCACGTTCCCCTGAATCGCCGTACCTGTATGTCGGCTCCTTTAAGAGCCACAGCAGGCGAGCGCACGCTGCACCGCGGCAGACCCGATGCCCGTGGCTGGTGGCCATGATGTCCGCCGGTCACCCGTGTTTGCGGGCATGAGTGCCAGAACAAGGATGTGTGTATGTAAACACACAGATCCCCGTTCTGACAGGGGAGGAGAGACAGGTTTGCCATTCCTAGTGATTAGGAACAGCGATATGTCTCCTTGTCACGAAAGGAGATTCCGCAGTCCTGTCAACGTCAGGGGAATTCAGCCCCAGCGCGTGCGCATTGGCGCGCGCATGCGCGCGTTCGTGTGCGCGGCGCGCGGCGCGGGAGTGCGCGCGCCCGCTGACGGCGTTTTGGCGCCAAGGAAACGCTATTTAAACTGGTCAGTCCCTCACCATCTTGCTGACCAGTCTACAGCGTTTACCTGAGAACCTGCATCTGCTACCTATTGTTCACCTGTTTACCTGAC
Source organism: Rana temporaria (assembly GCF_905171775.1). Lineage (NCBI taxonomy): Eukaryota > Metazoa > Chordata > Amphibia > Anura > Ranidae > Rana > Rana temporaria. The sequence continues at coordinate 428,984,466 of NC_053490.1, forward strand.
CCGGCTTTCCTTGACCTTCCCTGTCTGCAACCTGCCTTTGACCCCGGCTTCATCTGACTACGGCTCCTGCTCAATCCCTGGCTTGTCGCTGCCCGCCCGTGTTACCGACCCGGCTTGGACCACCACTATTCTCTGGACTTTCCTTGTTACCTGAACCACTTACCGGTGACCCGACCAGCTTACTTACCTGCCTGATCCCTGTACCTGCAAGTGCCATACCACCGTCTTGTCTGCTGCTTAAGTGCCCTGCCTGAACCAGCATACCTACCTGCTACCGTTCCTGGACCACTACTCAGCTTTACCACCAGGCACTTGTGTCCCTCCGGACTCTTGACCCTCTGTCCATTCTACCAGGAGGTCTTGGGTCGGAGGCTTACGAGAGGCCGCTCCCTGCACGTTGAGCTCTATAACCAGGTACGTGACAGTACTGGTCAGCCATGACCGAGCCCACGCAGGGAGCGTCTCCTATGGAGGACTTATGCCGCCATCTGGATGGTCTTACTACGGCTGTAAGGAACCTACAAGAGGGTTATACCCGTCTGGAGGAGCGCGTCCAAACTTTGGCTACAACCGCTCCTGCGGCATCCGGAACTTCAGCCGCCCCTTCTGTAGTGATGCTGCCACCGGAACCCCGTGTGCCCACGCCTGAAAGATTTTCTGGTGACCGCAGCAAATACAGAGCCTTCCGCAACGCCTGCGAACTTTTCTTTGCGCTACAACCTAGAACTTTCTCGCTTGAAGCTACAAAAGTGGGCTTCGTCATCTCTCTGTTATCCGGCGAACCCCAAACCTGGGCACATCGCCTGCTGGAGCGCAAGGAAGAATGCCTTAACCATCTTATTGCCTTTTTTCAAGCCATGGACCTTATTTATGAGGATACTCAGTTAGCGGCAACCGCTGAAGCAGCGTTATGTGCACTCCAACAGGGGCGCAGGGCAGTAGAGGACTATGTAGCTGAATTTAGACAGTGGAGTTCCGACACCAACTGGAACGATGCTGCCCTGCGTCACCAGTTTCGTGCGGGCCTCTCGGACTCATTAAAGGACGAACTGGCTCGAGTGGGCATTCCCGCAACGCTTGAAGCCCTCATCCTCCTCTCTGTGCAAATCGACAGACGTTTAAGGGAACGGCGTGCTGAACGTACGTCCGGTCCCGCACGACCCACATGGATGATGCCACGGGTACCAAGCTCTCCGTACCTACCTCCTCCAAATGCTGTATCGACCTCTGCCGATGCCCCAGAGCCAATGCAACTAGGTTTACTGCGGCCCTCTCTAACCCTGAAAGAGCGCCAGCGGCGCCGACGCAATAATCTTTGTCTGTATTGCGGAGGATCCGGGCACTATGTAAACACCTGCCCTGTCAAGTTCCGTAAGTGTTCAGTTCTGCCTTCTACCCTTTCATCCACTTTATGTAATAATGATACTCACCTGGTAATTTCAATCTCTCTGCAGCTCCCAGGAAGGGACGTCCAAGTACCCGCGATTATTGATTCTGGCGCTTGCAGCGGCTTCATGGATGCTTCCTTTGCCGCCCGACATGGAGTTTCTCTTCGACCTAGACGCCCGGAACTCACCGTTCATTTAGCCGACGGATCGGCCATCAGATCCGGCCCTGTCACACAGGAAACTGCCCCCTTATACACGCTCATTGCTAACAACCATCGGGAAGTTCTTTGTTTTGACATCATTGTGTCACCTATCTTTCCTGTTATCTTGGGAATGCCCTGGTTAAAGACTCATAATCCCCAGATTGACTGGGAGTCCGGGGAGATCAACTTCCCTTCCTCTTACTGCCGCCAACATTGCCTCCAGGAGTCTGCAGTTACCTCATCTCCCTTAATGTGTCTAGACTCTGAAGTTGGAAACCGTCAACTGGTTCCGGAGGCGTATCATGGTTTCCTGGATGTTTTTAGTAAGAAAGGGGCAGAAACCTTACCTCCACACAGGTCCTACGACTGCCCAATTGAACTTTTACCTGGTGCAGAAATCACGTTCGGTAGGATATTCCCCTTGACAGAACTGGAATTGGGCACGTTAAAATCCTATATTGACGAAAACCTTGAAAAAGGCTTCATACGCCCTTCCACATCCCCCGCGGGAGCCGGCATATTCTTTGTGGAGAAGAAAGACCATTCTCTACGCCCCTGCGTAGACTATCGGGATTTGAACAAGATCACAATTAAAAACAGATATCCCCTTCCTCTTGTCCCCGAATTATTCCAGAGACTAGGAGCAGCCGTCATCTTTACCAAACTCGATCTCCGCGGGGCCTACAACCTTGTCCGTATTAGAGACGGAGACGAGTGGAAGACAGCGTTCCGCACCAGATTCGGGCACTTTGAATATTTAGTTATGCCCTTCGGTTTGTGCAACGCCCCAGCCACCTTCCAACATTTCGTAAATGATATATTTAGAGACTACCTTGATCTATTCGTCATTATCTATCTGGACGACATCCTGGTCTTCTCTTCCTCCCTGCCAGATCATCGGAAGCATGTCCAAAGAGTTCTAGCTCGGCTCCGTCAACATAGCCTATACGCTAAAGCCGAGAAATGCGAGTTTGAACAAGAAAGTATTCAGTTTCTGGGTCTTATAATTTCAATCGAAGGTGTCAGGATAGATCCTCAAAAGGTCACTGCTATCACAGAGTGGCCTGCTCCCACCGATAAAAAAGCAGTCCAACGCTTCGTGGGATTTGCGAATTTTTATCGTAAATTCATCAAGGGCTTCTCTTCAATAATCGCTCCTATCACAAGTTTAACCAAACAGGGCATCCGTTTTCAGTGGTCTCCCGAGGCACAAGCTGCTTTTGCCACCTTGAAGGATCTGTTTATTTCAGCCTCTATCCTGAAGCATCCTGATCCGGTCCTACCCTATACCTTGGAAGTAGATGCCTCTGAAGTGGCGGTCGGGGCAGTGCTCTCTCAGAGACAGGGGTCCAAATCTCTCCTACATCCAGTCGCTTTTTTTCCCCGCAAACTTTCAGAAGCCGAGAGGAATTATGATGTTGGGGACAGGGAGCTTTTGGCAATCAAAGCAGCCCTCGAAGAATGGCGCTACCTCCTGGAGGGTGCTGCACACCCTATTCTGATCTTCACGGATCATAAGAACTTAGAGTATTTAAAGGTTGCCAAAAGACTGAAGCCACGCCAGGCCAGGTGGGCATTGTTCTTCACCCGTTTTTCGTTCCATATAACCTACAGACCTGGATCAAAAAACACCAAGCCCGACGCTCTCTCCCGGATGTTCAGTGGTCTTGAAGCCCCTTCATCTTCAGACACCATCCTTACCCCTGGAAATTTTCTCATGTTACAAGGAGACCTTCTCTCTCAAATCAGGCAGGCTTCTTCAGGAAGTTCCTTAGCTCCAGATCCTACTCTACAGTTAAGGGACGACTTACTCTGGAATAAGGACAAGATTTTTGTCCCTCAACAGCTATGAGTAGCAGCTCTTAAGTCCTGCCATGACCATGAGCTAGCTGGTCATTTTGGGATACATAAGACGGCTGAGCTCCTCCAGCGCACCTTCTGGTGGCCCCAACTACTTCAGGACTGTAAAAATTACGTAGAATCCTGTATCACCTGTATTCAGCACAAGGGTAGCAGAACCAAAGCTTGGGATTTACTCAAACCACTGCCTGTTCCAGAGAAACCGTGGAGAAGGATTTCAATGGACTTCATTGTTGAGCTACCCCCTTCGGAAGAATATACCACTATCTTTGTGGTGGTGGATAGGCTCTCAAAGATGGCGCACTTCTTACCAATGGTGGGGACACCTTCTGCGGCTGAAACAGCAAAAATTTTCATAAGAGAGATTGTGAGACTTCATGGCATACCTGCTAATATTGTATCTGACCGTGGGGTGCAATTCACCTCAAGGTTTTGGAAGGCTCTGTGCGGGGCACTGAAGATTGATCTTTCCTTTTCTTCTGCGTACCACCCGCAGACCAATGGCCAAACGGAGCGCACCAATCAGACGCTCGAGCAATATCTGCGATGTTTCTCCAGTTTTTCACAGGACGATTGGGCCTCTCTATTGCCTCTTGCAGAGTTCGCCTACAACAACTCGGTCCATTCGGCCACCAACCAATCTCCATTTTTTGCTAATTATGGCTTCCACCCTCTCTTCCTATCCAACACTATCCCGGAATGCTCAGTACCAGCTGCCCAAGAAACCTTGGATTTTTTCGCCACTAATAACAAATTACTCCAAGAGACAATGGCAAAGGCCCAAGAACATAATAAAGAGGTGTTCGACAGGAGGAGGAGGGGGGAACTTGATCTGGCTCCAGGAGACCAAGTTTGGCTGTCCACTTTGAATCTAAAACTAGCCTGCCCGTCCAAGAAACTTGGTCCCAAGTTTCTGGGGCCTTTCCAGATTCTCAGGAGGATTAACGAAGTGGCCTACGAGTTAAAACTACCTGCTTCTTTCCGGATCCATCCAGTTTTCCATGTGGCACTACTCAAGCCTGCGATCCCGGATCCCTTCACCGACCGGAATGTCGGTCCCCCCGAGCCGGTACTTATCGACGGCGAGGAGGAATTTGAGGTGGAATCCATCCTAGATTGTCGGAAGAGACGTAACCAAGTACAATACCTAGTGAAGTGGAAGGGTTATGGTCCGGAAGAAAATTCCTGGGAACCAGAAGCCAACATTCATGCCCAGAGACTGATCCAAGCTTATAAAAGGGCACACCCAAGAAGATTGGCCCAGTTGGGCATCCGGAGGCTGCCCGTAGAGGGGGGGTAATGTCACGAAAGGAGATTCCGCAGTCCTGTCAACGTCAGGGGAATTCAGCCCCAGCGCGTGCGCATTGGCGCGCGTTTGCGCGCGCATGCGCGCGTTTGTGTGCGTGGCGCGGGAGTGCGCGCGCCCGCTGACGGCGTTTTGGCGCCAAGGAAACGCTATTTAAACTGGTCAGTCCCTCACCATCTTGCTGACCAGTCTACAGCGTTTACCTGAGAACCTGCATCTGCTACCTATTGTTCACCTGTTTACCTGACCCGGCTTTCCTTGACCTTCCCTGTCTGCAACCTGCCTTTGACCCCGGCTTCATCTGACTACGGCTCCTGCTCAATCCCTGGCTTGTCGCTGCCCGCCCGTGTTACCGACCCGGCTTGGACCACCACTATTCTCTGGACTTTCCTTGTTACCTGAACCACTTACCGGTGACCCGACCGGCTTACTTACCTGCCTGATCCCTGTACCTGCAAGTGCCATACCACCGTCTTGTCTGCTGCTTAAGTGCCCTGCCTGAACCAGCATACCTACCTGCTACCGTTCCTGGACCACTACTCAGCTTTACCACCAGGCACTTGTGTCCCTCCGGACTCTTGACCCTCTGTCCATTCTACCAGGAGGTCTTGGGTCGGAGGCTTACGAGAGGCCGCTCCCTGCACGTTGAGCTCTATAACCAGGTACGTGACACTCCTCCTCCAGTCAGTCCTATTCCCCCCAGTTAGAAACACACATGAAAAAACACATTTAACCCCTTGACCGCCCCATAGTTTTAACCCCTTCCCTGCCAGTGACATTTACACAGTAATCAGTGCATTTTTATAGCACTGATCACTGTATAAATGTCAATGGTCCCAAAAATGTGTCAAAAGTGTCCGATCTGTGTGCCGCCTATGTCACAGTCCTGCTAAAAATTGCAAATTGCCACCATTAATAGTAAAAAAATAAAAATAAAAATGCCTTAAATCTATCCCCTATTTTGTAGACACTATAAGGCCGGGTACACACGGGCAAACATGTACGATGAAACCGGTCCGTCGGACCGTTTTCACCGTACATGTCTGCCCGGGGACTTCTGTACGATGGCTGTACTAACCATCGTACAGAAGTCCGCGCGTAAACAATACGCGGGGCGTGTCCGCGCCGTCGCCGTGACGATGACGCAGCGACGTGGGCGGGCCTGCCTTTTAAATGCTTCCACGCATGCGTCAAAGTTATTCGACGCATGCGAGGGACGGCGGGCACTCGGACATGTACGGCTTCTTCCGGCTCCCATAGGTCCCTCCGCCTTAGTGACTTCAAACGTGCCTTTGCCCGTGATGGGCAGTTCTGTCATGGAGGTGGGTAATTTTTAATGTTTAAATCCTGTTCGTAAGGGTTTTTCTTCTTCTTTTTTTCTTTTTTATGGACGCGCTCAGTGCGGTCCAAGTAAGGGCAAGGTTTACCATACTTAAGATGGCGCACCTGGACTCATAGGCAGCCGTTCACAATAGGCGGTGGGTCTATTTATAGATGGTGAAGTACTGCTTGGCCCTACCCCCATTGACAACGTCCAATTAGCGACGAAACGCGTCTGGGAAGGATCACGCAGTGACGTCACCACGACAAGGAGTAGGGCTCCTGAATGCCGGCCGGCAAATTTATTGTTTATGCTGATTTTAAACGCTCGTTTGTGAGTATATATTTTACCTTTTTTTAAATAAAAGTGTATGTCACAGAGTCACGCTATGTGCGCTTGTCTTTTTTCATTTTACATTTAAACGGTGGTGCTGAGTACATCACGGTCAGGGGACGGAGAACTTCCTGGTGGAAATATCCAAGGATTAAAGGCCTAGGCTGGGTTATAGCCATCTGCCCTAAACCGCTTGCCTTCTGGTAAGCGGCTTTCCATTTTCCGGTGGAGGGTCACTTCATGCATATGTGTCACTGGGTGGTGTGGAACGTAGGAGTTGCCATTACAAAGACTGTATCAGAATACCTGTGACCGTATATGTGCCATTTGATCAACCACGGACTTATTACATCTTAATTGAATGTGACCTAATAGACTTTTGTGGCGCGGCTTTTCTTTTGCTTATTTACACAGTAATCAGTGCATTTTTATAGCACTGATCACTGTATAAATGTCAATGGTCCCAAAAATGTGTCAAAAGTGTCCGATCTGTGTGCCGCTTATGTCACAGTCCTGCTAAAAATTGCAAATTGCCACCATTAATAGTAAAAAAATTAAAATAAAAATGCCTTAAATCTATCCCCTATTTTGTAGACACTATAAGGCCGGGTACACACGGGCAAACATGTACGATGAAACCGGTCCGTCGGACCGTTTTCACCGTACATGTCTGCCCGGGGACTTCTGTACGATGGCTGTACTAACCATCGTACAGAAGTCCGCGCGTAAACAATACGCGGGGCGTGTCCGCGCCGTGGCGATGACGCGGCGACGTGGGCGGGCCTGCCTTTTAAATGCTTCCACGCATGGTTATTCGACGCATGCGAGGGACGGCGGGCGCTCGGACATGTACGGTAGGTCTGTACAGACGACCATACATGTCCGAGCGGGCAGGATTCCAGCGGACGGTTTTAAAACAAGTCCAGGAATATTTGCCCGCTGGGAAAAGGCCCGGCGGGCAAATGTTTGCTGGAATTCTGCCCGCTCGCGCCTACACACGACCGAACATGTATGCTGAAACTGGTCCGCGGACCAGTTTCAGCATACATGTTTGGTCGTGTGTATGGGGCCTTATATTTGCGCAAACCAATCAATATACGCTTATTGCGATTTTTTTTTAAACAAAAATATGTGGAAGAATACATATTGGCCTAAAATTATGAAGCAGTAATTGGAAAGCAAAGGCCATGTAACATTCAGATTCCACTAATTCTAGCACAGATTCATAAATCGGCAGAGTACTAGAAACTCCTCCATCAGATCTTTACCCGAAGACAGGAAAGACCTGGGAAATGTCATGTGACCTCGGAACAACAATGATTTAACAATGTGCTTTTTTTCTATTATATTAAATTAAATACAGTGGCATGATATTTATACATAAATAGAAGGGTTAATGGCAATCATATTAAACATTGTAATTTTAGCATCGCTTTAACCAGTTCCAGGGATGCTCCGCCTTCTGGGTAAATGTCATATGACGTCCTCCAGGTCACGTCGCTTGTGCCTGCCCGGAGCAGCGCAGCATGGTGATCGGTGGTGAACGTGTCCCTCGGACACAGGGCATCACTGATCAGGGTAAAGGATAAATGGCATTGGCTCTTTACCACCAGCTGATGTAAACAAATGTCGGTTGTCAGCATTTCCTTTCCTCAGCACTGTAATCAGTGCCAATCAGTATCCATCAGTGCAGCATATCAGTGCCCATCAGCGAAGAAGAAAAATTATTTGCAAAATGTTATAACAGAAACAAAGAAAACGTTTTTTTTCCCCACAATTTCAGAGCCGGTTCACACAGGGGCGACCTGTCAGGCGACTTAGCCGCCTGACAAGTCGCGGTCCACTGTATTCAATGGAACCGTTCTAATAGGAGCGACGCAAGTCGCTCCGACTTAGAAAAAGGTTCCTGTACGACTTTGGGGGCGACTCGGGGCGACTTGCATTGACTTCAATACAGAAGTCATTTTGCAAGTTGCCTCTCAAGTCGCCTTGAGATCGCCTTGCCGAGTCGCCCGCAAAGTCGTGCCGCCTGTGTGTGAACCGGCTCTTAGTCTTTTTTCATTTCAGCAAAAAATAATAAACCCAGTGGTGATTAAATGCCACAAAAAGAAAACTCTGTCTCAAAAAAAATTCATATGGGTACAGTGTTGTATGACCACGCAATTGTCAAAGTGCGATAGCACTTTAAGCTAAAAAATGGCCTGGCAGGGATAATTGTGCCTAGTAGGCATGTGGTTAAGATCCCCCTAGATATGACAGCTAGTTAACTTGGCTGATTTTTGCTCACATATAGGAAAACCTCAGATGGTGATCTCTATGGGAAAGACTCAAACATTCCCATCTAACAGTTCTTGGGGGTGTAAAAGAGATTAAAGTCTGAATGCTATTTATAAGATTAACCCCCTCACCCCCCTCCCTTTTTTTCTCTCATGGGCTAAAGCAGATCGCTTGCACTACTCAGTTGTATCCGGCTGAAGTCATCATGTTCTGGGAAGGTAATTTGATGTCCATGACCAACTTCATACTTCACTTCTGAGTCTCTCTCTCTCCCCCCCTCCATTATACCCCTTACTTTTCTCCTATCCCTTACCATAGCAGTAATCATTTCCCTTCCATCTTGTAAAATGTTTAAATCTCAATAAAAAAAAAAAAAAAAGATTAGTTGAAGTTCAGACACCGGAGATACTGATAAAGAAGTCAGAGTATCCTGTCTGGAGACAGATAAGCACACTTCTAAAGAAAGAATGTGATTACAGTTTCTATTTAGATGAGCACATGATTACATTCAACGGTATGCACATAGACAAATATTGAATGAACACCAACAATATCTTTCATCAAAATGACTTAATCAGGTTCTTGTTTCATATCGATTCTATAGAGACACTAAAGGTGGCCATACACAAATCGTTCCTGCTGAAATGGTCATAGTGCGATTCTGTCCTGATTCAATGGTTCATGGGTTCCCTCTAGAAGGTTCTAGACTGGCCGATCCTTCCCTCTTCTCAATGGAGAAGGGTGATGTACCTAAACTCTGGTTTAAAAACCATTTTAGCCTTAACCACTTCCGCCCCGGAGGATTTGGCTGCCAAATGACCGGGACAATTTTTGCAATTTGGCACTGCGTAGCTTTAACTGACAATTGCGCGGTCGTGCGACGTGGCTCCCAAACAAAATTGACATCCTTTTTTCCCCACAAATAGAGCTTTCTTTTAGTGGTATTTGATCACCTCTACGATTTTTATTTTTTGCGTTATAAACAAAAATAGAGCGACGATTTTTTTAAAAAAAAGCAATATTTTTTACTTTTTGCTTTAATATATAAAAAAACAATTTTTTTCCTCAGTTTAAGCCAATACGTATTTTCTACATATTTTTGGTAAAAAAAATCGCAATAAGCGTTTGATTGGTTTGCGCAAAAGTTATAGCATCTACAAAATAGGGAATAGTTTTATGGCATTTTTATTAATTATAATTTTTTTACTAGTAATGGCGGCGATCAGCGATTTTTATCATGACTGCGACATTATGGCGGACACATCGGACACTTTTGACGCTATTTTGTGACCATTAAAATTTTTACAGCAATCAGTGCTATAAAAATGCAATGATTACTGTATAAATGTGACTGGCAGGGAAGGGGTTAACCACTAGGGGGCTAGGAATGGGTTAAGTGTGTCCTAGGGAGTGATTCTAACTGTAGGGGGCGGGGCTTACTGTGACACGACCCTGATGAGAGGGGGCAGACGATTAGTGTCCTGTCACTAGGCAGAACGGGAACAATCGCGGGACACCGGCGGACATAGAGTCTGTAGGTCCCGTGGGCAAGACCAGGGAGCTCGCGGCAGGGGCGTGCGCGCGCCTGCATGGTGCAAAATTCAAAGTAACGTGTATATTTACGTTACTTTGCACAGCCGTGCCATTCTGCTGGCGTAAATATACAGGAGCCGGTTGGCAAGTGGTTAAAAAGTCCCTTATCAAGCACGCCTCCAAATCCTTTTTTTTTTTTGCTGCTTTAATTCGACTTCCAGATGTGTATGGACTTTTGGAGAAAAAGGATGTAATTTAGTGTCATGGTTAAGCTGGCCAGTAGATGAATTTCAGCCAATTCCTTCTGAGAGGCCATGCTAGGACTAACCTGTTCGCAAAAGCCATTTTAAAAATTGATTGAGCAGAAATTATCAGCTGAACAAAGACTGTTTGGCAAGGGCCTCTGTATTCAGACAACTCCGGGTGCAGCCGCTGCTGAATACAACAGCCAGCAGTGGAGATAACTCCATTCACAGTGTTTATTGTGGATGGGGAAATCGATTGGGTACAACAGGTCCCAGCACTTAAGAATTCCAGCTCAAGAGACACCTGCCCATTTTTTTTTTTTAGACAGACATCTCTTTATTCAAGAGTAGCCCATTATTTGTTTTATTTTTATTATAGGTACTTATATAGCGCCGTCAACTTACGCAGATTTATTATATATTTACATCAGTGCCTGCCCTCAAGGAGCCTACATCAACCATTTGACAGCATTGTATGTGATTGGGAATTCTTTGCAAAGTGAAACTTCACCACATTCTCTAAGCTCTGAGGCAAATTCCCTTGTGATGTAAACAGCTTATTTGCCTTTAGTACAGTTGTTTTTAACCTGGGGGTCGGGACCCCCTCGAGGGCCAAATGATGATTTGCCAGGGGTCACCAAATCCTGGGCTGTTTCTTAAGCACACACCACTCTCCCAGCCTTCTTACGGCTGCTCAGCAGGGCTGTCTCTGGAGCCGGTGGCCACCCAGCTGGGCTGTTCCTGGAGCACACGGCCGCCCACTCAGACTCTTCGCAGCCACCCATTCAGTTCACAGCATTGCTGGGGGGGCAGAGACTAGAGGTCCACTGACTGGTGAGGATTGTGAGGTGGGAGGGGCTGGAGAAGACCCTCCTGATTTCAACATAGGTATCACTGCTACGAGACACCACAAAGTCAGAGACACAATACCTGTGATTAGAGTTGCCATTAAAAGTCCCAACTACAGTTCTCAGATCAGCAGATGACCTTGATCAAGAGCACCTAAGTTGGCTGATCAGACCCCCCCCCCCCCCCCCCCAGCATTGCCACTCATCCTATCCCCCCCCTCCACCAAGGAGTAAGAGAAGGAATTAAAATAGAGAATACATGGAAGGGAGAGGAAAAGAGGGGGAGCAAGAAAGAAAAAGGGAGAGAAAGAATAAGAAAAACCAAGAAAGATGGCTAGAGAGAGGGATGGGGGGAAAAAACAAGAAATTAGGATAGCGAGAGAAAAAAGGAAAAAAGAGGAGAACAAAGAGAAAGAGTGGTACATCCTAAAATGTACCATATGAGGTTTTAATACTTAAGGAGTGGAGGGGACTCAGGGAGCGCTAAATTTCCACGGGTTAGGGGCAAAAATTACGTGTCTTGCCTTGGGTGCCGACAACCCACGCTACGAAAATAATTTTACTGTTAGGGGTCCCCACAACTTGGGAAATTTTATCAAGGGGTCACGGCACTAAAAGGTTGAGAACCACTGCGTTAGTAAATCAATCTCATTGAAAGACCTACAAATACAGGATACACAAAGTTTAGTGCATAAAAACAAAGAGAAGATCCTTGTTGAACATTTTCTGTGTGTGGCAGGTGTTAACAAGATAAAGAAACAGAGCATGGCCCCCATTGGTTCTGGGCTCAGGCAGCGAGCCCCCCGATGACAGGCGCCAGGTCCACCCACTGGCTACTCTGAGCATTCTCTCCTTCAGCCAGAGGGTGGACCTGGCGCCGGCCATCAGGGGATGGCTGTCTGAACCCAGAGGAGGCAGCCAGCTCCCGATAACTGGGAGGACCAAGATGGGGGAGCGGAATCTGGAATTTGGCACCTGAGCAGCAGGACAATGATGGATTTTTTTTGGGCAGGAGAGTATGTAAATTGAGGACAACTTTGGATAAGAGATGAGGGGTAATAATAATAATACAAAAAAAGCATAGTGAATTTTCACTTTACAATTCGATAATGAGGGGCAGGGCCAGGACAGGTTCCCATTTTTCCTAAAAAAAAGAACAAAGATAAAGAAAAAAGAACAACAAAGATAAATAAAAAAAGAACAACAACAAAGATAAAGAAAAAAGAACAACAACAAAGATAAAGAAAAAAGAACAACAAAGAGAAAAGAAGAACAACAAAGATGAAGAAAAAAAGAACAACAAAGATAAAGAAAAAAGAACAACAAAGAGAAAAGAAGAACAACAAAGATGAAGAAAAAGAAGAAAAAAAAGAAAAGAAAAAAGTAGCAGGATCTCCTAATCTGATAATTTTGGTTCTGGGTGGAGTATGAATTTCATTTAGAATACATGTCAACATGTTTAAATAAGATATTCAGCTCTGAGGTGTTCAAGATGCTACCATGACCAAGGCTGGTAAACAGATACATTGCTACCTTTGAACAAATGAAGGACCTTGTGGTCTGGGTTACTATGTGACCTGAAGCTAGATTGCCATAACAGTCTGAATCCATTCAATTCCAGCCAGCTGTAAGCTTTTACTCATAAAGTGACCCGTGTTTCCTGATGTTCTTTTGTGGTGCTGCGGATACTTTTGCTGCCCCCAGGCAGTTTAGCTGTCAGATTGCATCAGATATGACAAATGAGAGATTAGTGCATATTCTGTTCTGGGATGAAACGTGTAATGTATCTGCTTGTGAAGTTACACTCAGTTTGTAGTGGCATAGTAATGCTGGTACATGTCATAATATCTATTTGTGGAGGTTTGAGGATGAGCAATGTTTTTCATCTACAACAATAAATAAGGGCTTGTGGTTGGCTGCCTTCACTGAGTGCCAGGGTACTTCTATGTGTGTGGGCATCCATACTACAGGTCAACCACAAAATCCATAAATAAATATGGAAAAGGCAATGTAAATTACCTAGTTCGGATTTTTGTTTTGCGATGCACTATTGGGAATTATAATAACACTCCATAATATTATCAGCCTGTAGATGGATATGAAGACAACATTCTCCTGTTTTTCCTGGACTGCAAAAAAACAATCCAAAGCCCGTCCAAACATCTCTTTGCTTTGAAGTGTTATAGCCCATCCAACATGTTTATTTATTTATTTATTTAATTTTCAATAGAATTGGGATGGATTAGAACCCATATTGAGTTCCCAGTGCTATCCGGTTTCTATTAGAGATGTAGCACACCGCCCCCTAGGGACTGCTGATGAACTTGGATCTCTCATTCCTGCACAGCCAGGCACCCCGAATTTTCACAAGCACCCAGAGTCTGAGAACAGTCCATGACTTTGTTATTGAGGGTTAAAGTTGTTGTAAACCCATTACAACCACTTTAACCTACAGGTAAGCCTAGATTAAGGCTTACCTGTAGGTGCAACGAATATCTCTCAAACCTAAAAGGTTTAGGAGATATTTGCAAAAAAATACTGGCACCGATGTCTACGGAGCATGCACCATAGACATCGGACGTGCCGCTTCTAACAGCGGTCATGCCGTTAGTGGCGGCACCCGCATGCATGCGTGGGAGTGACGTCATCGCTGCTCCAGCCAGTCACAGTGCCGGAGCAGCGATACCCGGATGTCACTCTGGTATCATGGCGGCAACAGAGGAGGTCACCCAGGACCGCTGCGGGGGGCTTAAATCTCAGGTAATTCATAATGAGCTAGTATGCTATGCATACTAGCTCATTATGCCTTTCTCTTGCACGTTTTTTTTTCTAGGAAATGTTTAAGAGGGTTTACCTCCTCTTTAACCACTTAAGCCCCGGACCTTTAGGCAGCTAAATGCAGAGGCCAGGTTTTGCGATTCGGCACTGCGTTGCTTTAACTGACAATTGCGCGGTCGTGCGACGTGGCTCCCAAACAAAATTGACGTCCTTTTTTCCCCACAAATAGAGCTTTCTTTTGGTGGTATTTGATCACCTCTGCAGTTTTTATTTTTTGTGCTATAAACAAAAATAGAGCGACAATTTTGAAAAAAATTCAATATCTTTTACTTTTTGCTATAATAAATATCCCCCAAAAACATATATACATTTTTTTTTCCTCAGTTTAGGCCGATACGTATTCTTCTACCTATTTTTGGTAAAACAAAATGCAATAAGCGTTTATTGATTGGTTTGCGCAAAATTTATAGCGTTTACAAAATAGGGTATAGTTTTATTGCATTTTTATTATTTTTTTTTTGTTACTACTAATGGCGGCGATCAGCGATTTTTTTTTCGTGACTGCGACATTATGGCGGACACTTCGGACAATTTTGACAAATTTTTGGGACCATTGTCATTTTCACGGCAAAAAATGCATTTAAATTGCATTGTTTATTGTGAAAATGACAGTTGCAGTTTGGGAGTTAACCACAGGGGGCGCTGAAGGAGTTCAGCTTCACCTAGTGTGTGTTTACAACTGTAGGGGGGTGTGGCTGTAGGTCTGACGTCATCGATCGAGTCTCCCTATAAAAGGGATCACACGATCGATGCAGCCGCCACAGTGAAGCATGGGGAAGCCGTGTTTACATACGGCTCTCCCCGTTCTTCAGCTCCGGGGAGCGATCGCGAGGGGGCGGCCAGAAACGAATAGCCGCGCTCTTGTCCCGGATCGCTGCTTGAGGCTTAGAGACCGCTGCATGTACCGGGGGGGGGGGGGTCCCGATCGGACCCCCGACAAGGCAGCGACGTGCGTGCACGTCGTTCTGCCTGTCCGTGTCATTTTGCCAAAGTATATGTACATGCAGCGGTCGTTAATAACTTGGATAGGGATGGGAGCTTATGGAATGCCCACTTGACTTCAGCAAACATTAGGGACATCTTCCTATATATACACAGTCTCCTTCACCCTCCTCACACACAGCACTTGCTTGCTCCTGCTGAATCATTGATTTATCTGACAGGGTCCCAGTCAGACTAACAATGGCCCATTATAGGCAGGAACTCATAGCCCCTTTTGTGTAGCAAAATGTAGTGAAGCGTGTAACTTTTCCTCTATGACCACTGATCCCAGCACCACCTCTTCATGCACTGCCAACCCACTTGGCCGCAGCTTCTCCTTTCACTAGCCATCCAGGCTAACACTTCACACCAGCTCACCCAGCTGACTCGCAGGAGATCCCTCAGGGAAGCATGAAGACTTAAGCACAGCGCTGTCTTCAGGGAGACAGGCTACCTGTGGCAGTCTCCTCCTCTGTTAGTTCCCAACAGTGTTGACTACTCACTAGAGGGCACCCCTGAGGGCCACCAACAGCCTCCTTAACTCTGTATCTCCATCTTCCACCCAAAGCCACACAAGGAAGCACGGGGAGAGGTTTGTTTACACTTACCTCTCCCCATTCTTCCTCTCTGTGACCTGATCACGGGACACCAGTGGCGATCAGGTCCGCTGTTCCCGCGGGGACGGTTACAGAGAAATCATCATTGTTGTTGTTCTTTCTGTAACTCCACACAGTAATGCAAGGCTTTCTGCCTGGTGTGGAGTGTCGTTTTTGCCCCCTTCCTTGGACTACAGGAGAGTCAGGACGCTTTCTACATTGCAGATAGGGAAATAAGCTGTGTGAGAGTCCTGACTCTCCTGTAGTCCAAGGGAGGGGCGAGCACGACAGTCCAAACCAGGGAGAAAGCCTTGCATTACGATGTGGAGTTACAGACAGAAAAACAGGAAGTGAGGATTTAAAAGCAAAATCGAAGAATGAGGTAAGTGAAGGAGGACTGCACTAAGGTAAAGGAAGCTATTTAGGGAAAAAAAAAATGGTACCTTTACAACCCCTTTAATTCTGCATTAAACATTTAAGTGTCATGGGCTCTGGCTGGGTCGCTCAAGGACATTCACAGAATTGTCCTGTAGCCACTCCTTCGTTATCTTGGCTGTGTGCTTAGGGTCGTTTTCCTGTTGTAAAAGTAGTCTTTGCCCCAGTCTGAGGTCCAGAGCACTCTGAAGTAGGTTTTCATCAAGGAGGTTTCTGTACATTGCTACATTCATCTTTCACTGTAGGGATGGTACCGTCCAGATGACCTGGTTTCCTCTAGATATGAGGCCTGCCATTCAGAGAGTCCTTCCTGTGCCTTTTGGCCAACTCCAGGCAGGCTGTTATGTGCCTTTTACTGAAGAGTTGCTTCCGACTGGCCACTCTACCATACAGGCCGGATTGGTAGAGTGCTCAAGAAATGGTTGTTCTTCTGGAAGAAACTCCTCTCTTGGCAGAGAAATGCTGGAGCTCTGTTAGAGTGACCATCGGGTTCTTGGTCACCTCCCTGAGGTCCTTTTCCCTCAGATTACTCAGTTTAGCCCGGTGGCCCACTCTAGGAAGAGTCCTGGTGGTTCAAAACTTCTTCCATTTATGGATGATGGAGGCCACTGAGCTCATTCTTTCCTTCAATGCTGCAGATATTTTTCTGTACCCTTTCCCCAAATCTGTGCCTCATTGCAATCCAGTCTCTGAGGTCTACAGATAATTCCTTGAACTTCATGGCTTGGTTTGTGCTCTGAGATGCACCGTTAACTGTGGGACCTTAAATAGACAGTTGTGTAGCTTTCCAAATCATGCCCAATCAACGGTGAATACTTATGTTTGTTTTTAATACATTTTCAAACAAACTTTTTTCGTGTTGTCATTATGAGGTATTGTTGTTTGTAAACATTTGAGGAAATTAATGAATTTAATTTATTTTGGAAGAAGGCCGTAACATAAAAAAATTTTAAAAAAGCAGCGCGCTGTGAAGGCAGTATCACTTTAACCTCTTTGCGCCCGTGCTATAGACTAAAGACGTCTAGAGCGCAGCGATCATCTGCCAGGAGGGCGTCGTCCTCTTTACATCCTCCCTTACGCTGCTGCTGAGGGCGCACATCGGAGAAAACCTGTGTCACGCGGGTGCCGATGCACATGCCTGGCGGCCTCGATGTCCACCAGGTACCCGCGATCGGCATTTACAGAGCCAGGGACGTGGAGCTCTGTGTGTAAACAGAGATCCACGTCCTGTCAGGGAGAGGAGACTGATGGTGTGTCCCTTGTACATAGGGACACAGATCGGTCTCCTCCTCCAGTCAGTCCCCCTCACCCCACAGTAAGAATCACTCCCAGGGAACCCATTTAACCCCTTCCTCGCCTCTAGTGTTAACCCCTTCCCTGCCAGTCACAATTATACAGTAATCGGTGCATATTTATAGCACTGTTCGCTGTATGAATGTGAATGGTCCCAAAATAGTGTCAAAAGTGTCCGATCTGTCTGCTGCAAATAACCGTCATTACGTGTGTGTGTGTGTGTGTGTGTGTGTGTGTGTGTGTGTGTGTGTGTATATATATATATATATATATATATATGTCATAAATCTATCCCCTATGTTGTAGACTCTTAACTTTTGTGAAAACTATACGCTTATCGATTTTTTTTTTACCAAAATTATGTAGAAGAATACGTATCGGCCTAAACTGTTTTTTTTTTTAAAGTGATATTTATTATAGCTAAAAGTGAAAAGGCGTTTTTTTCTAAATTTTTGCTCTTTTTTTTGGTTATAGCGCAAAAAATAACTGCAGAGGTGATCAAATACCACCAAAAGAAAGCTCCATTTCTGGAAAAACAAAATGATATAAATGTAATTTAGGTACAGCGTTGCATGTCCGTGCAATTGTCATTCAAAGAGCGTCAGTGCGGAAAGCTGAAAATTGGTCTGGGCAGGAAGAGGGTTTAAGTGCAAGGTAAGGAAGTGGTTAATAGACTAATATTCTCTCCAGATAAAATGTTCTTTATTCATTTAGAATAGTGTGCATCTGAAAAATACTGCATTAGTGTCACCAGATAGAGCAAGCAACTATAGGAAAAATAAAAATGTACCATATTTACTATAATCATCCAACTAATGGCCACGGTGCAGTTTTTTTCTGATTCACTCTATTCTAAATGAAGAACATTTAATCTGGAGAATATAACCTATTAACGTAATACTGCCCTCCTTTTACATGCAGTGCATACGGAAAGTATTCACAGCTTCACTTTTTCCACATTTTGTTACGGCCTCATTCCAAAATGGATTAAATTAATTATTTTCCTCAAAGTTTTACAAAGTTCTCCTATCTATTCGACCTGGGAGGTAAAACAGCCTAATAATTCGTTTTTGCATCTAGTCACACAGAACGATTGTAAATGCAGTTGTAAGGATGAATAGTTCTATTTATTTATTTAAAAAAAAATAAACCTCTTATGTGTTTTACTGCATGAAAATGTTATCCACCCTACTCAGATTACGTTAGGGCTCATACATTGTGTTGAGGTGCAATGAAAGAATGTCAATGCAATGTACATACACAATATGCTACCATGCATCTCAACAAACAGATGAACATGCTCTGGGGGGGGGGGGGGTGTTGCATTATATTAATATTCAGCAGGACCTAATTTTTGTGCATTGAAATGTCTGCACGGTTCTCTTTTACTGTGCATATTCCTGTCTATTGCCCTTTAATGCTTATCAGTTTTGCACTATATAGTGGATAAAAACCAATGATGAAAGGGTGAATGCAATCTAGTATTGTACTACATGGATCTTACAGCACAGCCAGGAAGAAAGAAATAATCTTTCTCTAGGGTTTGGGGTCACACTGCACACGTGCTGAAAGCCTCAATGCCAAGATCAAAGGAACAGTCTCTAAACAGTACGCACTGTGTAATGTGTGCTCAAAAACCTTAGTTAAACCATAATCTCCGGTTTAAAGTCCCAAGTTAAAATGAGATAAAGAGAGATAGGCAAACAGTTAATTGTGGAGGATTATGCATTACGATAAGAGCAGAAAAAAAAAATGTTCCTGAAAAAAATGCTATTCAAATCTGAAAAGCTCAAATACAGCAGTGTGTAAGCAGCTTGAAGACAATTTAATGCTTTGTAAAATCTGGAAAGGAAAAATGAGCATGCTAATTCAAGTATTTAACACTGCAACGCTGTCCAAGGAAAGATCACATTTTTTTTATTTATTTTTTTAATATCCCTTTTCTTTACTGAAAGAAATCTACTTCAAGCAATGTGCATTAAAGAAGGCCTCTGCTGAGAAAATAGACCATCGCTGAACTCTTTTTTGAAAATGCTGACTGACTGCAATGTGATCCAGTCTTTAAAGCTGAATTTCAGGCAAAGCCCAAAAACCCCCTGATGAAGTACAGTGCCTTAAAACAAGTATTCATACCCCTTGAATTTTTTTTCACATTTTGTCAGGTTACAACCAAAAACGTAAATGTATTTTATGAGATAGACCAACACAAAGTGGCACATAATTGTGAAGTGGAAGGAAAATGGTTTTCATTTTTTTATAAATAAAACGTATGAAAAGTGTAGCGTGCATTCAGCTCCCCGGGGTCAATACTTTGTAGAATCACCTTTAGCTGCAAATCTTTTTTGGGATGTCCCTTACCAGCTTTACGCATCTAGAGAGTGACATTTTTGGCCATTCTTCTTCGCAAAATAGCTCAAGCTCTGTCAGATTGGAAAAAGAGTGTCCGAACAGTAAGTTTCAAGTCGTGCCACAGATTCTCAATTGGATTTAGGTCTGGACTTTGACTGGGCCATTCTAACACATGAATATGCTTTGATCTAAACCAGGGATATGCAATTAGCGGACATCCAGCTGTTGCAGAACTGCAAGTTCCATGAGGCATAGCAAGACTGACAGCCACAAGCATGAGACCCAGAGGCATGATGGGACTTGTAGTTTTGCAACAGCTGAAGGTCTGCTAATTGCACATCCCTGATCAAAACCATTCCATTGTAGCTCTGGCTGTGTGTGTCGTCGTCCTGATGGAAGGTGAGCTTCTGCCCCAGTCTTTCACAGATTCTTAACAGGTTTTCTTTTAAGATTGCCCTGTATTTGGCTCCATCCATCTTCCCATCAACTCTGACCAACTTCCCTGCCCCTGCTGAAGAAAAGCATCACAACATGATGCTGCCACCACCATGTTTCACAGTGGGGATGGTGTGTTCAGGGTCACGTGCAGTGTTTGCGGCCACACACCGTGTACAGGCGGTTCCCGGGTTACAAACAAAATAGGGACTGTAGGCTTGTTCTTAAGTTGAATATGTTGGAACAGGTACATTTTTTAAGTGTAGCTCCAGCCAAAAAATCTATTTTTAAGCTTTTTGGCTAGCAAAGGGAAGGGCCATCACCCCTGTAACATTTGTTTTGCCGTCTGTGCCCCTATTCAGAAGATTTCACCTCACTTTCTGTCCCAATGACAATTGTATTTAGAACATTTTGGGTTATTAGGGAAACAAGGATTGGTGTAAAAAGCATCAGTGGAGACACATTTTTCCCATATTTACTCTTTCAGGAGAGAATTTCCCTTCCTAAGGGTAATTTCCTCTCACTTCCTGTTTTCTCCCTCAGTTTGTAAGTAGGAGTCGTTTGTAAGTCAGGAGTTTGCAAGTAGGGGAACATCTGTATTGCTTTTAGGCCAAAAAGTTAGATTTTGGTTTCACCTGACCAGAGCACCTTCTTCTACATGTTTGCGGTGTCCCCCACATGGCTTCTTGCAAACAGACCTTTTTATGGCTTTAATTTCAACAATTGCTTTCTTCTTGCCACTCTTCCTTAAAGGCCAGATTTGTGAAGTGCATTACTAATAGTTGTCCTGTGGACAGATTCTCCCACCTGTGGATCTCTGCAGCTCCTCCAGAGTTACCATGGGCCTCTAGGCTGCTACTCCAATTAATGCTTTCCTTGCCTGGCCTGTCAGTTTAGGTCAGGGATCCTCAAACTACGGCCCTCCAGCTGTTGTAGAACTACACATCCCATGAGGCATTGTAACACACTGACATTCACAGACATGACTAGGCATGATGGGAATTGTAGTTCCTGAACAACTAGTTAACGAGCGTTTTTGTAGTTTTAAAAATCCTGACTCTGTTTGCGAGGGTTGTCTTGCAAAACAAGCAGGATTAAAGCCACAGTGGTGTGCAGTACTGCGTTTAGCCCGAGGTCGGGGGGATGCGCCGGAGCTGATCGGCACAGTTCGGAAATACTCAGTTCCAGAGCCTTTCCCAGGTTGATTTGTCATGGTCAGCTGAGCTGTCCTTGGGCCTTTCCGTGTGTTTGAGGCTCTTCGGCACCCCCCCTCCCCCCCACCTCTGGCCACATGCAATATTGCATGCTATTGAAGTCAATGAGGAACTAATTACTTTCTTTTCCATTGACTTCAATGGGGAAACTCGCTTTGATATGCGAGTACTTTGGATTACGACCATGCTCCTGGAACGGATTATGCTTGTAATTCGAGGTTCCACTGTACCTAGTATGTGTATGAATGTGAGTTAGGGACCTTAGATTGTGAGCGCCTTGAGGGCAGGGACTGATGTGAATGTACAATATGAGCGCTGCTTAAATTGATGGTGCTATACAAGTACCCTGTAATAAAGAGAAATACACCTCAGTATCAGCGTGACTTTGCTGTGCAGCAAATGTGAAGACTACCTACAAGTGGTTAAATCTCTCAGTATAAGAGATGCAATTGCCCGTGTTACACCCATGTGCTGTAGCCCATTGGCCGTGCTATGCATATTGGGAGGGCTCCAATTCATTTTTATTGGGCCCTGCAACATGCATTCATGAAACAAAACATAACTGATGCCCAAAGCACAGTGTAGACATGCAATGTAAAATTCTGCATGGAAGAACAGAATCAGATTTTATGGTGTTGATACAGGTAAGTGACCCATAGAAAATAAATGGGCAGAAGTAGCCCAAAGCAGGCCAGTGTATCAAACTATAGATGTGAATTGGTGTGGGAGGTTTGTTGGATTTGAGGAAGTAATCCAGTGGCTACAGTATGAAGCAACATTTTTACAGTTTACACAGGGGCCACACAGCAAAGTCTAAACAAGTTAATTCCTGCAAAAGCAGACAGGTTTTTTTGTTAACCCTCCGATTGCTGTTAACTTTCTACATCAGTGGCTCCCTAGCAGATGGTGCAGCCATGACAGAATGTACATGTTTCTGGCAATCAAAGGGTCGAAGGGGTTCTGAACCCAACTGCACATTTCTTTTACTTCCAAGGTAAAGGTTCTCAGGAAACAGATGTTTTATGGCGTTGTCATAAATCTCCTGATCTGCGGTTGTCTCTTTCTGCTACAGGGAAACTTCTTGTGTAACCTCCAGCTATCCAGGTATATATTGCCCCAGCTTTCAGAAGAGTAAATTGTACCTGGGTGGGGAGGCTGTTAAGGTCTCATTTAGACCTTTGCAATTTGTAGTAATAAACGTTGGCAACCTTTGGATGTTCTGTACATCTGAGGATCCTCCTTGTGTGACTGGCTCCACCATCATTCCTATTCGTAAAGTAAAGAAAAACTTCAGGCTTCTCCTGCACAGGCAGTATATTTGTGGTGAGAAGGCTCATTCACCAATTCTAAAAGGGATTTGGTCCCTGCAGTTCTCATTAGAACGTTGGCATTACTTGGGCGCTTATAATGAAAGCAATACCTCTTCACTAATCAGTCTGGTAAAGTAAAAAAAAAAAAAAAAAAAAAAAAAAAAAACAACACACACACACGCTTTCTGCAAAGGAAAAAAAGGCTGGAATATGCAATTTTTTTTTAAAGAGGCATGCATGGGGTAAAGTGACAAAGCCTTAGCATGCCCCTCCCCCAAAAGGCCCACTTAAGCCGGACATACAATAGGTGTTCCTGATGAATCAGACGAAATTTGGTCAATGAGTGGCATATTCGCCACCCTCCTGCCTGGCATCCTTTGTTTAAAAAAAGGAAGAAGCTGGATGGTAAATTGTCAGTCGAACAGCAACTGCAAAAAGTGTGAATGGAGGAACCCAATAGTGTATGGCCAACTGATTACTCACTTTTGCTGCACTCCTTTCAACCCTACACCAGCGGTGCCCAACCTTTTGAAAAGCAAGGGCCACTTAAGCAACTTGGTAACCGATCACAGGCCACAATGAGAGGAGCAGGTGGATGACAGCCCACTCGGCTCTATAGAGCGCACTCTACTCTCAGCACACCAAACTCGCAGGTAATAGAAGTCTATGGCTCAGTGCAGGTAACCCGCAGGTGCACGTCTCTGCACTTGTGGACCAGTTTGAAAGCAGCCCAATAACCACTGCAGAACAGATATGCCCATATATACACTGTGATATTATTTGTAAACTTACCTTTAATAACAGTATTCTATTTTATTCCATCCCAGAGCAGGAGGTCGTGGGCCACATCAGAGGGCTCCGCGGGCCACTGGTTAGGCACCCCTTCCCTACACAGTGCCAGACTTGCAGCTCTCGTGAGGAAGGACAGAATGGTGGGGAGCACAGGGAAGGCAAATTTAAGTGGGTGGGGGAGGGTTTACTAGCAAGGGATCCTGTCACCTTGCCCTGAATGAACAAAGTTACAGAGTCTATTTAAAAAAAATATGTAAGAAGAAAAATATGGCAACTGATTGCTAGCAAAAGTTTTTTTTTTTTTTTTTTAAGGCCAACCTCTGGGCACAAAAGAACCAGCGCGGAATTAATATGCTTGTGTTTTTACACGCCAGTGTGTTGAACAACATTTTCACTGCCCATCTAAAGGGAAATGCCACATCCCAAAGATTAACCAGGACGACACAAATCCATAGGAAAATTAGCTTCATTAGTTCTTAAATGAACCACAGTTTTCTTATAAATATAATACTTTTACACATATACAAAGCATATCTTATTATACAATTCTGTACATGGCATTGAAAAAGGCACAAGAACTTACAATCATCCTTTTCAGGTTGAGCCAAACAAAAAACAAAAGACCACTTATTCAGTCTTTAGATGTGAGCTTGGTTTGTATTGGCAGTACCTGAGAAGTCACTTATGGTAAAATTACCAATTAGGTACCTGTGAGATCTGTAGTCTTTTTGTAAAACAATTCCAAAAAAAGATAGCGCCATTTCAAAATGAATGTTTTACACCATAGAACGCGGGGCAAAAAGGCCAAAGTTGGCACCGAATCCAGTCTTAAAGGTGGTTTGGTAAGTGCAAATAAGAAGTGATTCCAGTGAGCCGTGTAGCGCACATTATATATTGGACTGGCAATATAACATGAATAAAAATGACTGATGATTTGCCTGTTCAGCTGCATTTTCTGGAATTGTTGGTCATGGAATGGTTCAGTCTTGGCAAGTAGTATGAATGGTATGCTCTGAAGATCAACAAGGCTGTGCTATGTGCATCAAGCCATACATTCATTGACCAATAGTGGTCAGGTCTTTCTTTAACTCTCACTCTGATGATCTCCTTTAGAGAAGTGCTTGCAGGTCATTGATCCTGTGAATGGCTGCCCAGGCATGGGATATTGTATGGATGTAAGGAGCTCTCAGTCACATCACAGGAACATTCTAAAACAAAGAAAAGACAATAAACTTGCAGTACATGAAGGAACAGCATTAGAACTGACAATATAGAGATGGGAAGGTGCACAAAGGCGTAGGGGAAAAATAACATCTGCATTTAGATTTGCTGCTGTGGGCAACAAAGTATTCATGGCTTCAATCTCATTTTATATTTTAGTCCATTGTTTCTCATAGTGAGGAATGCACTCCGTTTGTGATACATAAGCCAGATGGATCGAAATTCGGCCGATTCAGCAGGGACTGGCTGAGATTCAATCCATGTATGGGTAGGCCGATTGTACCCAAGTACATCCATCGATCAAACTTGGGTACAACCAGCCTGTCGTATTTTTTTTAAAACAGATTACAGCCAATGGCTATAGCCGCTAGCAGTAATCATTGTTCTCTGCAGCCCAGGATGGCTCCCTGCAAATAGAACGCAAAAGCAGGAGGCATAACCCTATGAACATTGATTATGTTGATGAAAGAAACAAGCAATTCTCTTTCCTTCCACCAATGGTTGAAGGAAAGAAAACCAAAACGTCTATGGGTTGATTTAGAGCAGGGGTGCCCAACCAGTGGCCCGGGGGCCACATGTGGCAGCAAAGCCCTCTGATGTGGCTTGCGACCTCCTGCTCTGGGATGGTGGGTTGGCAAGCCCAGATCACGGTTTTCCAATCTGCCATCCCAAAGCATCAGTTTTGTGAATGAAGCCAGCGATTGCGCAAGCACATAAGCTGATGCCTCCTGTATAGCACTGGATTCTGTCATAGGTGGAGTGATGCCAAATGCACTTTGCCTGGGACCACAACACCCGGTGATATCTAAATGGAAGACTTATTAAAGGTAAGTTTATTACTAAAATCACAGTGTATATATTGGGCATATCTGTTCTGCAGTTTACTGGGCTGCTTTCAAACTGATCCGCAGGTGCAGCGTGGTGCACCTGTGGGTTACCTGCACTGAGCCATAGACTTGTGTTTTTTACCTGTGGTTTTGGTCCAGTGTCAGAAAGTGCATCACACCTGCAGGATATAATAGAATTCTACGGCAAAGTGCAGCTTACCCTCAGGAAAGCCACAGGTACGGTGTGGGTAAACCACAGCACATCAGTGTGAAAGCAGCCTTGGGTCCCCTTTCACACGATCGGTCTGAACCTCCATTCATCCTTATGGAGCAGCAGATGTAAAGATCTTGTGTCCCTTCCATCTGGGCTGATTGGATCAGAGGGCCATAGAGTAGAGTGGGCTGTGTATGTGTCCTCTTTCCATATGCAGAGTGGACACAAGCCTATCATCCACCCGCTCCACTCATTGTGGCCCGCGACTGGTTTGTAAGTGGCCCTCGCTCTTCAAAAGGTTGGGCACCCCTGATTTAGAGCTTAAACCCTTCTACACGGCTCCATACATTTCCTAGCTTCTGTTAGATACGTAGGACATTGCTGTCCATGTTTAAATATGCTCCCTTTGGTGACAGTTACCAGCCATTAGAGATCCTAGTGATTGAAAATGCAGACCAAAAAGTTGAATACTGTTGGCTGCACCGATTATTTTGGACAGAGCAAGGCCTTAACTGTATTTATATCATGTAAATGAGATCAGAACCAAACAAAATGGGGAACATTGAGATTTAAAGTGGAACTTCACTCAAAAGGGGAAGTTCTTTGTTTGCCTATGCCTCCCCCCTTTAACAGTTGGTATTTATTTTTATTGAGGGGAGGCGGGTACATTGTTATGACAGGCAGCTACTTTCACTGAAACCCATTGAATATTTGGATCTGGGGAGGACAGCGCTTGATCCCTGGACAGGTAAGTGTCCTTATGTTAAATGTCATCAGCTACAGTATTTTGTAGATGACCACTTTCATTTGGGGGGGGGGGGGGGGGGGATGACCGAAGCACCTCCTTTAGTGTCACTGTGTACTGCAATACTATGAGATGTACTGGCCTGGGGACTGTATGCCTAGAACAAAGGTCTGTGGGCTCAACTCCTAAAGATTTATCGATAAAAAGGTAATGGCTACCATTCACACACACAGAACATCAGCAAAGGAGGTCAATCTATAAAACTTCCTAACAAAGATATACAGTTTTCTGGAAGACTTTGCATATAAGCAAAGTGGGAAACTTTGGTTGTGACATCTCTGCATCTAAAGTTTGTCTGATATCCTAAGGTAGTCTCACGCTCATTGTTCACCTTTTTACAATGTAAAGTGCAAGAGAAAGAGTAATACTTGACAATGGGGTGGCTAGAGTAGGTACAATTTATTTTTCATTGATCGAATGATGTAGGAGGCCCAGCAAGCGACCCAAATCCACCCAACGTTCCAGTAGAAATTAACATTTTTTTATGGCCTTTAGGTACCTAACGAACTCCAGTGGTGCAGCCCCTGCTCGACTTCCCCCAACTACAAATTTCAGCTTTTCACACATATTGTCAAATCTGTTAAACCAATGCTGTATACTTGCTGTGCCATTGTCAGTCCCTAGGTATCAGATGTCATGCCTACCAATCAACATTCTGGGATATTTTAGAGCAATGTTTCTGAACTCCAGTCCTCTAGGCACCCCAACGGGTCATGTTTTCAGGCTTTCCAGTATTTTGCACAGGTCATTTGATCAGTTTCACTGCCTTAGTAATTACCACAGCTGTTTAATCTGAGGGCAATCCTAAAAAAAAATAAGCTGTTGGGGCGCCTTGAGGACTGGAGTTAGGAAACACCGTTTTAGGGGGGGGGGGGGGGGGGGGAAAAAAAAAATTCAAGCACCCCAAGGTACAGGCACATACCTGCAGGAGGCTTCAAAATCGTACTGTCATGGCAGGATCTTGGTCTGTTCTGACAAGCAAAGCTTCACTACTTCCCGATGATACCATAGCTTTCTTTCCTGCATATTCCTACCGTTAAGTGAAGCTGCCCAACATGGGCCAACAGTAACCTGTAAGAACCAAAACCACCTTAAAAGTGTGGAAACTTGTTTGTATGAATAGGCCAAGATTAGGAGGCTGCTGCATGTATTCTGTAAACTACTTGCACGTTACCCCGTTCCTCCTAACAGAGTCTCTTTAACCTAAGTTAAATGGCTGAACCAGCCTAAAAACATCTAGAAATTCTACTCGAGTCATTCACAGGTGTAGCTTGCAGATCAACAGCTGGACAGTCACACACTGCCTGAGAAAATGCTTAGCCCATTCACATCGGTCTGGTGAACAGCATCTGTTACTCCAAAGGCTGTCCAAATCGGCCTTATTTCCATTTCATCAAAGCATCCCAACACACCATTTACCGCAAGCAAAGCCTTGTGAATCACACCAGCAGTTTACTCCCTTTGTTTTTATTTTTAAATAAGGCAGATTTGCCTGGTTAATCTGCCCTTCCCCTGATTTTCCGAGCCACTAAATCCTTGGCACAGCAACGTGGCATGTAACTAATATGCTTGGAGAATCGACTACACGATCTGGACATTTTTCAGCAGGGCTCAGAAGCCGGAAGTGTAGACTCACATGCACAGATGTTGTGGACTAAGTCAGCAGCTGCACAGACTCTGCGGAGATGAAAAGGGTGGAAAATGACCTTAATGGCTGAGGGAGGATCTGGAAGCTTGGATTAGAAGGCAAGTGCTAGGGACTCTGCATCCCCCACCACTGCAGTCTGTACTGTTGGGTCATGCCAAACATGAATGTACTGCTGGATTTTACACTGCATGTTCACAAACAGCTTCAATCCCTTCAGTATCAGCACCTGTAGGAGAAGAGGAGGGGAAGTTAGAATGTACAAAAAATTAGAAGCATTTCCATGGTCGTAAATACATTCAAAGCTATTCGCCCCATTATTATAGAGAGGGAGACACAACCTAATATTATAGAAGAATTCTCAAACCAAAAAAAAAAAATGTACATCTGTATAGCAATAGAGAATGTGCAGGTAGAGTTAATACTATTGTTAGCTGCTATGTTAGATAAATGGAAGCATCAAAATGACAATTGTCAGTTTAAACCCATCAATTCACCAGGAAGCAGTGATATCAAACTGATCTTGCTTAATGGATGGGCTGTAGTCACATAAATATTAGTTTGGCCAGCAAAATCACTGCTTCCCTGTACGCAGATGACAGGTGCGGTGTAATTATAGGTTGTCCGGACTTGCTATACTATACGTAGCATATTTTATAGGCTCTGCACATACTTGAAGAAAGGGATTTATTGTATAAAGACTTATTTTTTTTAAAAACTACCCGATTCCCCTTGACAAAATGAGCATCAATCGAATGTTAAAAAAAAAAAAATTTTGGGTGAACTCCCGCTTTAACGTAGTGCAAAGGCTGCCTGATTGGACATTAGATAGTTTAGGTACGTCCTCATATTACAATTTTGGTATATTGAAATCGATTGTACAGAAATTGTATGGTCAGATTTTAATGTCAAAATAAGAAAGTGGCATTAAAATCGAAGCAGTACTTACCGTTTTAGAGAGCGATCTTCTCCGCCGCTTCCGGGTATGGTCTTCGGGAATGGGCGTTCCTATTTGATTGACAGGCTTCCGACGGTCGCATACATTGCGTCACAAATAGCCGAAAGAAGCCGAACGCCGATGCGGCTCTATACGGTGCCTGCGCACCATCGGCTACTTTCGGAAAATCGTGACGCGATGTATGCGACCGTCGGAAGCCTGTCAATCAAGTAGGAACGCCCAGTCCCGCAGCCCATACCCGGAAGCGGCGGAAAAGATGCATCTCTAAAACGGTAAGTACTGCTTCGATTGTAAAAAAAAAAAAACCACCCGATCCCCCTTGAGAAAACGAGCCTCAATCTAATGTTAAAAAAAAAGGTTTTTGGGTGAACCTCCACTTTAAAAAATGCACTACATACTTCCTGGTAGATCTAAAGGATTAGATTATAAAGTGTATGGTAAGCTTAAGTGATATTTTAAAGGTTAAATAAATAACAAAAACATCTTCTACTTGCCTGCTCTGTGCAATGGTTTTGCAAAGAGCACCCAGATCCTCCTCTTCTCTGAGTGTCCCCATAGAAAGCCGCTTGCTATGGGGGTACTCGTGCATGCTCGCTATTGAGCCTCGCCCACAGGACACAGAAAGGGGCTCAGCCCTGCCCCCCACTTTCTCTTCATTGGCTCACTGGCTGTGATTGACAGCAATGAGGAGGCATAGACCTGGGAAAGCAGCCGCGCTCTTGTTCACATCGTTGGATCAGGTATTAGAGGGGGCTGCATACTGAAATATTTTTTTTTAACCTTCATGTATAGAATGCATGAAGGTTAAAAAAAAAAAAACCTTTACAACTACTTTAAAAGACAAAGCCCATCTGTAAATAATCAACATATTTACACATTTTTATTCACAGTAGTGTACAAAGCATTGCACACATGATCAGTGGATCAATGCTAGGCTCCTGCAGACTTCTTCCACCTCGCTGTCTGGACAGAACTACAGGCTTTCAGTTGGAGATCATTGTTGGAGGAAGTGTCAATGGACTATGAGTGCAGTGATCACCGCACTTGTATCCCATTAAGAACTACAAGTCTATATGCCTATATGTGGATCTATCCACAGGCAATTCACAGATCTATCCACAGGCAATTTAAAAAAAGGGATAGCCTGTGTGAGAAGAATCCCACATGGGGCACCATGTTACACCCTAAATATGGGTTTAACAAGTAATATGGTGTAAAAGATGGAGTTTGCCTTTAGGAAAAAGACTCTTCACTTCCTGGGCCAAATGTACAGCTTAGTCTAAAGACTCTGGCTTCTCTAAATGTCGACCTTAAATCCAACTGCCATAAATGATTTACTTGCTTGACGGCCGTAAAAAAAAAAAAAAAAAAAAAAAGGGAGGCATCTTTACAAGAATATGGGTTCACCCGTGTTAAAAACGCTGGAACAAGCTAGGACATAATTTGGATCAGTTAGCATTGTGATGTTGCTTCAGCCTGAATTTTTAAAGGAAAGCAATTTAGCAGTCCTTAAATAAAATGGATTTATTTTCTTTTTACCCAATAATCTGTGATCACCACACTCGATGTCCCTGGGAGGCTATGCCTACTCCTCCACTATATCCAAGAATGGGAGCCATGGTTGCCATCCGGACTGCACTACAAACATGTCTGCCTTTGTTCATCTCCATTATATAGTGGGAGGGAAGATGAATAGTTAAGAGAAGATAACAGTGACAGGGAGACTACATTTCTGTCAAGATCGAGGGATTTTCTATAGCTACTGAAACATACAGGGACTTGGAAGCCTGAATACATTATTTTGTTCTTGGCCATATTTACCCTTTAGGCTGCGTTTCCGATTTAGGAAAATAAAAAATACAATTTTACTAAAGCAACCTTTCACAACTATGGTTCCTCCAAAGGTTGTTTATTACGGATTCCTTAAGCACTGGGTAGTGAATTGATCTTCTGCCTGGTGGTGTTTGCATATTTCTGACATCAATGTCACCTGGCAGCACCAGTGGGAAGCTTTTCCACACTAACACAAATGACAGGGTGGTGTGGCCAATGTACTATAGCTGTAATCATTTTACAGAGGTAATATTTCAAGGGGTTTTCACTGTTAAAAAAAAAAAAAAAATGGAGTTTGGGATAGATTACATATACACAATGTTATTTGGTGCATAAAAACAGTAACATCTCCACAACTTGAAGACAGTTTCTGACCTTGTATTTCATTTTGAATAAAGCAAGAATATATAAAGCCTCCATTTGGTTTAATGGCCATTTGTATCCCTATAGGTTAGATTTTTCCTCTTTCCTCTGAGAACAGGAATTGGCTGGGAAATCTCTCCAACACAGATGAGCAAAAGCACTTTTAGCATAAGGAAGGGTTAGAACGTTGTCTTCTTTGCTTATGTGCCTTCCAGTCCAGAGGACAACCATTTTTCTACATTTTATTATTAAAATTTTAACAGGTCTTCACTGGGACAGGAAGTGAGGGAAAATCGACCTAATGTTGTCACCAACAGAGATAATAAAGCTTAAAAGAGAAGTATGGTTTCCCCCCCCATTCATACTTACCTAGGTGGATGCAGCATCAGACCAATGTCACATCTGTCCCCCGCCGCCTCTTCACCGAGCCACTGAAAACCACCAATAGCTCGGTTCTCATAGCTCCCCAAGTGGAGAGTTGCAGACTATGGATCGGCATCTCTCCTGCTCCTCTACGCTCATTGGAACACTGAGCTGTGGAGGGGTGGCGAGCGGCTGTCTCAGCGGCTCGCTGAAAGGCTGAGACTGCCATCAGTTCAGGCAGCTGGCAGATTCAGACTTCCCAACTCGGGATGATGCGCTGTTTTGACTAAACTTGGTGAGGTCACTGGAGAGCGGACTTCAGACCGCTCTCTGCTAAAAACGGGTCACAGAAGTGCAAAGACAAATTGCACTCCTGTGATCCATAGGGGAAGCCCAGCCTAAAAGGCTCAGGCTAGACTTCTTTAATGAAAATTTAAATTTAAATTAAAATTACTCTCTCCAAAACACAAAAATACTGGACTTTAAGATGCCAAGGCTGATTTGGTAAAGTCACTTACCATGGTCATGATGAGGTGGGTGATACAAGTGCATCATTGCTGTGTTTTCTCTGTGCGTGTTTAGTTTAGCATGTACAATTCTGCCACCCTCCACCCACATGGGCTGAGTTCTTTCACAGTGCTGAACACCAAGGTTGGTGCAGAAGTTGCGGGTACTGTAGGGAGGAGGTTGCCCTGATGCAGAGGATCTTTTCTTTCGGTGACTTCTAGTTAAAGGTTCAGCCCTGTGGTTTCTTAAAGAAGTTGAGGGTTCAGGTTCATGTGGCTCATGTGTTTGTGAAGGAGACAGCGGTGAGGACTGGCTTTGCCTGATAGCCTCCCGATTAGTTTTTGGATCAGGGCAATGTTTAGATGATAGAGTCCTTGGTTCCTTACGCGTTAAAAGAGATCTAGATTCTCCACTATTAGATGTCCTGTGTTCCCTCTGACAACCCAAGTCCGTCCTGACCTCTCCTCTAGAGGGTCGAGACCTCCTTTTGGCTCTGTGGGGGTGGGACACAGAGTGGTGACGTCTGTAGTGGTGATGTCGATGCTGATGATAATGAACATGACTAGCATAAGAATTCTGTGTTGGCACAACAGTGTTGAATCCTGGTAGATCATTCTGAGGTAGAAGAATAGAGGCAAGTGCTGGAGGGGGAGAATCCCCTGGGTTGCTCTGGGAGCTGTGGCAAGAAGAGGAGGAGGAACCTTGTAGGCAACGTAGACTGACATCTGTACAGTTCTCACTGGAGGACCCACCATTGAATGGACCTGAGCTGCTGTCACTGCCTGGGTCATCTGGCAAATATCCACTGGAAACCTGAGAGTGAGGGGGGATTATCACTTCTCTGGGGCCCTCTGGTGCCCATCGGTGATGGCGAGGCACTGCTGCATCCCAGGGCTGTCCAGTGCCAAGAAAATAGGGTGTGCGGGACACAAATATCCTATTATTCATTGGAGGATACACTAAGGATGTAGAGTGGGGCTGTGGAGGATACTGCAAATGAGCAGCACCTGGGTAAGGTCTCCAAAACTGTGGCTGCGCAGGGGGACGGGACTGTTCGGGACGTGAAGGGGTGTTCACTTCTGCGGGTAGAAAGCACAAACACACACCATGAGAAATACATTCTAACTTGGAGCCTTGCATATTTAGCAAACAGTAAGGCAATCTATTGATACTGTAAGATACCCCCCCCCCCCCCCCATAAGCCAGCACCTCCCAGCCCAGTGCTCCAGTGAGCGTTGGAGGGGCAGAAAGTGGTGACCAACAGTAACAGATCTCTAATCAGAACGAACTGAGTGATCAGCGGTCATGTGACCACATAGTTCTTGGAGTTAAGAGTCAATAAGGGACAGCTGCAGCATCACAATGTTGCAGCCATAGAAGTTTTTTTTCTTGCCATTCCCACTACCCACCCCACTACTTTAAAAACCTGGCTGGTTAGGTGCAAATCAATAATCGTTTAAATTTAAACGAAAAATTTCAGTTTGTTAAAAATATATCATGCAAAATAAATATTTTAAATGTGGTAAACAACAAGTCAATATTTTAAGTGACTTAACACGTAGGTTTCTAATTTACACACAAATACCAAACCTTCTTTGTTAGATAAAACCCAATAGTCACAAAACTGTCAAATTTCAGAGGTATGTCTTATCAGATAATTTACATTCTGACTGGTATAAATGGCCACACCAGCACTGTACATCACATCTCTTAAGGTCAGTGGAGTTCCACCCATAAATATAACATTACATCAGTAGTTTTAAAAAAAATGTCAGTCCTTTAAGAATTTTTTTTTTTTTTTTAGATGCCTTCAAAGTGTTGTTGCTAGGCAGAATATTTAATCTTCCCACTTCCTGCACCTAGGTGCTTAATGCTTCCTAACCTACACCGCACAGACTCCTGGGAATGTAGTGGGTGTAACTTTCCAGGGGTCTGTGCACTCCCAGTCTCGAAGAATCATGTGACTTTGACAGTACAGGTGCTGAAACCTGATCTGAAACCTATTACACTGCTTGTGCAGCACTGAGCATGTGCGAGATCTGCAAGGCTGAAATCCAGGAAGTCATACAGTCTGGCTTCATGATGCCCACACTTAAGATGGCCCCAGTCAATTTCTATTTTATAAAGTGTCTAAATGCTGTAACAACCTAACAAAACGGAGCTTAGTTTACAGACTAACTTTTCTGGAATACATTAAGCTTGTGTATGACAGGGGTATTTATATTTAAAAAGTGAAATTGTGGCCGAAACTCCGCTTTAACTAGTCAGTCTACAATAGCCGATTCTCTATTGTTGGGGATTTGCAAAATGTTCTACACGGATGACTTTTTTTGTCAAATTTAGACGTTTTTTTTCCAGGGCTGTGGCGTGTCGAGGTCAAATCAGAGGTTAGGTTATGCTAATAAGACCCTGGCTATTCCCTATTGAATATGCTAAACCTGTCTACACGTGGGAATGAGGTTACATAATAGAGCTGCACGATTCTGGCTAATATGAGAATCGCCATTTTTTGCCTAGAATAAAGATCACGATTCTCGCGGCGTAACATTTTTCACATTATACAAAAAATTTGGGCTATCGGGCTAACAGTTTCAGTTTTTTTTTTTTTTATTCATTGAAGTGTATTTTTTCCCCAAACAATGCATTTGAAAGACCGCTGCGCAAATAGAGTGTGACATAAAATATTGCAACAACCACCATTTTATTCCCCAGGGTCTCTGCTAAAATAAATATATCGATCGATCTATCATGTTTGGGGTTTCCAAGTAATTTTCTAGCAAGAAATACAGATTTTAACTTTGTATGAAACAATTGTCAGAAAAAGGTTTAGACTGAGTGGTTAAACTTCCTTCATTTACTCACTGAAGTTCATCCCTTTGATCTAAGAAAGAAAAGGTTACAATGTAATAGTTCTTCTCTACTAGCACTGACAATGTTCTGAAAAACTTGGCAGACTGCCTGGTATTTTTCTTTTGACAGCTGAGTGAGCAGAGAAATCTCAACACTTATTACATGAATGAATTGGGAAATTCTGCATAAAGATCGTGAAGGGGGTTGAATCGAGATTGCGATTTTTTAACAATTAATTGTGCAACTCTATTACATAATATATGGAGAATTGTTGGATGACTAACCTATTTCCTCATTAAAAAAACATCATCTAATTACTATAACTTTATGACATGGGTTAGCCAAATTAAACGTTAGAGCCATTTTAACCATACTTTCATTCTCACAGTGTTTGTTCTACAGATTCCACACTGTAGTTTTATTACCGGTTTATCCTGCCAGCAGATCCTTTATTTTTAAGCTAAATGTAACAGACCAAGCAGTCCATCAAAAGGGTCAGTTACATTTGCAGAAAGTGTATCTTAGCTGCTACATGGTCAAAGCTGCTGTCGATAACCCAGCGCGGGCATTGGCTGCAGCAGATGGGGTAAAAGCACAAGGAGACTATGGTCCTGAAAAATTGGGAGCTGATGGTCACATTATTAAAAAAGGCCCCTAGAGATGGCACAATAAAAATGCCAAAACCGGATCAACTAGAAGTTATGAAATATTTACTCACACCAACATGGCTATTAAATAAAAATGGGAGCTCACTTACCTAAGATGTCAAACATACACAGGGGACAGGTGTGGTTCTGCCTTAGCCATGGATCAACACACTCCAGATGATACTCATGGCAGCAAGGCAATACCCTCAAGTCCTAGGGAGGAAAAAAAAAAAACAGTATTAGACCAAAAAATTGAAAAGTAGGAAACATTCTACTAAAAGAATGGTGTTCGATATTATACAGAGGTATTCATGGCACATTAGTATCTTTACATTTAAGAAAAAAAATGGAAAAAACATGCATTTTATTTGGGATACTGGTGAGGTGAAAGGCGGCTTTGGTGAAAACATCCAAACTGCTGCAAGCTATTTGGCAAGGTTCCTGAATATATCCCTGGGCAAAACACCAACCATCCACCAGCTGCAGAGGGAACTATGTCATTTAGAAAGCTGGGATGTTAGTGAATTC
This sequence comes from Rana temporaria, assembly GCF_905171775.1. Taxonomy (NCBI): domain Eukaryota; kingdom Metazoa; phylum Chordata; class Amphibia; order Anura; family Ranidae; genus Rana; species Rana temporaria. The sequence continues at coordinate 429,020,784 of NC_053490.1, forward strand.
ATAAAAGGTGAAACTATATTAGTCAGTCACCTGTCCTTCTGAGAATTCCTCTAGGCATACAGCACACACTGGCACAGAACTGCTGGTGCTTGCAGTTTCCACTTTGCCACCATTTGCACGCCAGTCTCTTGACCTTCGAGGTTGGTATTTTCTGGTACCAAGTCGGCTTATAGCCAACGAAGTCTGCTGTTGTAAGGAGTCCTGGAAGAAAAAGCAAAGTACGTTACCTGGCATCCTGTACTCTTCTACCCCAATACATGATGTAAAAACTGCCTTCTTGTTTACAGTTGCTAATGCTGCACTTTTATATACAACACGGTTAGGCACAGGTTTATTTGCTATACATCAAAAAATGTTTCCCTTTGAAAATAACACTTTTTGGCAGTTTTGAGGATATATTTTTGCTAAATAAGTGTTCACAGTTGGGGCACATAACCTAAAACTAATGCTTGGCATGTGTTGGTGTATTTCAGTACCATTTGTTTTTAATGGCACTCTAACACACCTCCACAACACAAAATGCAGTACCGCCATGTGCATTGCGGTGCAAAAAAAATAAATGGAGCAAGCAAAAAAAAAAAAAAACGTATAGCTTACAGTGCAACACGTTATAGTGTGAACCATCCCCAAGTATCAGTACATGTCATCATTAACGGACACATTTATATATATAAAAAAAAAAATAAAAAAAAAAAAAAGACCATTTTAACCCTTAATCTAAATTTACATTCTGTGTTCGGTCTACAAACTTGCAGCTAAAGATATCTTAAGATAATTGTACCTGAAAATGTTATGTGGGAATCAGACACATACAAATTACAGGGACTACCACAGTTAACTTCGCTTCTCTAACTCAATCGTTTCAATGCATCCCAAGTAACTGACCCAGAACAAGTACACATATCAGAAAAGTTTGACATTCTTATCTACCCATTTTCTCTGCCTGACAGCCCGAAAACAGTCATTTCAGAAGAGGTGAGCTCTGACCACCTCCAGATTTTCCCTAAATACAGTGTATGGCTTTTAAAGGTAAGAGTTACCTGTGATGGGGTCTGCTTGCAGCGAAGTCGGATTACAGAGTATAGGACGATGACCGAGACTGTGCCCACCACTGTGACCAGAATCCAGATGTCATGGTCAGGCTGTGAGAAGGGAAATAGAATTTAATAACGTGACGGACTATTTTCAGGAAGCACCTTCCAATCAAACAATTGGCTCCACCAACCCCCCAATATAATTGCAAACTCTGCCTCACCCACTTGGGCTGCTCCGGAACCTCAATCATCACCAGCGCCTCTGTGTTGTTGTGCACAAGGTTCATCAAACGTTCAGCATCACGGCCCCGTAATAGCACCACAGGCTGACTTAATCCAGCTGGTTGCTGTAACTAAAAGAAACAAAAGAAGGCTCAATGTCTTGCTCTTAGAAACCATAGGGTGGGGACTCCAGATTTTATGATACCCCACTTAGGGTGCATTATTCAGTTCACTAAGATTTTAAGGATGATCAGATGAATTTACTTTATTATTCTACACAGCAACCAATTCACAAATATGTTAAAATACAGCTAGCTTCTAACGATTCATGAAGAATTAATGCCTACAGAAGATAAATGACTATTTTATGAGAAAAACATGAACATTTTTCTTGTGTGAACTGAATACAACGATACAATATCAGCGTGTTTTATAAAAAAAAAAAAAAAAAAAAGACAGCAGAAAGGATAAACAGCTGCTTCCATATCTAAGCCAGATTTATGGGAGGGTAGTAGAAGGAAATGCCTCCAGACCATCTGTAGTGGCCTCATACACCCCCCTCACCTCCCAAAACTGAACCCTGTGCACACACACTGGAACAATCAGTCACAGAGGCTGTGTGTGACCGGCGGCAACTGACTGTGCTAGTGTATGTGACGAGAGTGAGCCTGTAACAATATCGGTGTGACTGAATGTTGGGCCAACGACGACTTAAACCACATCTCCATAATGTGTTGAGTGCCCACCCAATAAACTTGCAATGCCCCTCTTTAGTCAGTGTCTGGAGCTGAAAGAAAATATGGCATTTGAATTTACTTAGCTGTAGCAGTAACTTTGGACATTTAAAACTGGTCTTAGACACCCCATATTTCTAACAATTCAGTAAGAATCGAAATTCAAAGCGCTTGGGCAGCCCTGCAAGCACCACTTGGCTTGACAAGTTGATTTAAAAATCAGCTGAGCCAGGTGGAAAACGATTGGCTGAGCAGTGACTGTATCCTATCAGATGCAGCCACTGTTTAAAAGCCACCATATACAGAAAACAATAGACATGAGTGGAGGTTTCTGCATGCACAATGTTTACAGGGGAAAGAAATTGATTTTCTCTCATTTCGCCCATGGACTGAAAGAGCAATCAAGCTGTGTATGACTACCCTACCCCATTTCTTGTCCAATCTCTAAAAAAAAACATTTTGCAGTGGATCATTTTCAGCTGTTAGGTGTTTAGGAGATGATCCTGCTACCTCCCGAATGCCTTCTTTTTTGACAAACTGCAATTTTCAATGGGTCTAATGTGCCTTAACCTAACGCTTGGCTTGCGGTGTGACCCTCATGACTTGAATGGGCATGCTGCATTGAATTTTCTGCAGCTGGGGCATATAAACAACCCCCTCCAGCTGTATTGTAAGCTTTAGGTGGGCGATAAAACCTCAACTGCCTGTTTTTACTGCTGCCCATGAGAAAGAGGCCTAGGAATTAAAGTAATGTTGCACACAAGTATAGTAAGAAGTAATTGGTAAACTAGTACAAATTATAACTGAAATACAGACAAATACAAAGCAATGAAACAAGATAGAATACAGATTAAAGGATGATCATTTTACCTGGTCTGCAGCTCCCTCATCATCACTAATATCAAACAGTATTGCGCGAGATCCTCTCTCCCCTGCAAGGCGGACCTAAAAACGAGAGACATAAAAGTACAGACTGAGACAAAAGAACTAAGGATGAAGGAGGAACACAAGGAGAAAAAAGAAAAAATGACAGAAGGCCAGCTTGGTATTTGCACATTGTGAAAGGAAAAAGGTATAAAAATAAACAAACAAGTAAGGGCCATTACATTATAACAAGATTGTGTGGCAAGAACTGAAACTCTCAGAGCCCAATGTACAAGGTAATTCCGATATATCTGAGGTCCACTTTATCTACTGGAGGAAGTTCACATCTAGCTGCATGTATAGTCCTGTATAATGTGCTATTGGAGAGGATATTTCTCAGCTTTAGCCATGTCTAAGCAGCAGCAGTTTATAGGCAGGCTAATCCCTTGCTGTCTCAGAGCAATTTATGGCCAACTAGTGAAAACAAAAACAGGTAACCTAATATTGCACAGCAAACCCTGCAACTGTGCCATATCACAAAGCGTATACACTCGGTTTTTACCTTAAAGCCCAACGCTTGACAAAAACAATTTTTTTTCCCAATGCAGTGGGGTTGTGCCCCGACTGCATGGGTTAACTGCTCGTTTTTTCTAGGGGCGAACAAAGTTCTTATGCCGCGTACACAACATGGCCGTTTTTAATGTCACGGAAAAAAAAGTTTCTCGCGTGATTCTTGTCAAGCCTGCCTTGCATACACACGATCGTGAAAAAACACGGTGACGTACAACATGTACGACGGCACTATAAAGGGAAAGTTCCATTCGAATGGCGCCACCCTTTGGGCCGATTATGCAAATTTCTCTTCTCATAACTTGCTTCTGAGCATGCGTGTTTTTTTCTGCATCGTTAAAGCCTACACACAACCATTTTTCACGACGAGAAAAACGACGTGAAAAATGTAGAGAAAAAAAAAATAGAGCAGGTTCTAAATTTTTAATGGGCATTTTTCTCGTGGAGAAAAATGCTATGGAGCCTACACATGATCATTTCCAATGACCAATTTAAAAAAAAAAAAATTTCTCGTCATGAAAAACGGTTGTGTGTACGAGGCATTACTCACCTGATCCACCGGTCCTCTAAAATCCACTCTCCCACATGGTCCACTGGTGGACTGTTCATGTCTATGGAGCGTGCTGACGTCAGGAACAGTACATTTTTTTGGATTGAAGGATCAGGTAAGTATCTCGGCTGTCTTCTCCCCCAGGGTTGTGGATCGACATGGGCGTTGTATACCTGTCGCAAGTTGTGGCTCGTGGATCGGTCAGGCCATTCCAAACACTCAGACAATTTCACACTACCAAACCACATGTTCTTCCGCTTCCTTCAACTCCAACACACACAACACGCAGCTCGGTAACTCCATCCCAGCCCTCGAGGTCCCCCTGCTAGTTGACATTGTGTCGGGAACAGACCACAAGAGACTCATCTCCCAACTCTACACATACCTTCTGCAGCCCGTGGCAACCACCACTGCCTACCAGTTGAAAACCCGTTGGGAGCCTGACCTGGGCGCTGTGACTGACGGGGATTGGGAGGAAGCTCTTACTAATTGTAAAACTGTCTCCCCCAAGCTCTCTGACCACCTCACCCACATGTTTATCCTCCACAGATCGTACCTGACGCCCTACCGCATCTTTAAATACAGACGAGACCATGACCCTAACTGCCCCAACTGTGGCCACCCCAACGCCTCCTCCTTTCACCTGCTCTGGGCCTGCCCGTCCATCCAAGGGTACTGGACCCAGGTGACCGGTTCCTTCATGACCGCATGGGCTCCCCTGTGTCCCTCTGCCCCCGTCAATGTGTGCAGGGGCCCCTCTTACACCCTGAAAGCGAAAAGTATTTAAATATATTTTTGCAAGAAATGTTATTCCTTGCCAGGACGCAAGTCGCCAGGTTGTGGATGAGGGGGGGCTCCCCCCACTTTTCAGCAATGGCTCAGAGCCGTCAACACTACTCTCCCCTACAAAAAAGCAATGTATACCCGCAGAGGCTGCCCAAAGAAGTATAATAAGATTTTGGACATGTGGCTGGAGGACTCTTCCACATGTACTGCGGCGGACTAGATGTGGCTCTGCTCAGTGAACACCCGCTCCCCTCATGAAAATTCTTCCCCTCCCCCCCTTTGTCGCCCCGCAGCCCATACCACGTAAACAATTTCCCTCATTATTCTCCCTGTTCTCCTTTTGCATGTCCTTGAGTATGTCAAATGGATGGATTTGTACTTGCAGTGCACGTTGCACTTATCACCCGTCTGTTCATTTATTTTCTATGCTCAAAAGTTGTTTTGATAAAAAAAAAAAAAAAAAAAAAGAAGAAGAACAAAACTAAAATCTCATGGTTCTCCAAAAAGACCAACATTTACCAAATTCTACATTCAGAAAATAAAGTTATATTTCCCAGAATGTGTTTCTAGGATAAAGATGTCCAACCCAAATTTGCATAGCTATAGAGGGCATAAGATGACATGGAGAAACAGATTGCTTGTATCACCATCTGCCTACTGCATTACAGTGCTTCAGGTGCAAGGTCAGAGGTCAGCAGATGGCTGTTTGATCAAAAGCAAGACAGAAAAGCACCCGGAGACAAGTCTAAGTACTGTGTACACCAGCATTGGTTTTGCTAAATGCAATTCCTCATGGTGAAGTTACAAAATTTCAGTCTCTGGTATAATGGAGTAGCTGGAATACTTTGTAGCTCAGTGGATGCGCATTAATAAGCGATTAGAACTTGGCTGTACATTTTGAACAGATACCTAATGACATCTACATAAGGAAATCAATGACAAATTATAGGGCCACAGATTACTGAATTTATAGTAAATTACCTTGCTTGCCAAAGATAAACATGGCTGGGGAGAACGCTCCGGGCTCTCCAGTTTGACAATTGAGATGAATGTGAACTTTGGCGGCTCGTCATCACTAGCATTGCACAAGGACAGTGGGTGAAACTGCACAAAGAAAAGATAAATGTTAAGGCTATGTTACATCAAGACAGAATCATTTATCTTAAAAGCAAAATTATGCGACCAGCTAAGGACTTTACATGGTTTTCATATTTATTTAGAGAAAAAAAAAAACACACTGAATGAGCTTTAAAGCAAGAATTCACTTACCTATGTTGCTGCAGTCACTGTGGAGCAATTCATCCTCGTTTCGCACCAGAAGCATTGAGGACACCAAAGTTTTTCTCTCAACAGCTAAGCGCCTAGAGCACCTGCCCCGTTTACCATAGCGGTCAGGTGGCTTAGTCCCTGCTGGGAGGGGAGGGAGGATCAGCTGAGCTGCTGGGAGAACCTGGACAGCTTCAGTGATTCTGCTGTGAATGCCAAGGATGAATCGTCTGCAGCTACAGAGACCAGCAAGGGCTTGTGTTAAAGCTCATTTACTGACTCTTAAAATGTGTATATATATGAAAAGCCATTCAGTTTTAGACTACTGCTATAATGTACGATATTGTACTATGTGGGAAAGGAAAGTACATTACATTTATATATGCAGGGTACACATTTTGAGTTATAAAATCACCCAAGGCCGCTTTCACACGAAGCAGTTCTTATAGCGCTTTGCTTTAAAAAAAATAAACTTTACAAAAATGCATCCTCTTAAATGTAGACAACGATTGTGACACCCTCCCCCCCCCCCCCTTTTCATAAGCTGGACCATTTCATGAGCCGACTTGCGAGTATCATACCCTTTGTTTTTATTTCCTTGTTTTACAAGGGTTAAGATCAACACCTTAAATTTTATCCACACTTCTAGCTCTAGATATCCTTGGCATACTCCTGACTAGTGGCCGTGAGTTATCAATGTCAAGATCGTCCAATTCTAATTTTTTTGGTTTTTTTTTTGTTTAAAGGTTTATATTTGCCAAATGTACATACATAGTATAGAACAATGCATAGAAGGTACAGTCTTTGTTCCAAATGTCAGGATATTATTGCCATATTATTGCCATTTAAGGCTCTTTGGGTTTCTTACAACCAAAGAGAATACATGCGTTAGTACCCGATTTCTACATTTTAACTCATTGTGTACCTCTTATGTAAAATTTTATCATGTACCTGTATACCCATGGTATACCAATCATGTGTTATGTCAGCTCTTTTCAATGGCCATTTATGACTAGATTATACCATGAATTTGAATTGTTCATTTTTTATATATGTTAATACATTTTATACTCTAAATCACAGGTGTCAAACACAAGGCCCGCGGGCTGAATCTGGCCTTCCAGGCCATTTCATGTGGCCCTCGCACCTCCTGGCTGGCTCTGCACGTGGAGTGTGCGAACACACCGGCGCTCATCCCTACTGACCAGCAGAGTGCAACGCACGACGCATTGCAGTGCACCAAAGTGCAAATACCGAGCATTGTGGTGCCATGATAAAGGGGTCAGATGCCATTTTTTGTTAATCTATTGTGATGCAGTGGCAGCCCATTCCTGATGAATGGCTTGCTGTAATGCAACGCACATTACTGTGTGCTGTAACACAAGTGTGATTGAAAGTTTTTCAGAATTAATTTAGATAGGAACATTGAAGAAAATTAATTTATGAATTTATTAAGAGATGCACTTTGAACATCTTATTCAGTTACAATGCAATATACATTCACATGGCATTAGTAGCCATATGAATTACTATAAAGGATTTTTATTGCGCCAACAGTTTGTTCTGCGCTTTACAAAACATGAGCACAGACAGTACAATTCCAATACAATTTAATACAGGAGGAATCAGAGGGCCCTGCTCGTTAGAGCTTACAATCTAAGAGGAAGGGTAATTATGGCTGTTTGTGTGGGGGTTGAGCATAGCTAAACCCAACAAAGGCGCAATTTATAATAGCTTATCAGTACTTGTAGTGTTGGTGGCAGCCTTAATTTTCTTTTTCAACTGGTAATCCTGTGAATAATACACGTCCTATCCTAGTGTGTCTACGCTCACTCCTCCTCTGCATCTATGGAGGGAGCCACAGTTGCGCCCAGAATTTTGTGAAAAGCCCCCTCCGCCTTCCCATACATATGAACACAAAACAGGTATGTGTGAACTTGATGAGTGACACACACACGGTATTGCTGGGCATGCTGAAGTGAGAGCGGAAATTCTAGGATCATCGTTCACAGTTAACTCCAAGTTGATAACATGTAAAAGGCTTTTAAAGCATTGCCTATGGACAATTTTGAGTACTATGGAGTTTGTGTTTCATAGGTACACACAATCTTTAGGTTTGAAATATTTGGCATCTACCAGTATTTACCTGCTGCACCCCATAGTGCATATTTTGTCGGAATGCACAAATTTGTGTACATTTTTTACTAGAAAATAAAGTATTGATAAACAGTTAGGGCCCTTTCACATGTACGGATCCCGTGAGGATCCAAACTTTTATCATCCGCTTGCTCAGCGGAAATCGCTCAGTTGATCCCCACTGAGCCGGCAGATGACAGGGCGATCCCTTCACACATTGCACTGTCCGTGTTCCTCCGATCCGATAACAGATGGAAAAAAAATAGGATTTTCAGAATCGGAGCATAGCGGACACTGATGAGATCGGGTGTCAGCAGATGTTCATCCGCTGACACCCGCTATCCCATAGGGATACATGCATGTCCGAATTTCACCCGAAAACGGATGGAACATGGACATACGGTCCGCAGGTGTGAAAGGGCCCTACTGCAAATAATGTGCGACATGGAAAAAAGGAATTGCCATCATTTTATTTTACAGGGTCCCAGCAGCGGAAATGTTAAAGATGGACAAATAGGGAAGGAGTGCAAACAAAATGTTTACTATATACACACATGGCGCCAAACATAAGGGTTACACACTGTAATCGCATGAGTACAAAACAACCATATCCTCAGACTTTCTAAACAACCCAGAAATATAACCGTACTACTGGCTCCAGTACTCCAGTCCAACCAAAAAGGAATGCCTGTGTACTTATAAGTCAGGATAACAATATTTAGTCTGAAGATAGGACAGATGCAGAGATAAACAGATCCCATCATCCCAGTGGGTCCATTAAAACTACTCAGGTACAGCGTGATGCAGAAAAACAGATTACGTAGTGTGCACCAAGACCCTCATGTATGAGAATGCCGTCTTGTGTTCATAGACACCCTCATATGAAGTCAGGCCAAGTTCCATTTAGGTTACCGGTCTCTGCAAATGATGATCATAGCCCCTTTTATACAACCTGTTATAAACTACCGCTTTAACCACTTAGCAACCGGCCTACCTGAAATGTACTGCAGGCGATCGCCCGCTGTAGGCAAAGCAAAGTACCCATATGTCTCTGCCTACTTTTGGGTTTAGACTTCATAGTTGCACTGAAAGTCGCACAACTTTGGACTCTGGCTAGTGTGAACTGAGCCTAAACATTATATTGTTTGGAGGCAATTTGCACTCTATTGGTGTTTTATGTTATTTGTTTTCTCATCTTTGATGAAGAATCCAAAGCTGCCCATGCACCGGTAGAATTTCCTTAGAAAATCTTCTTTTGGAACATTTGTTCCATTTTCTAAATGTTAGTGGGTCAAATCCTTATTTGATGAGAAAATTAAAAAAACAGGAACATTTTTCTTGAACAAATGGAATCTCTAGCTGTGTATGTCATTTGTGTTCAGGAAGTTCCATTCAAATTAAATCAAATTTTGAAATACTCATGAATGACATTCATCAAGCCTCTGCTGGCATTATCAAATGTAAACATCAGATTTTTCGGACGGATGTTTGCTTGAAAAATCAAACAGTGTTTGCCAGCTTCTTATGCTATAAAAATAAATGACCTCTAATGCAGGGTGCCCTATAAGTGCATGGCGCTGCGTTATTCATCCCAAACACTGAGCACCGAATTTGCAGTCTCTGCCTCTACTACAGGGAATAGTCAACTTCCTGTCCACCTTCATTTACAAACATTGTGTATTCTTTTCACCAAATACAAGATGCTTTGTTTATTTTTGCAAAAGCAGATGTCCAAAAATATTTTTTCTTCCCCTGGAGTTTAGCTTTAAACCTGAACCCCAGAGTATGAGCCATAGAGCAGAGAGATGTGCCAATCAATGATGGGTGGACGACATCTGCCAATAGTCTGTAGGCATGTGCGCCCCCCCCCCCCCAAAAAAAAACATGGTCCTTATCTCCTCCTAGGAGCACGTCTCAGCAAGCGGTACACAGGGCTCTCAGATCTGAACAGGATTCGACTAATTATGATTAGCTTGTTTTGCGATTCAGCCACCATGGCCAGACAAAATAGACAAGTCTTTTAAACCATTATTATTCATCATCTTAGCTTGCTGACAGCAGTGGGAAGGTGAAGCAGAACACAGGATTCTGGCTCTTTCCGGTGTCAGATTAAAGTGATTGTAAAACCCTTCCATATAAACTGACTGGCCTCAGGTGATACACGGAGAACAAACAAATCTTCCTACATAAGTTGTACCTACTTATCTGCAGTCTTTTCTCTACATCTGTTCAAAATGAAGAACTTATAAAGCTTGTCTAATTGTCAGAAAAAAGGGGGCAGGCACAGAAGATGCACTCTGCAGAGTTCTGAGAGCCGATTGGAGGGAAGAGACACACCCTTCTTCACACAGCACCAGAGCCGAGGCTGTCAATCTGCTGGAGCTCCGTCCTGTGTCACCTTTTTCTCTTAGCATCAGGAAAACTTGTCAGAAGGGATTCGTACTGATCACAGAGGAACGAAGCAGCAGACAGAAATTACCCTTCCTGCTCTTAATTGAGACAAGTACACACTATAAAAGGGTATGCTTTCATGTCTGAGTTTTACAACCACTTTAACACCGCCGTGTACAGTAGCAGGGACTGAAAAGTTTCTAATTCTGGCCCTTCTCAAAATTGTAGTGCTGTGCAAGGATCTACAGAAAGTGGATATAAAGACACATAAGGTCATTTTATTAGCAGCCCTTAGAAATAGGACTTTTAATGCATATATAAAACTGGTCTTTGATACCTGCCCAGAATCCAGCTTTCCTTTTTGCAAAATGACAAAACAGAACAATGATGGCAATATACAAGCGATTCCAAATAGTTCCTCTAATGTGGGAGCATGCCCTGAAAACGTAAAAGTTTCTGGCAAAGGAAACAAAATAACTCACTCCAACTTCTCCGTCTCAAAATGTATATTACCAATACAGGAAATAATTATTTTAAATTAAAAGTCGGTGATGTATTTGCTGGACTACCTGAAGTAACCCCCCTAGGGCTTTTTCTAAGTTTGGTTTCGGAAAAAAAAAGTGCAGTCTACAACAAGACTGGGCTGAATTCTTCCTGTCTGACACACAAGATCGATGGCGAGGAGAGCCACAGAGAACACATATAAGATTTACACATCTAGGAGCAAAAAAAGAAATTAAAGATCGAGATTACAAGGGGAGATAAATGTATGTGTGAGCATATTTTTATGTTTTTTAATTTGAGTAGGCACAGTCATTATTAACAAGTATTTATTCTGATTTGCACAGAATCCAATGGATTTAGCCTAAATCAAATGCACATATACAATAGATCAGACACAAGTCTGTGCTCAGGCATAGTCCACCTTTTTTTTTTTACCAAATTTTATAAAAATGTGGTGCCTACAGGCACCAAAAAAAAATTCACAGCCTGTGTGGAGAAACGCCCCCAGATTCAGTAAGTGGGTGGTTTGGGAGGCTGAAGACTGTTTCATGTAACCCCCCAAATATAGGTGTAACATGAATGGTGGTCATATAGATGAACTTTTCACAATGTACCCCCCCCCAAAGAATGTGTCACCATTATTTTTTTTAACCTAAGTAACATCACCAAGCTTCTAAAATTCTTGTAGAGGCAGCTGGAGGGAGTTCAGTTCCTACTAAGGTGGGTGTGACAGACTCACCTGGAAAAGAGGCTTTTGGAGGGGACTGAATGCTAGCCTCTTGCCTTGCGATCATGGGCCCTGGCATTTGGGGGAACGGTGCGCTTTGTGAGCTGTATGCCTGGGACCCTGTACATGCCATTAGAGTGACTGATTCATACTGTTGGGACATACAGTGTAAGGAGATGCTAATGCCATCCCCTCCAGCCATCTGTCTGTTCTTTGTGCCAATTGACCCTGCTATTGTGTGAAGATGTCCTGTGTTTACACTTATGATAATGTGTATTGTATAGCAGGAGAGCGATGAAAGACGTGAAGTCTACCCTGAAAGGTCATATCTATGAGTCGCCTAGTCTGGGTAAATGATTAGTTAATTAGCTCATGTTAATTTATGTTCTGGTTACCTCCTCTTTAAAACTGTATTATTCTTGGTTCTATTAAACACTCCATGTTCAGCAAACAAGTCTCGTTGTGTGCTTGAGAGCAGCTGGAATATCTGATATCTATATCCAGACTGATAGGAAGCGGTATATGACGGAAGCAATCAAGCGGAGTGTGGGACGTTACGTTACAGTGGGTATGCTTCCAAAGCTACATCTCCCAAGAGCCTTTTCCCTTAGCACAGCATGTGGGCAGGAGGCTCTTGGGAGTCAAGGTGTTTTGCATTTTTTTTCTGTGAAAGAAATCAATATAAGCATATGTGAGGGGCAGAGAAGGGTGACGGATAGGCAGAGTTTTGCAGTCTAGCAGGCAAGTCTGACAACATTGGTTGGTATTTTACAGTGCAGAAAAGGTGATGCCACCCCAAACAGGAAGCCAAGAACACATGCAGATTTATGGCAGGTTCAACGTCATTTTCTTTTGTACTTACAGCACTTTTAAAGTAAAAAAAGTGGATTTTGTACATAGATAGAGATATTACGGAATATAGGTTTGTTTTATTATATTTTTTATTACCTAGACAATAAACAGCATTGCACATTTGCTGACATCTGGGTGCAATGGCTTCAAAGCTGGTTCAGAACTATGCAGATAAAGAATTCCGACTTCACTTACAGCATGCTTGTTCTGGACCACTGATGCAATGCAGTGGAGTGAGATGTTTTTGTAACTAGGAGACTAGCAATGCCAACCTACACATTTTTATTTGCATTATAATTTCATTTTCATCTATACAAAATGGACTACAAACAAGAAGTCTACACATTTTAACACACGTTCCACCCTCTAATAATCGCCTCATCTAGATTCTTGCACTGGGCGCCTGTCTGTTGGAGGACAACTTGCTAAAGTCGATAAGGAAATTATGCATAACACCAAGGGAAGGAGATAACTAGGATTATTTCAAGGTGCTGATCCACCATAATGGGTGGTAAACAGAAGGATGTCGAGCCCACATGAATCACACATCAAGTTTTGATTAACAACATAAAAAAAATAAAAAAAAGAAGAGCAAATAATCGCTACTGGGGGGGGGGGGTTAATCACTGTGGGACAGTGGAAGTGATATTTACATTAGTGATTTGCTCTTTGTACTATAAAGGGCTCATTTTAGTGTTTAACCCCATTATGTTACTGGGCGATTAATCGATTATGAAAATAGTAATCGATTAGTTGTTTCGGCTCTAGAAGAAACACAAAAAAAAAAAAAAAAAAACCTTGCAATGTTATTTGAAATCCTCTTTAGAGATGGTAATACATGGAGCCAATTTCATTTGGTGATTTGCCCTGCTGGCACCATCCGGCTTGACAAACGTCAAGTTCTTAATCAACTTTTGTCGATAGAGCCAGACGGGAAATTCTCAGCTGAACAGCACCTGTATCCAATCAGATTCAGGCTCTGTTCAGGTATCCCGACAGCCACAGGTCTTGGCTGTCAGAAGACAATAGCCAGCACTGAATAATTGTCCATTTATGCTGTTAAGTGGGTGAAATGAGAGAAATCTTAGTGTATATGGCCAGGCTAGGTTCACACTTGAGCATTGGCTTCCTCAGATGTTTGGAAGCATTTTTATTTTTAATGCGTGTTTTTTCTCATGGTTATGGGCATTCAAATTTTTGTTTAGGCCAATGGAAAGCAGGTTAGTTGAAGGAGACTGGTGGTTAGGCATAACCGCATGTTGGGTGTGTTTTTCAGGAGCTCCCATAGACATCTATGGAGCCAAAAACATGAACAGAAGTGAAAGGTGGCTAAACAGATGCAAATCTACTGAGGCTGGGTTCACACTAGTGCGAATTGGATGTGGATTTTCCCGCATCCAGGTTGCATTACAGGAAATTGTGACCGTCCACATATCTCTGAGGCGGCTGGAGAGCGGCGTGCGCAGGAGTGCTGTGCGTCTTTTGGCTCAGTTTCAGGGCCAGACTCAGGCAAAAATTCAGCCCCGATTCGTCCCTAAAATGGAGAACAGGGACGCACCGGACCCCTGCTGCGAGCTGCAGCCCTCTGCAGTGTGAACCTAGTCTTAATGTTATAGGATACTTGACATTTAATCCTTGTTCAAATGATACCACCAATATGCATTATATGCATATAAATTAGACATGTAAATATTCAATAAAACCATTGAACCAAAAAATTAAATAAAAAAAAATCAAATTAAAATCCTCCTAAATTCTTAGAAGTTATATTATATTTTACATTCAATATTAATATGCAAACAAATACAGGTTATTCTTCATAATTATGTACTTCAGGCTCCAACCACTCCCTTTTAATGCTCTTAACAGACACAGACAACAGGCCTAGTGTGCTAATGAAAATGTCTTGCATTACAACCTGCTTTTGAACCATTTTAAATAGTTCAGCGCAGGTTAACAAGTCCTAACATAAGTTGAAACAGACATAGAACACTGTGTTAAAAATGTGTGAAGTTGTAAAATCAGGATTAGGCTATAGACGGGGATAAGGAACATTTATGTCGGGCATAAAAGACAAAATAAAATATATACACATCTACATCCACACATGTAGACACACAAAAAGGTAGAAAATGAAAGGGTTCCCTGAATGGCACCCATGCGGAGTGGGTGACCTCCTGTGCTGCGAGACCTAGAAGCCAGTGGCAATCACTGAAGTAGTGCTGTCCAGGGATCAGCAAGGTATGATGCATGCATGCTTTGGTTAAAGCATAGGTTCACCCAAACAAGTATATAACATTGCATTCAGTATACCTCAAACATTTACAGTATGCTTTTTTTTTTTTTGGGGGGGGGGGGGGGTGTACATACGGCATTTTTGCTATTTTTCACCTGGCTTCCGGGGTACTAGCTCCCTCGGGAGTAGGCGTTCCTATGCAGTGGCACTATGTCCTCTGGGACTTCGCCCAGATGATTGACGTGCCTGACAAAAAAAAACCCTGGCAGATAAGGTGTGATAAGTTTCCGAAACTAGCCGAACTGCGAGTCAGCTCTATACGGCACCTGCGCACCGACTAGGGGCCGTGTAGAGCAGACTGCGCAGGCGCCGTATAGAGCTGACTCACAGTTCAGCTAGTTACGGAAACTCGTGACGCGCCTTATCCGCCAGGGGGAAGTTTTTGTCAGGCACGTCAATCTGGGCGAGGTCCCAGAGGACATTGCGCCACTGCATAGGAACGCCTACTCCCGCGGGAGCTAGTACCCGGAAGCCAGGTGAAAAAATAGCGATAATACCGTATTGTACACCCCCATAAAAAAATAAAAATAAAAATAAAAAAACAGCATACTGTACATGTTTGAGGTATACAGAATGTAATGGTATATACTTGTTTTTTGGGTGAACCTACGCTTTAAAAAGGAAAGAATAATGTAACTATGCAAAAATAGCTATACCCAATCTCCATCTTTAATCTGTATATATTGTTTATAAGGATCGGCTTTGCGGGATAGCCATTCAAATGCCAGGGTAGTACAGAAACATTTTAAATTGGCTATTTTACCAAAAATTCAATTTTAATACATGTGCATTTATATACATACACAGGAATAAACCATGACCTAAATGTCATTTTGGAATGTTCAAAGTATTTCTTCATTCCTGAAAAGCTGGATGAATGAATTCATCTGAACCAACATGCAGTCCAGTGAAGGATGCACTGAAAACATAGTCTCTGCCTTTCAATACATCATGCTGATTGACAGCACACCTTCCATACAGCATAACAAGAGACGCTCCAATTGCATCATGGGAGCCAAGTTTTTTGTTTTCCCTGGATCAGATCATGCAGAATATAAAAACGGTCACCACAGACTTTTTTGTTTTGCATGCATTTTTTTTAGGGTGCATTCCTATACGTGAATGCACCCCGTCTGATTACATGTGACAACCCCAATGGATGTTCAAATGGTTAGCTGGGAGTGGGCAGTCTCATTGAAAGCAATGGAAGGCTGCCGGCTCTTGCAGCTAATCGTGCCCATGCATGAAACTTCTCATGCAGCGATCACATGCAAGTGATTGACCTTTGACAGAGTGCGTGGATGAAGGCAGCAAGCCCCCCTGGGATTCTCACATGTAATCACAGGCAGGGTGGCATTGGCAAGTGTGAATGCACCCTTAGGAGTTACAAGCATCCTACACACAGTAGGTGCATTTTGCACAGAAAAAGGCTGTTGCCATTAACTTTACACGTCCACATCAGAAACGAACCGTGCATAGCCATGTTCCAAGTACAAAGCAATCCAAAGATACACAAAAAACAAACCGACAAAAACATAACACTAAAGAGAGGGGGAGAGGAGGGAGAGAGAGAAAGAGACTGCCTTGCTTTCTTTCCATCTTGTATTAACTGTCGGCCTCTTTAGTGCTGTTTGAACTCTTTGCAGAGCAGAGTTAACGATTGCAGGCAGTGTGTGTCTTGGCTGCAAGCCCAAATTCTTACACACCCGTGGCACATTCTCACAGAAGCCAACATGCTGATAAAAGGAGCGAGCATGAGCAGCCGCACAAAAGCAGCAAAGGGAGGATTCCTTCTCCCTGTGAGCCTTTACTAAAACTTGCCATTTAGTATTTTACATTCTCTATACCCACAGCTTTGGGCAAAACAACAATTAGCAAAAAGTCCACTTGTGCAATACAAGAAGGGAACAGAACTTAAAATGAATGGCTTGAAAATTAACATTTATTTTACCATTGAAGTTATTAACTACTAGTATGCTAGTCCTCCATCAAAATTCTTAAATGGTAACACTGAAGGATTCACAGAAATAGATATTTGTTAAAATGACAGATAAATCAACCTGTCTCCCAACAGGTAATTAACTCCGCCAAGGAAGGTTCTTCATGGCAACATGATACATACACAGTGCAACCTCCTCCCTAATAGAGTCAGCGCAGAGGAAGGGGGCAAGAAAAAGGATTCTCCCATGACACTGGTTGCAGGAAAAATTCTTCTCCTCCAACTACTCTTGGCAACAAGGGACGGGGGAGCACTCCTGTTTTCCTAGGTGGGGGGACTGGCACTGAGCAGGGACTAAACTAGGCACCTCTCCTGCCCTTAGTGTGGTGCCACAGCTCAGTGGACATTGTCTTGACGCGTAAAGTGTCCATTGCTTTCCTGCACCTGGGAGGTTGCAGTGCAGTGTGCAGCAGCCAATACAAGCTAATGACTGGATGCAGTCGACCACTTGTAAATGCCAATTGTTTCTGCATCAGTGTTTACCCACACACTGTACCCCGGAAGCAAAATGCACAAAACACCAATGCAGCAGCCACTGGCATTTACAAGCTGCAGGCTGCACAGCCATTCACTTTTATTGGTGGCTCCCCAGGTGTAGGAAAGCACACAACACACTGGGGTTGATTTACTAAAACTGGAGACCACAAAATCTGGTGCAGCTCCGAGGCACAGAATCCAATCAGCTTCCAGTTTTTTTTTTGTCAAAGCTTATTTGAACAAGCTGAAGTTAGAAGCCGATTGGCTACCATGCACATCTGCACCAGATTTTGCACTCTCCCGGTTTAGTAAAGTAACCCTATTATGTTTCAAGACTCTGAAGCTTGTAAATGTCCGTGTGCACGAGGTCTTCTACTTACAGTTCAGTATGTTGGCTAGGAACCGTACGCCATTTTTTCACGGTCTTATAAAAAGAGAAGGACTATATCCAAAAGGTCATAGCATTACTTACAAATAATAGATTTTACCCTGCAACTTAAAAAAATCATAAAACGCAATTCAATGAAAAACTTTACAGCATACCCAATAACACTTATGGCTTTTTCTCAACTCTCACACATTATTTTGTGCTGTATGATCCAAATATAGTGAATTGTACGGTCAGGTATGTGTCTTGCCCCCACCAAGATGACAAGTTTTTAGGTTGCAAACGTATGCGAGAACTTCAAGTGAATGCAACCACAAAATGCATTTGCTTGTCAAGGGGTTAAGTCTGAAAGTTATATCAGGTAAGAGATGATCTGGGGAGGTTCTGCATCGCCCAATAGGAGCATGCCGTCTTTATACTGTAAACGCAAGCAAGCATTAATTTGCCAGTCGTAGTCATGTTTTGTGTAAGATACAACTGTCAAAAAGGATATTGCATTAGTGACCAATAGCAAAGTGCGAAAGGATTTCAGGAAGTGTTTGGGGCACTATTGGCTTATGGAGGTCGCCAGGTATTCTTCACCAAGTTATCAAGGCCTATACCAGGTTTAAAAAAAAAAAAAAAAGCCCGCCACAACCAAGATCTCTTATAAAATGGCAAATGCCTTGCTGCAAGCTAAGGTCAGTGCAATGAATACTTTGAGTCACTGACCTGTGACTGTGCGATACTTTCTAGTGCAAGGAATGAAGTGTGGGCCATAACAGCCTCAATTCCGAGGAGGAGGGATAGACTTCCTTTGGCTTCTCATAGACTGAGGAAGATTGTACAAGAACATTGAAGCAGTCCCTATTATTGAACCTCAGCAGCAGTCCTTGCTACATTGCTTTAGGCCTTTTCTACCGTGTAAATACAGCAATTGTTTAACCAGTGATGACTCTTGCAGTCCCCTAGTAATAACCAATTTGCATAACCCACGCTTTACTAAAACCACATCAAAGATTGAAGCAAGCAGGGATTTTTTTTTTTTAAATGTACAACATCTAGAAATGCGTAGGTGTGAATGGGGCCTTATTCATCACATGCCCTTGGTGGTCCTTGAACATAGGCTGGCCATTCATTATGCTTTTTTCTTTCCTTTAACCACTGATTGAAAGAAATTCACTCCATTCCCCCCATCAACACAGACTGACAGTGGGAGGTTTCCCCGCTGTCAGACTACAAACATCACTGCTGCCAGCTATAGGATTGTACAAAAAAAAAAAAAAAAAAAAAAAAAAACAGGCTGGCTGTACTGAAGTCGATTGATTGACTTCAGTGCAACCAGCCTGCCCGGCATCAACACATTGAAATTCATCCTGTTCCTGCTGAACCGGACACATTTTGATTCACCCATGGCTGGCTTTATAATTCTACCGATACATGGCCACAGTGGTATATACGCTACGCACATACACACATACACACACACACACACACACACACACACACACACACACACACACACACACACACATATATATAAAACACACACATATACATACACACATACACACACACACACACACAATGAAGCTTTTATTTTTCCCATAGAAATCATTAAACATTTAATACAGTTTTGTATAATATCTGGAAGCAAACTAGCAGCACAAATATACCATTTAAAGATAAAATGTTCAGAGGTAGTTTAACAGGGACAAAAAAAAAGTACTAGTTTGGCAGCGTCTGAAGCGTCGCTCACCTTTACTTCCACAATTTCATCTAAAATTCTGTGTGCCAGTGATGAGCTGTTGGATCGGCATTCAAAATTACAGTTTCCATTCTTGCTCCTCCAAGGAACAGGACAGGAAAATTCTCAACACATATTTCCACTAACCTTCCCAACATTCATGCTTTTTATGTTGTCCCCTTCCCAAATCCTCAAAGATATTTGTATAGAGGATTACACTCAGCGGGCATTGTTTTTGATTTGAAATAAGTCTAAGTTCTTTTAATCAGTTTAGTTAAAAGACGTGCTATAAAACACTCGGAACAGAAATCACAACGGCCCTCATGGTCAGTGCTAAGAATTCCATAGCAAAACATGTTTGAGGCAAGAATGCTACAGAATTCAGCATGATTGAAAGATCAAAAAGGAACCAATTTTCAGTAGTTTGGCAGCAATGACTTCAAGCAGGCGCTTTCAGTAGCTCTGGGACAAACCTGCACAATGTTGAAGAGGAATTTATCGCGTATATTTCTAGTTTTGCTGAATTAACCCAGAGTTTTAATGAACAGGATGATTCCCATTCTACCATCTGCATACTTCATAACGCAGAATGCATTGTAAACTTCAAAGGGATAGACCGATCCTCTGCAATGGCCGTCTTAAATAGGGGATGAGAGCCAGTCACCAAATTTCCTAGGAGTGTGCACTGCCATCAGGCAAATCAACAAAAAATTTCAAGTCAATAGTAAAACTTTCGTAAGAGAAAAATGAAAGCAGCCAGTGTAGATCTTCCAATAATTATAATGTTAGTTACCTGGCTCATAGCTTTTAAGGCTGGCTTCAAGCCTGCGCAATGCCTATACTATGTGCACTGTAGTGCCAATCATCTAAAAATCGCATCCTCACGCACCTGTAGTACAGAACGCAACACATATGGTATGTCTTGCGATACGCTGTGTAGACGAAACTGATGCAGGCACATTTTTGTTAAAGTGGTTGTAAACCTCAGACAAAATATGAACAAAGCATATCCCTCTATAGTGTGTGCGCTTGTCTCAATCTAGAGTGATATTTGTCCGCTGCCTCCCTCCTCTGCTATAAGCATGAGTTTGTTCTGATGAGTTTTCCTGACGCCAAGAGAAAAATGGTGACAGGGAAGGCACAGCTTATTGACAGCCTCTGCTCCTGTGTGCAAAGGGCGTTGTGCTTTCCCTCCAATCAGCTCTCCTCACTGATGCGACTTCAGCTCTCCGCCCCTTGCTTTTTACTGCTGAAAGATCCTGTGCAAGTTTGGCACGTTGAATGGATGTAAGGGAAAGACTGCCATTGATAAACAGGTAAAACTTATGTAGGAGAATGTGTTTCATCTCCATCACCTGAGGCCAGTCACTTCACTGGGTATATGTGAGGGTTTACAACCACTTAAAAAAAAAATTTCGGGTGAACTCTCGCTTTAACATTAGATAGGGCCTAATTACGGGAAGCAGAATCGGGTGTTTTGGTTAAAATCAATGCAGTACTTACCTTTTTTGAGATAGATGTTCTCCCGCCGCTTCCGGGTATGATCTTCGGGACTGGGCGTTCCTATTTGATTGACAGCCTTCCGACGGTCGCATACAGCACGTCACGAGTTGCCGTACGTCGGTGCGGCGCTATACGGCGCCTGTGCACCGACGTTCGGCTACTTTCGGAAACTGGTGACGCGCTGTATGCGACGGTCGGAAGGCTGTCAATCAAGTAGGATGCCCAGTCCCGCAGCCCATACCCAGAAGCGGCGGGAGAACATCCATCTCAAAAAAAGTACTGCATTGATTTTAACCAAATCTAAGGTTAAAAATTGTTTTTGGGTGAACCTCCACTTTAAAAGTGCACTGCCGCCCCATTCAAGAGAAAGAGGCCACCTAAATGTAATACGACTTAATGTATGGAAGGGAGTACACGGTAAAGACAGAACTCCTGACCTGTATACTTGTCCTGGATTAGAGGCTGAAAGTACTGAAACATGGCAAGCAGGCAACTACCATTGAACAAGAAATGGCCGCCTCCATGTGTCTCTAAAGAAAGTTGTCCTTTAAGATGGAATCTGAATATGGTTTAAAAGAATTGATTATCCATCAACATTTGAAAAGTGTCCACATTTATGGTCAATTCTTTACAGTTCAAGTGAGCATACAAAATCATAAGAAAACCTTTTTAAAACAAGCCATATGCAAGTATTTTGTAGTGTGTAACATATGAATACACCAAGAATTCCAGTGTGGTTGCATATCCCGACATGCCTTCCCACATGTCTGCATGGAACTGGCTCCTATAGCACAGCTCAGTCACTAGCATTTCTTCACCTTGGAATACAGTTCAATGAACAAAGCTCTGCAGGTCTCTGCTGTGAAGTAAGGAATTATCTGAAGACTGCCTCTCCCCCCCCCTCCCAACCCACACGTTCCCTTTTATCATTCCTGCCAGCAGCTGCACGTAGCACAGTTATAAAACTATTTCTTTCGTTCCTCTTGTAATAAAAAAAGTTCTTCCCAGGGCGTGTTTTGAAGACAAAACGAGCGGTGCCTCTGAAGTATATTATCCTTCCATTATAAGAGGAGTATGATAATACAGCGAAAGGTCACGTCCTGCCTTGCAGCTCCTAAGTGCTGCTATATACTAGGTTTTCTTTATGGCGAGCGGGGAAGAAAGAAAAACTCGGAAATTTGTAAAGACTTTGCCTGCCTTGTAAAATGAACATGCCACAAGTGTTAAGGGTTGTCTTATTCTGGAGCGTCAAACAGCAACTAATAAATTGTTTCACATTTTTTTCGGCTTTTTTATCTTGAGGCAAGCCTTGTCTTCAGAGAGTTCTGAAAATACATTCATCAACAGCAACTATACCACAAGAAAACAAACAGAAATATGCGCTGGAAAGGAAGTGCTACTGTAGTAGCTTCTAGGTTTTTCCATGGTCCTCCTTGCCACTTTGTATTCTCTGTATTATCATGTTGGCTATCCTGGTTGACAAGCCCCGACTGCTACCAGGTCCATAGATTTCCATTTCAAATGGTTCTTCTCTTTACCACTTCACAATGCGATTATCAAGCAGCCTTTAATGCCCATGTATGTTAATAGAACACTGGCAGCTTTAAGACTCTTTGAGAAACATTTTGAAGATGGTTTATGCCACTCTAAACTTGTAATCTGGTTTTTGTTTTTTATTGGAGATAAATGTAACTTTCCTCAAGATAGCCTTTTTCTGCATTTAGTGCCGTTTTACACAGGGGCAACACGACTTCCAGCGCGACTTACGTGACTTAAAGTCGCCTCCAGGACATGTGACTTTGCCAGTGGCCAATCAAACAACAATCAGCTCTGTGGGAGGGAGGGGTTTGCCTGAGAAAACCATTTTCTTTTCCTGTAAAGTTGCTTCAGTTAAGACAGTGATCCAACTTTGGAGGCAACTTCTATTGGAATCTATGGGTACAAAGTTGCCTTTAAGTAGTACAGGAAACTTTTCTGAAGTCGGAGCGACTTCAGCAGTATACATTAAGACGGCTCATTCACAAAACAATATGATTTTTGTACATAAAATATATTTTTGTAGAAATCATTTAGAAACACAGAAATTCAGAAGCAGTCAGGGTAATATGGTCTCCTACAGGACACTGGCCAACAGAAAAATTGTGAGCCAGCTCATAAAACTAACCAGCATGCCTTAGTTTTGAGGAAATGCAAAAAACACAGAAGGGTAGGACTGGTGTCCCACAATTGACTCCAAGAAGAAGAAAAAAGGCTGGATGAGAGTACAGGTACCTACTGCCAAATGACATGAAGGCATTATCATTCATAATACCAAGAGCAAGTCCAAAGAGTTGACTTCCCTCAAAGTCCAATCTAATAAGTTTAGTCTTGGGTGCAGCCTCAGCATCCCAACCATGCACCCAGAGTTCTCTGTATGGACATCAGTCCCATGCAAAACACAAGCTTAGATGTCTGTAAACAAACCATCACAACACAAGGCTTCAGCCCACTCTATGAAAAGGGGTCGACTCCAGCAGTGGAGGAATCCCTCTTTAAAGGGTTATTTCACCTTTACAGAATTTTTAAAAAAAAGGTGAACACTGGACACCCTACCCACCCCCAGTGCCTGCTGTACTTATCTTCAGCAATCCTGACAGGACTCCCGCAGCCAATCCAGTGGTCCGGGATTTGAAATTTACACTGTTCTGCCTCTTCTCCAACTGTGCTTTCAGAACAGACCAGATGGATTCTGACTGGTCAGCACTACTGGTCCGTCATGGAAGTGTCAACGGAGAAGGGAAGAGAACAATGGGGATTTCAAATCCTTGGACTGCTGGAGCAGCTGTGGGAGCCCCGACAGCTCAGGATCACCAGAGCAAAGTACAGCCGGCACAGTTGGGTTGAGGAGGGCGTCTGGTGTTAGTTCACCTTTACATTTTTTCTGTAAATCTACCCATTCTGATAGATTAAAAAAATACCACAAAAACACAAGACAGAGAGCCAGAACAGTCATCACAAACCTAAGGGACTCTAGAGCTGCCTGTAAGTCGAATCTCAAAAGTCTAGAGGTTATCCTGTTAAGGTGCTTCATTGGTATGTCTACAGTGAGAATAGATCACCAGTTTACAAATGAACTTCCAAAAAAAAGGGGAAAAATGTTCTGACACACCGAGGTGGGGCACAAGACTCTTTAGGGCATTTCCAGTCTGCATAAAGAAATGACTCAAATAGTTGATGTGTGAGTGAAAGGGTCTTTGTAAGAGCTCTAAAAGCCTCAAGGACTGCAGCAAATAGGACGGTTGGGACTCATAATATGAGTCAGTGATGGTTACAGGGGCCACAGACACAGCTTGTATTAAGGGTTTAGGAGGGCCAGTGACAGACTCTACAGGGCATGGAGTCAGAGTGCGCATAGTGTCTCTGTAGGCAGAGCGCCACAGTAGCTAAGGACAAATACAGAGCGGACACAGAGGTCTCTCCCTATGGATACACCCAAGGAACAAAGACTCTGGCGATGTCAACTCTAGAAACAGGGGTCTCAGGTCCCACTATGGATACCGGGTAAAAGCCCCCAAAACCACTATGTGAATATGAGCCAAGGCCACCTGTGGGACTGTCCTTTCTGTACCTTAGTGAAGGCATGTTGCTTCTACGTACCAGTACTGCAGCTAGACCCAACGTGGGGCAAGGTACTCACTAACCAAGGCAGCTAGTTCGTGTTCATGCAGGCTTTGGGCAACTGGAGGTAACAAAGTCATTGTAGGTGGGCAGTGGAAACTGGCCAGAGAGAAGAGATCAACATGGTGCTCTCACACCTGAGGCTGAATCTAGAAAGTACTCCAAAGCCAATGCAGAGCCCAGTGCCCAAAAGATTATACTGCAAGCTAACCCCACATGTCCAGTCCAGAAGAGTCTTTCAAAGCCAGACTAAGGAAATGGCAATATGGATAGATAACTGCTATAGAAAAAACAGCTCAAGCAGCAGTATCATTAAGGAATCGTAACTGCAGTCATAGAAGGAAAAAAAATAAAAAATGGTAGGACACATATTCAACCCCCAGAGCTACCAGATTTGTAGATACCAACATCTCTTACAAGAAAGTATTTTCCAGCAAATGAAACTGAATGGGACTTTTGGAGGCATCTTTTAAAAATTCATATACAGCAGGGTTTGACAAATTTGCTTGGAATCTAGGAGCCAGCTATAAAAGTTAGGAGCCAGAAAACGCACCCCGTACTGACGAGAACAGCGCCCGCATATGTAAACGTGTTCAAACCACACATGTGAGGTATCGCCGCGATTGGTAGAGCGAGAGCAATAATTTTAGCCCTAGACCTCCTCTGTAACTCAAAACATGCAACCTGTAGATTTTTTTAAACGTTGCTTATGAAGATTTTAAAGGGTAAAAGTTTGTCGGCATTCCACGAGCGGATGCAATTTTGAAGCGTGACATGTTGGGTATGAATTTACTCGGCGTAACATTATCTTTCATAATATTAAAAAAAATGGGGATAACTTTAATGTGGTCTTATTTAATTAAAAAAAAGTGTAATTTTTTCCCAAAAAAGTGCGCTTTTAAGACCGCTGCACAAATATGGCGTGACAGAAAGTATTGCAACGATCGCCATTTTATTCTTTAGGGTGTTAGGATAAAAAATAATATATATAATGTTTGGGGGTTCTAATTAGAGGGAAGAAGATGGCAGTGAAAATAGTGAAAAATAGTAAAAAATGACATTAGAATTGCTGTTTAACTTGTAAATCTTAACTTGTAATACCAACGGCTCACCACCAGATGGCACCAGCTCACAAAGTCTCACACCTTCCAAGCCAAGTCGCCAGGACACTATTTCTAGTCGCCATGGCGACCGGGATTTGTCGAGCCCTGATATACAGTATGATATAACAAAAGCTAAAAACATCCCAATGTTTACCTTTCTCGTTGTATAAAATGCTCTTACAGGGAGGAGCCAAGATAGACACAGAGGGACCCCTGAAGACGAGGATCAGGGGGCCACTCTGTGCAAAAACGAGCTGCACAGTGGAGGCAAGTATGGTATGTTTTTTTTTTTTGTTAAGGAACCTTTACAACCCCTTTAACTCTCATTCTTCAGGAAAAATCCCAATGGCAACCCTCAATTAAAAAATAAGTCACATTTCTCAAACACACCTCATATGGATCTTGATTTTAGTTTGCATCATGCGCCATCCAAACTATCCTCTCAATTGTTACTGTCATGCAATAAGCATAGTCTCTCAATAGCAATCACCATTTTCCCTCGAGCATCAGATCAATCAGCTGTTCTACTAGAACAAAGTCCTCCCCTTTAGTAGAGACCATCCAATCACTTAACAGACACAAATCAGTTGAATAAATATGGAACAATGTGAAAAAACTTGGTATCTGAAATATGATTTAAGCAAGATATAAGACGATATAAGCTTGCTGGTAATACCCCACATTACAGAGCCAATAATGCTGAGCTGTTGTCCATACCAGGCAACCCTTCTGTCCTCCATCAAGCTTGCAGCCCTTGTAGTATTGAGAATGCACAGCTTTTCTATAAGAGTCGTCAAGATAAATCTTTCTACTTGTAATAAGGTGTGCAGGTGACGACATTAATAGCAGTGGCCAAGGCCTAAGAATGTTTGAACCCACACTCTTCTGGAAAGATGTATTAGAGATGCACAAATGGTATAAATCTGTACGGTTATTGGTTATGTACACATACAGTATACCGACTTAAGTCAATAAAGGAAATTATACTTTTTACTCCAGTTCTGCTCCTAAATGATCATACATTTACATCAGGCTGCAAGTCAACTTTCTCATGACAACTGATAACGCTATCAGCTCCGCCTTTCATGAAAAAGCAAGGGGCATAAAAAGATTACCTATTAGCCAACAGAGAAATTGCAAAGCACTCCAAAGCAATGCCCTGAGACAAAGCACGATTGTTACTATATACACCCATTTACAACCTGTTTATCTGAAAGGAAAAAAAAAAAAAAAAAGAGGGGAAAGAGTTCTACAGTGTACAGTGATTTTACAACTCAAGCATATCACATCACACACTAATTACAAGATGTGAGAAAAGGACTGCGCCAGTGATTTATCTCTAGAGTAAAATGAGGCTCCAAGACCTGTGGAACTTGTCCTTGCTTTACAATGAAAGCGATTGCACTGACTACTCTGGGAGATACTATGAAATGATACTGACCAGTGTGAGAAAAGGTAACAAGATATGCTGCGGTAACAATGGAATCTCACTCCCATAGACTGCCCTTTTTCATGTTCTCTCTATGGTTATGCCAAAGCATGAATTAATAGTTGGCGTTGTGTAGAGTGTATGGCAGTTGTAGATATTTTGGTTGTAAACGAGAGCCAACACCACAATGTTTGTCGCTGTATCTGGAGGTAATCTTTATGTCCATAGGTAGCAGAAAACGCTCCCACCCTTTCTGATATATAAAAATGTTTTGGTGGTTGGATTGTTGGAAAAGCATGTAGACTGTAAAAGCTGGGTACACGCGGATTGATATTTGAAAGCAGGGACCGGCCGCAATTTAGATCTGTGAGTAGCCCCATGTTTGACACAAGCCGATTGTTAGATCAGCTACTGCTGAATGGACCTGCTGGAAAGTTCTCATTCGATCAGCAGCTGCAGTGCAGATCAGTGTATTCTGATTGCAATCTGACAGCGGGACCTCCCTGCTATGTCCTGGCAGAGGAGATTCCTGCATCCACCTTGCTTATGTGCATGTGTGTTTTTTTTAGCCTACCGGTACTGGCTGAATGAAAAAAAATTATCCATGTGTACCCAGCTTAAGACCAGATTTAGAAGAGACACTGACCAATTTTTGCAAGAAAAATTATTATTTATTTATTGTGCCTAAATCAACTTCAGAGCCAATTTGACAATACATTTCTGAAGAAAAGGAAATGTAAGAGCAAAAGGTTTTTTATCTTAATGCATTAAGATAAAACCTTCTGTGTTTAGCAGCCTCCCCAGCACCCCCAATACTTACCTGAGCCCCCATCTCTGTCCACGATTCCCTCTGCCATCCAGGACTCTCCTCCTGATTGGCTGAGACAGCAATGGCGCCACTGGCTCCCGTGGCTGTCAAAGTCAGTTTAGCCAATCAGTGGAGAGGGGGGCAGGGCTGAACTGCAACACCTTGTCTGAATGGACACACGAAGCTGCAGCTCGGCTGCCCCCATAGCAGGCTGCTGCTTGCTGCCGGGGTACTTGACAGAAAGGAGGGGCCAGGAGCAGCGAAGAGGGACCCAAGGAGAGGAGGATCGGGGCTACTCTGTGCAAAACCAACCGCACAAAGGAGGCAAGTAGAACATTTTTATTACATTTTTTTTAAACACACACAAGACTTTACAATCACTTTAAATTAACTAGTGTTAAAATGTACTACGCAAGGAAGATTTTGTTGGTGCGATAGCAACTATTGCCTGCTACAAACTAGTAAGGCATCCACTCTCCAATCACAACCAACCAAATCTTTGCAGATTCTGAACAGCATTTGCCTATACTGCACATCTTGGGCCCACAATCCCTTTTAACCGTGAAATACCCGTGATTGATTCAGATGGGTTAAGCACACCATAAAAGGGTCTGTTTCTTTAGCTATGGGGAATAAAACAAACTATGGCTGAATGGCAAGACATTTCCCAACACACCGGGATATTTGTTTGCCACAACAAGCATTGTTGCAGGAAAGAAAAAAAAACGAAATTCCACAATCAATATAGGAACGCTGTTGTATTCTGCTGGCGGGGAACCTTCTCAGCTTGCAGAACACAATGATTACTGCTGGTGGCTTTAGTTGCTGGCAGAAACTACATGCAAAAAGTCAGACAGGCTGGTCGTTCTGAAGTCGATCGATGGGAAAACAACATTTATGCAGGTATAAGCCATTATACAGTATATTCTTCTGGGACACAAGCATGTGAACTGCATTGAGAAACAACCTTTCAACTGCCAGACCCCTTCCTACAAGGCACACATCATTACATAGACAATAGATTTTAAGGTTGGACAGATAGGATCTGGGTAGGAAATGGCTATTAAAGTGGACATTAGCACATGTACAGTTGATATCAGACAAAAGCCTTTTCCCAAGTAACTTCTTTTAGGCTGGGTTCACACTAGTGCGAATTGGATAGGGGTTTCTCCGCATCCAATCCTCATGACAGGAGATTGTGACCGACTCTCAATGGAGCCGGTTCACACATCTCTGCGCCTGCGGAGCGAATTGCACTGGGGTCCTGTGCGTCTTTTGCTCGGTTTCAGGTCCAAATTCAGGCCCGATTCATCCCTAAAATGGAGAACAGGGACGCACCAGATCCCTGCTGTGAGCCGCATTGTTATCAAGTGTAAGCCCAGCCTAAAAGGACAATAACCTAGTAATTTAACACTACACTGATATTCTCTGCCGCACATCAGTGTAAAAACCAATGGGCAAAATTCTGCACAAGACCCATTTCTTGGGGGAAAACACTTTTACAGAACAGCAGGTGAAAAAAATAAGAAAAGTTCTTGTCTGATGAACAAAATATGTACGTACTCTTTACTATAAAAAAAAATATTTTTTTGATGAAGAGGGTGAAAAACCTCATCCATATATGCTATGGGAGGAAATAAATACTTGGGAAAGACCTACATGGCATGTCACTTTCTCGACGAAAGAACACTTGTGGAAGACCTCCAAGAAGTATGGTCAAAGCTTTTTTGGACATACTTTGCATATGGATCACAAGAGTGCGGTTTGTACCATTTTCAGCTAAAGCTGTCAGCTGATGTCTTAGCTCAGTGGTCATCAACGCTGTCCTGCAGGGCCCACTAACAGGCCAGGTTTTATGTATTACCTTGGGGAGATGCAGTCTAGAATACTGCAATCACTGAGGAGCAAATGATATCAGCTGTGATGTATTTCAGTTATTTTGCAAACCTGGCCTGTTAGTGGGCCCTGCAGGGTTGATGACCACTGTCTTAGCTGGTCTAGGCTCGGGAAAGATCCTGACCAAATGGTCAGGAACCAGCAAAACGCCTGAACCAGCAAGCATTGAGCTATTGAGGGGAGAACCGAAAGCTACTGACTGAAGTTACAGCTCTCTGCTCAGAGGAAAGGGGGTGGGGGGGAACTGAGCGATCAGCAGCGTTTGATTGCTCATTTCTCACTGCAGAGATGGCAGGGAAACGACCTGCATCCACCTAAGGGAGTATAAAAGTTAAATTTTTTTTTTTTTAAATCTCTTCACTTTACAGTCCCACTTTCTATCTTCCACGACAGAAAGTGGATAACCTATATAAAAGAACAGGGGTGGAACTAAGGTCAAATTGTTATAGTCACCATCTGCATTAACCTGGGTTAAAAGCAAGCATGTAATCAGGTAACTGGAGATGCATGATGCTGCAGGCAGAAGATTTCATTTGGCCCCATTCATATTTGGTGATTTGGGATCTTGGGTAGAAACGCTGTGATGCTGCCCGTGCTTTCAAATAACACTGCAATAGTGGAAAAGCACACCACGCGTGTTTGGGTGCCATTTTTAATGGCGCCTAAACATGATGCGGTTTTGCCACAATTCTTGTTGCCCAAAAAGCTGCAGGTGAAAAAATGCAAAATTAAAAATGAATGGCATCCAAACACACGTTTTGCCGCTATTGCAGTGAATTTTGGAATTGCAGGCAGAATCGTGGCAGTTCTGCTTGAGATCCAAAATTGTTGGATGTGATCAGGGCCTAAATTAGTTAACAGCATGAGGGCCAACTCTCTAACCCATGGCCGCAGGAAAGAAAATCACTCCATCTATGTCCAACTTAAAACAGATCTATAGGCAAAACTTTTTTTCATTTTGGATAGAGCAAGGGAAGGTTATAGCCCCCATTATTATTTTTTGCCATCTGTGTCCCATTGTGGCCATTTCCCTTCACTTCCTGTCCCATAGCCAAACAGGATGTGAGAAGAAATCCCTGCAAATTAAGGGAATTTCTAGTGTCCCCATTGGAAGATTTCCATAATATACATACTGGGAAAATATCCATTCATATGGGTTTAGAAAAAATAAATAAAAAAAATGTTTACATTTCACTTAAAACTTCTATCCTCTTTCAGTAGCTACAGATTCCAGCACATCTTTCCTAACCCTACAGGACTGGTTTTGCCCACTTAGATTAGTAATTTGAAGTAAAATCGTTGCCTGGTAACAATGCACTAATGAACAGTTAACGTAGTTATCGGCATCTGTTTTGTTTACTCGGTTAGTAAATAATCCTATCAGTGAAGGAAAAGGATATTCAGCAGCAGAAATTCTTCCACTAAGATCAAAGTCAGAGAGATGTTTCCTCCTATGGCCTTGGTATTTGCAGTTATTGCTTGTAAAACGTAATTGCATTGCAGTAAATGAAATTTACAGAAAAAGGAGGTAAAAATGGGACAAGGCTGTTGTGCAGACAAATTCAGAGGCTGGTAGCTAGTTGATGTAATAGTCTACTGTTACTTGTCAGGGAGCCTGGCCAAGAATATGTGTTAGGAATGTTGTCTCCATCTTCACATTGCGCATAGAAGTAAAAAATGGAGAGAAACATGCCTAGCGCCATTATAGAAAAAAAAAAAAGAAAAAAAAAGGGATACAGCTGGGAAGTCAGATTTGTGCCCCTCTACAACTGAGAAGATATACACAATGGGTAGCAGGACATGGACCACCATTCTGTCTAGTGACAGAGTATGGCCAACGTTTCGCACTGGCGTCAGTGCTTAGCCATGACTAAGCACTGACGCCAGTGCGAAACGTTGGCCATACTGATTTTTGTGGGCTTGCAGTGACTGTATGCACAGTTGAAAACAAAGACATCTCTTTTAAAGAAAATTTTGGAGTGCGGCTGTCCAGCTTTTGTTTTTTTGCTATTACCGCATTGCCAGCACCCTGGTGGTTCAACAACCCCTGATCATCACGAGACTCACCTGGAGCGGTGAGAATTCTGTCTGCATTCTGTCTAGTGACCGTCACACCCGGGCCGTACCAGCCCCTGTCTAGTGACCGTCACACCCGGGCCATACCAGCCCCGGTCTAGTGACCGTCACACCCGGGCCATACCAGCCCCGGTCTAGTGACCGTCACACCCGGGCCATACCAGCCCCGGTCTAGTGACCGTCACACCCGGGCCATACCAGCCCCTGTCTAGTGACCGTCACACCCGGGCCGTACCAGCCCCTGTCTAGTGACCGTCACACCCGGGCCATACCAGCCCCGGTCTAGTGACCGTCACACCCGGGCCATACCAGCCCCTGTCTAGTGACCGTCACACCCGGGCCAGGCCATCGCTCTGTATAATGACCACCACTCGCCTCCAGTGACCATCACTCCTAGGTCACACCATTGCTCTGTCTAGTGATCATTACTCCTGGGTCACACAACTAGTTGATTTCAACATACAAAAAATAAATAAAACTCCACTGTTGATATGAAAACGTGAGCACAAGCAATCTGTTGCCTATAGCAGCCAAAGTTCAAGACCTATCTGGTTGCTATGGGCACTTCCACAGTTGCTTGTTTGGATTTACCGCTTTGTAGGTGTGCAGAGTAATGGGTTCACAGAGCGACATTTCTGGCGCTGCGGGGATGAGTAGTGGCTGCGACACTGAAGGGATCCGGTCCTTTTCATCTTGTCCATTCATTAAATGCCTTGTTTTAGTTTCACAGCAAGCACTCTGAATAGACAAGGGGAGAGGTGGAATGCATGAACAAAAAAAAAAAAAAATCATCACTTGTCTATTCTGTGAAAAGAAGACAAGGCATTTTATAGATGGGCAAGGGGAGAGTGAACATTAGGATCTCTTGACTCTCACAGTTGCCGTTCCCATCCCCGCGGCACTGGAAGAGGATCGTTCTGTGTAGTATCCAGCATCAAAAATGCTCAGGCTTTTACAGTAAATAGCAGCCAGCCAAATCCAAGGATAACCTTCATTATTGGTAACCTATGTGACTTGTACCATGTCCAAACAAAAACAAATGTCTGGCGTTCAGCTTTAAGAGAACAAGGTGGCAGTGACCAAAAAGCTCAAATTAGCTACCATACCCATTTAGAAAACACAAGCCATTTATGATATATATCAAAGTACAAGTGACCCAGAAATGCTTATATTTTATGCAAAGGGTTGCCTAATATTAATCCTATTAGACATGTACCGACATTTATATTTACTTTGAACAGTGTTTTAGAAGTTACCAATGCCCTTCCTTTAACCCCATTGCAACTCTACGTTCACAATGCAGCCGTGTCAGAGCGGGGCTTGCTCTATGCTGAAGTTAGTCCCACGTCTACACTTCAGTAATTGTTAATCGGCCATTTTACACCACGCCATTCCCAAGACTCCAAATCACTGCAATTCACAGCTTATGCCATCCGCCAACACTATCCAGATGGAATACAAAAAACAGTGATAGTTCAGCACATGTGACATCAAAAGCACTGAAGGCCAAGACGAGTGAATTTTCAGAGGCATATATTTTTTTTAATGCAGTGTTTACTTTAAAGCCAATTAGATGTGCCCGAGACGTGTACATATTTTGCTTGCATAGTGTATATAGATTAGCCATTACAATCATCCCCGGTTAAGAAGACCTCATCGCCAAAGCATACATTTCCAAAAATCTTCCCAGAACACGATATGTGCACCCATACGTTTTCCTTTAACCGATACTTTCAGTGAAGAACTCGCTGATACTTTTGCCGTGTGATTTCCTGCACTGCTCCTAAAGTCACTATGACAAGCATGGGTTCACACAGGAGCGGTGTGGGAAACCGCATGCGATGAAGAGGAATTGCGCGCATTCCTGTTCAAATCACACGCACTTCTTTGCAGTGCGATTTGATGCCATTTTGTATGGGCTCAAATCACACAGCAAAGATATCGGTTTCAAGTATCAAAGCATTTGCGCAAGCGTTCAAGCACATGCTTAGTATCATTCAGCATGGATACCGGTATTGATGCAACCCTAGTATGCATGTTATCTACCTGTAAAAGACTTTCTTGTGTAGGCTTTCAAAAAGCCATGAGACTGCTGCTGGGTACCGCTATCCTGGATGCAATTCAACATATACTTTATGCAAAATGATTGGACTTCTGTACAATCAGCGTCACTGACTATAGCCTGTAGCACTGGTCAGTGTATTCTGACGGAGGGGGAAGTCTCCCCGCTATGAGAAAACAATAGCTCAGCAGGAGCGATTTCCCCATCCACCTTGAGCACATGGATAGAAAGTTTAGGTCGTTTTTTTTCTAACATGCCGACTAAAAATGGCCAATATATGGGCTGCATACACACTGGCCAAAAATCATCCAATTTAGTAGGAATCGGACGACTTTCGGTCAGTGTGTACAGCTGTCTGATAGAAGTCAGTCTAAATGACCAGCTTTTCTCAAAGGGATATGCTGCAAAACCAGAATTCTGGCAGGGAGTCGGGTGGGAGAACCTCCCCACTGTCAGAATTCAATAGAACAGCAGGGGAGATCATCACACCAACATCACTTGTGTGGGTACGGCGGTGGCAGTTTTTTTTTCCGGTTGAACAAAAAATGTGTAAAACCAGCTTTAGTCTGTCCTCAATAAAATACAATGAACGAAGCTGTTAAACCTTTATCCACCCGTTAGGATAGACCGTGTACACATCTAGCTACAACTGGTCAAAAGATCTGCCTTCACAGTAATGACTGAATTGTAGCAAACAACTGCCCAGCCCCCTCAAACAAAGAGAACTAGTAGGATTTTACAGTGCTGGAGGATCTAGAATAGAGCATCTAAAAAAGGTAAGCTGCATTTTCTTATGCCGTTATGCTAAGTGAATGAGAACATGCAACAAATATAGAGTCAATGTTCTCAATTTGGAGAAGACGGCAGACTTTACTTCAGCTTTCTTATGCTGACCTAACCCACCCCGAAGGAAGGAGCGAGTATCGCACATGTTTTCTCTGCCAATGTACACCTTTAAATAAAAAAGCGCTGCAAATTAACAGAAGATTCATTAAAAATACAAGTGCGTGTTCCATGTTGTACTGGTCCTTAGAAGATAGAGCACTGCAGTTACCCATTCCCTAAACACAACTATTTTCTCTTCCCATGTCATCATTTTGCACACTAGTGTTACTGTATACTCTTACTAAAGTGAAAGATTGCAACTCAAAGGCATCCAACAGACAACAGCATAAGGGCAACCTGTGAGGAGAGCAACATGAAGGCTGCCAGCACATCCTGAAAACACTGGCTTCCTGGAAGGTTAGTCTGGCCTTTTGTCCCCCCCCCCAATAAATAAGTTAATGACTAGCAACAAGCAACAGTGCAAGTCCCTTTGACCTCTTACTTTTTGAAAGTACCAATTGTTTGGACCAAGCACTTAAACACTATTGAAGCTTTAGGGTCTGCATAACAGCCAGGCAGCTTGCATTTTTAGGTCGCCAGCAATGCCAGGTCCTATTAGCAGAAGAAAGAGTGGCAGGTGAACGCTGGAGATCTGAGTATAAAGCAGCTAGAGTTGGGCCTTACACAGATACGGTCACTATGGATCTTACCTTCACTGTGGATCCAAGTATCTCCATGGCAATGGGAAATATTACACGCATTAATGTAATAGCTTATGTCATAGTACATATTGCACAGCAAAATAAAGTAGCTGCATAACTTAAAAACCAACTCCAGGGAGGTGTGCCTACTGGGTCTTGTCGAGCCTCTGGCTCATAGCCGAGCAGTCAGAACCCTCCTGGGATTATTAGTCTTTTATGCACGCAAGGCCATTGTACTCTGGTGGAAATCTTCTGCTGCGCCATCCGTCAATCTCTGGAAACGATTAATCAACTCTGCTCTCCCGTTGTATAAAGGCCACTTGCATGTCTAGAGGATGTGCCAAGAAATTTCACAAAATATGGGACATCTGGGTAGAATCCCTGTCTACAAATGTAGACTCTTTAGATGACTAGTAAATATTCCGTTCATTAATTCAAACATCCTTAGTTAATGGAACTTTGAATTCTTAATACGCCTGTTAAGAATTTTCTGGGTGACTATGTATTCCACGCATGAAGGTAAAAACCTTCAGTGTGCCAACCCCCTAATACTTATGCTCGATCTAGCGATGTGCACGGGACCCGAGGCTCTTCTTGGCCTCTCGTTCCAGATTGGCTGTGATGCAGGAGCCATTGGGACCGGTGGGCGAGCTGCCCTCTGTCTTATGGAAGCGGAGAGCTGGCTGGGGAGCGAGCATGCATGACTGTCCTCAAAGCAAGCGGCTTGCTATACGGGCACTCGGCAAGGTTGGAGGGCCCAAAGCGCCGGCGG
Source organism: Rana temporaria (assembly GCF_905171775.1). Lineage (NCBI taxonomy): Eukaryota > Metazoa > Chordata > Amphibia > Anura > Ranidae > Rana > Rana temporaria. Next base: position 429,057,138 of record NC_053490.1, read on the forward strand.
GGGACCCGAGAAGAGGAGGAACAGGGCTGCTCTGTGCAAAATCACTGCACAGAGCTGGTGAGTATAACATGTTTGTTATTTTATATATAAATAATTTTCCTTTACAATCAATTTAATGCCACTGGTGATGTCAGTGGCAGTTAGTCAGCTCCTTCCAGCGTCATTCAGTGTCAGACTGATCGCCGCAGTATCACAGTCCCATTTGATAAGGTTGCTGATCACTGTCATTAGTAGTATAAAAAAACAAAACAAAAAAACACAACATATTACACACACACACACACACACACACACACACACACACTATCGTTTGTAGATGCTATAAATTTCACGCAAACCAATACAAACTCATTGGGATTTTTTACATTTTGGCCAAAATTTATGAAGAATTCATTTTTTTTTTTACAATTTATTGGATATGCATAACGTAAAAATATTTTTTTTTGTTCAAAATTAAATTTATATAAAATCACAAAAAAATTAAATAAAAAACAGTGGTGATCAAATGCCAAACAGAAGCTATTTGTGTAGGAAACAAAATGATACAAATTTTGTTCGGGTACAGTGTTGCATGACCACGCAATTACAAGTTAAAGTAGCGCAATGATGAACAGCATAAAAAGTGGCCTTATCATAATGGGGGTAAAATTTTCCAGAGCTCAAGTGGTTAAAGGCGATTTAAAGCAGCATTGAGCTTACGTATGGCGGGTACACTTTAAGAAATAATCTGCACTTATATGCACACCAGCATTTCCAGCCACACGCTAAAAATGGAACAAGTGACCTCATAGTCTGAATCATAATGATATATGGCAAGATTTTTAGGAAACCTGCATCAGTGGGTGATCATTTGCTTGTCCCTACCCAGTACCACTGTCTGCAGTGTAACCACAACATAATAATGCACAACATACACAAATGTGCCTCAGACCTCCTTCTACAAATGCGTTTTCCTTTTCTAAAAGGAAACTGAAAATAGGTCTGTTCCAATTCGTAGCTTTGGAAAAAAATATGTGTCCATATGTGTCTGGTGTGAGGGAATTTACATGATAACTAAACACTGAAGACTGCACTATTGGAAAAAAATAAAAATACAAAGTTTTATTTATAGAACGCTCACTTATTTCTTCACTATTTTATACTGTTCTTTGTGGGGTCCAGAGTTAATTTACTTTATTTTGTTGGGGGTAATATTAGGGTTAATATTAGTGTTATGGTTGAATATTAGGGTTTATGGTCTTTTATTTTGTAATTATTTTTAGATATGCACCAAAACGTTAGCCACTAAAACATATCGGTCGAAAATGGTGTTATCTAGGTTTTGCTGATGGGAGAAAAGGGTACCGATATCGGCACTGAAAACAAGCGCGATTTTACCATCATTCTCCTGTGCTTATGGATAAAAGTGTGTATAAGGGCGCTCTGAGTAACAAACCAAGCAGATATCAGTCTACGTAGGAATAGAAGAGGGTCTTCATGCACCTTCGGCAGCACTTGGAGAGAAGCAAACTCTGGAAGTAAAATTAAGAAAAAATTTGCCTTTAAATGCAGAAGTAAAAAAAACTTTATATTTCCCAAAAGGGATAAAAACACTTACAAAAGGGTGGATGGGATAGAAGCGTATCATATTAGTAATATGGCAGGTGGTCCGGCGTTCTGGTAGTCCCAAGGAGTCTCAGTAGTATCCGCAGGTGTAATTCTATGGTAGCATATGCTAAAGTGGCCGGCAGATGGAAGCTACAAGTCATTGCTTGAAGGAACCTGGAATCGGCTGTTCCATAACACGCCGCATGTTGATGAGATCACTTCATGCTTTCTGTCCATGCTGGTCCCTTCCTGCTGACATCACTTCCTGGATTTAGCTTCCATGCCTTCTTAGACAGCCTAGTCGTCTTCCCAGTATCCAGGAGAGTTGTGGCTTCCATACATCGGCCACTTCAGCACATGCTACCATAGAATTAAACCTGTGAATATTACAGAGACTCCTTGGGACTACCAGAACGCCGGACCTCCTGCCGTATTACTAATATGATGCGCTTCTACCAATCCACCCTTTTGTAAGTGTTTTTAACCCTTTTAGGAGATATGAAGTTTTACTTCTGCACTTAGAGGCGCCTCCCCCCCCCTTTTCATTTTTCTGTGCTTAGGTTTTGTTTTTTTATTTTTTTTATATAGATCACATGACTCAAAACCCACATCAAAAACATAACATGGGTGCGCCATTGCTGCATTTTCAATGGGAAGGTGCGTTTTTGGTGAGCAAAAATGCAGCCAGCAAGATTTTTAACACAAAGGGTAAGAGAAGGATGTGGGTCTGGCGCTGCTAATAACGTTATAATGTAAATGTGCGTAAATTGATAAAAACAGCAAAATAAAGCATATACAGCATAAAATTATATATAGGTACATTTTCCACAAATTAAATGATGATAAAGTACGAATGCTCTTGACCATAAAGTACATGAATCACACACGGACAAGTGCCAAGATGAAAATCAAATGCAAAAACGCAAACAAAACAAAAAGATCAGTCCATGAGTGGAAAAACATCCAAAAAGTGACAAGATTCGCATACAATTCCCATAGGTGTGAACCCAGCCTTACAAGCTGGATGTCTGTATCTCCTTCGTGGTACAATGGAAAAATCAACGAGAGCCTCCATAGTGTGAATGCTACATATGCTTTAATTTTGCTCTTTTTATCACTTTACAAACAATTAGATTACCACGTTATTACTAGGAGCACCAGACCTACATCCTCCTCTTACCCTTTATCTTTCGGTTTCGCCACAAAAAAAAAAATAAAAAAAAAAAATAAAAAAATAAAAAAACTTTCCATTCGGTGCACCTCTAATTTATTTTAAATTTAATTATTGCAATTGGGCAGAAAATCCCTCAAAAACTTGACAAAAAAAAAAAAGAATGAAAAAAAAAAAAAAAAAAAAAAACACACCAAAATGTCCGATTCAAGCTACTAAAATAGGCTTCAAAACTTTTTAAAAACCAGCCGACTTGGCGTGGCGATGTGAACCAACTCCATAGAGAATAATTGATTTTTTCCCTCCAGCATTTTGGAGTGTAAATGAAGCCTAGGGCTTAGTAACAAGACATGTATTTTTGCACCACAACAGCCAGAAAAACCACACGGTCGTCAAGTTTAACATGTGGAAAGAAAAAACGTACACATTGTGGAATGAACGCATCCCATTATGGGATAATCAGACGCATCGTGTCTGCCATCACGCAACAGTGTAGCTAAACATCCCAGTCTCATAATATATGGAGTTAGGGCCCTTTCACACGGGCGGATCAGTAATGATCTGCTCCGTGTGTCCGCAAAAGCTCAGCGGGGATCCTCCGTAAAATCCCCGCTGAGCTGGCAGCTGACAGGGCGGTCCCCGCACACTGTGCAGGGACCGCCCTGTCTTTCCTTCGCTCTCCCCTATGGGGGACCGTATGTCCATGTTCATCTGATCCGGCAGACGGAAGAAAAATAGGATTTTCTTACGTCCGAAAAATCGGATCTTTGCGGAGGCGGACGATTACGGGTGTCAGCGGATGGTCATCCGCTGACACCGGCAATCACATAGGGACCAATGTATGTCCCGTTTTCATCCGCAACGGATGGATGAAAATGCGGACATACGGTCCGCACGTCTGAAAGAGCCCTTACAATAGATCCGTTTTTTTCTCTTTTTACAATTTTTAATGCAGGGGAACCCTTTAAAATAAATTATGGTCAGGTCTCTGAAACTCTTTGAAGAGATCTTCTTACTTCCTGTTAAATCTACAGAACAGGAAATGAAGGGAAATCTTCCTTCTGAGACAGATAGAAAAAAAAAAAAAGCCTTGGCTTTTGATATACCTTAAACTGTGCTTGCACATAATCACATGAAGACATTATGGTCATCTATGGCCATGAATTAATCATATGACAAAAATACCACTGTATCCTGTTTACAAAGGTCTTATTGTCTTGTTTGATTTTAAAACTATTGTGCTCACGGATTTAATTCCACTAATTTCTAAAGCCTGCAATCTTCTCTAGCGAATGAATGCATACAGTAACTGTATTTCAAGTATGCATGGAAGGAATTTACGGTTAAAGTGTATCAAATCCATAAACTATAATGCAATCTATTACAATTTAACAGATCTCAGATGTGACAGCTGCATTTATTTTTTTCCCGCTTCTTCCACCTGATGATCCGGCCAATAAATCTGTTATTTTTCAACTTCTTTTAACAGACCAAGCTGTCCAGCAAAAGTGTCAGTTTTGAGAAAAAGTATTTAACACTAACAGGAGGGCTTATAACAGTCATCTTTTATTTATGTAAATCTATTATTCTAAAAAGAAAAAACTGCTTGCTGTAAGAGCCGGTTAACACTGGGGCGGCACGACTTTGGGGGCGACTCGGCAAGGCGTCCTGAAGACTTCAGAGGCGACTTGCAAAATGACTTCTGTATAGGAGTTAATGCATGTCGCCCCGAGCCGCCCCCGAAGTCGTATAAGAACCTTTTTTCTAAGTCAGAGCGACTTGCGTCGCTCCTATAAGAACAGTTATATTGAATAGAATGGGACGCGACTTGCCAGGTGGCTGAGTCGCCTGAATGTTTAAAACTGTGTTAGCTGGAGTTTGGCTTTAAAATGTAACTCAAGCTTTCTGTAACTTTTAAATAGTTTGGGCCAAGCTGGTCCTAACAATCGTTTACCTTTACTTACTGCTGTGACTCCTGTATAAACAGTATGTGGAACAGGGCCTCCCATTCTGGAATAAAATCGAGTTGGACTGAGTACTGCTCAGTCATTCACAGGCAGCTTTGTATTTTCTGAATGAATACAGGGCTTCCTCTACCCTGAAGTGGAGAGCTGGGTAGGTGACATTATAATCTCCACCTCTGCCAATCAGAGCATGCTTTGTACTCATTCAGAAAATACAAAGCTTCATGTGAATGGCAGAGCAGCCTGACTCAATTTTGTTGGCTGCAAATTGAATGAATTCTTGGAGCCAGTTCCTATGTGGCCAGAAACACTGGGCTAAGACACAAACTGTCTGTGCCCAAGGTCAGATGAACAGTTACATGTCAACAGAGGCACCACTGGCCATTGGTTTGTACAGGGTACAAATCTCTGGCTGTGACACTTCTCAAAAAATGTGCATGGGGCTGAAGTTTCTCTGCTGCATATTCTTGCAGTGGAGAAGCCAATAACCCATCTTAATGAGCCCTGATGCTCCTCTGCATTTGATTAGCAGAGGGATATTAAGCCCACTTTGCCACAACCCACCTGGTTGTACTTCTGCTTAAAAAAACGAAAAAAAAACAAAAACCTAACCAGTAAAGTTAGCCCAAATTTTTTTTGTATGATTTCTAAGATTTAATGTTGCGAGAATAGCGAGAGAATTGTGATCTTTTTTATTCTAAGCAAAAAAAAAAGTGTGGATTCTCATTTTGGCCAGAATCGTGCAGCACTACTTCACACTGGGCAATTTTCAGGCGCTTCAGCACTAGAAATAGCCTTCCATTCACTCCAGTGTGTGTTTTAACACTCAGGCGGTGCGCTTGCAGGATGTTCCGAAAAGTCCTGCAAGTCCTGTAAATGGGAAGCGCTTTCAAAGCCCCTGAAAAGCAATTTGAAATTCCCCAAAAACTAGTTTTACCTTTTTTTTGGGGGGGGGGGGGGGGGGACGCCCTGCTACCAGCCGAAACGCAGCCGTTAAACGAGCTGCGCTTTAGCACCAACGACCAGCGCTTTAAGTGTGAAAGCAGCCTTATACTACATCCCAATCTGCTGGGTTACAATAAACAACTTTAATGTAAAAATATAACTAGAGCTATAACAGACAATAATGGCTTTAGAAATGGTATATAAAATGCATGCCTGAAAAGATGAAATATATATTTTTTGGCAATGAAGCCTGCATGTAGCCTTGAACTGAATAATGAGCAGTTAGCAATAATATTAATGACATAATAAAAACGTAGAGATAATGAAAATGCAGGTCTCTTTCCTAGCCACTTACCTGTGCCGCATACCGCATGCGACTTCTCTCAACAAGTATAAATTATCACCCAGTACGGTAATAGATTCCATTCCACTATCTGTGCCAGGAATAAGTCAACGTGTGCGCAGTACACAACCTTTTACATGTAATTAAGGTACCCACAAACCTCAGAGAGTGTCAAATATTACTGGAATTTGTCAAATGCGTTTCACAATTGCCAGCTGCAGCTCTGCGTCGCTTGATGCATTCTCAGACATAAAACGCATTCTTTAGGAACCTTAACCATGACTGCTATTTGCTCCAGGGCTGTGTACATTTGATTAGCGTTTGTATTATTCATTTCTTTCTCATATATGTTCCAGATATGGCTGTGTGACTGTTCTGAACATACTGTACATGCATAATCTTGAACCGAAGTAAACAAAAGAAAGGTCTTGCCTTTGACAGTAGCGCCAAGCTGGCTGTGACAAAACAAGGGGAAAGCTTACAGCGGTATAAAACCCAAATGCAAACATTTATTATACTGCAGCTTACCAAATCATAGATGTGATGGCTGCATCAGTTTTATTAGGCTTTTTTTCTTCCATTTTCATCTGGTGATCCAACCAGTAAGTCTGCTGTTCTTCTAAAGGTACAAGCTCTCTTCCAGATTGAGGCCCTGTACACACGAGCAGACATGTCCGATGAAAACGGTCCGCGGACCATTTTCATCGGACATGTCTGCTGGGAGCATTTGGTCTGATGTGTGTAAACACCATCAGACCAAATTCCCCGCGGACAGAAAACTCGGTGACGTGGCGACGACGTGCGCGAACCAGGAAGTTCAATGCTTCTACGCATGCGTCGAATCACTTTGACGCATGCGGGGGATTTCGGTCCGATGGTTAGGTGTACTAACCATCGGACATGTCCGACGGACAGGTTTCCACCGGACAAGTTTCTTAGCATGCCAAGAAACTTTTGTCCGCTGGAAACCTGTCCGCTAGGCTGGAAAAATGTCCGCTAGGCCCTACACACGGTCGGACATGTCCGCGGACCAGTTTCAGCGGACATGTTTGGTCGTGTGTACGAGGCCTTAGAAGTTTACAGGGATGAGAAAAACGATTTAACACACAGACAGGGGTGCTTTCAATGATCAGCTTTTATTCATGTAAAACCTCTCCAGTTCATCAGGTCAAAACAGAAGGGTGGGGAGTTTAAAAAAGAAAACTAATACAGCCAACACATTTAAAATTATTGTCAAGCTGCAATAGAATACATTTTTGGGTTTAATGCTGCTTTAACCTTAACCCCTCCATCTCCAATAGTCTAAATTAGTAATTACACAGACTGAAATGAAGGAATTCCTATTGCTCATGCTAAACAGTATAGACAGACGAATCTCCACTGTCGGCTATGGAATTCTCACAGCTGTCAGACTACCTGAATAGTGACTGGACATAAGATTGGATGCAGTCAATGTTTGGCTGATTCTTGTGGAGCCGAGTGAAGGCCAAGGGGCGACATACTTGAATTTCATCTTGATTCAGCAGGAATTAAAAATTCAAGCAATCTACAACAACCTTTACTTTTTGTTGCCACTAGCTCCTTAGGGATCAATGCTGCTAGCTTGAATTTGTCCGGGAGGACAGGGAATGTGCACACTGGAGATGTCAAATGACCACTTAGGTCATCAGTATTTGGTCTTGCGTCCTGTTGATCTCACAGCACATGTACGCCCAACATCAGCAGTACATACGCTTCCTCCTCCCGAGGAAAAACCGCACACGCGTGTTCTGTCCCAGGCAGAAACCAGCGAACCTTAGTCAAATTGTGATAACACGACTGACCAGAATATAAAAGCACAAGTCTCCATGGGACCCTGCAAAGCAGTAGAGACACCCTCAAGATGGAAATGGAGACGAAAGAAACGGTTAAGGTGGATTACAAACAATTGAAAGGCTGCAAACAGAATGCAATAAAGCCCTGTAATATGCCGTTATATGTCACATTTTACACTGAGGGTTTAAGAACGCTTTCATTTACTTGTTTATACAACTGCTGGGGCCTGAAATTAATAATTTACACAAAACATGCGACACTAAGGTGGCACAGATAAAGCTGCACCAATGAGGCTGCACTGATGGCACAGATAAAGCTGCACCAATGAGGCTGCACTGATGGGCACAGATAAAGCTGCACCAATGGGAACTGATAAACTGCATGGATGAGGGCTGCACTTATATACACCATACAAGCATTGATTGCTGTTGGAAAGAGCACAAAGCTACAGCAGGAGGAATATTTCTAATACTGAATTACAGCAGAGTACAGTGTGTATAATTATGGGCGTGTGTCTACAGTTCGATAAGGATTACATAAAGCAAGGGCAATATATTTATCTCCTGTTGTGGCTTGGGGGAGGGGGGGCACAAACATGCTTTGCATTTATAAGGCTGATCTCCTAAACATATTTCCCACACATAAAAGGATTAGCATCTAAATGTTGGCTTTACTGAGAAACGCAGCACTGCTGACAACCATGTGACTGGCCTCACCTGCAAGAGTACTGTAGGAGACCGCGGACATTATAATGAATCCCATGCATGGATAATGTTTAACCTTATTTAACTAGTTTATTTGCATTTGTACCAGGAGGGGGGCTTAGAATTTTGGATACTACCGACACAAATCTGCAAGTAAAAAATCCAGGAGCCAGCGGGGTTTTTTGTAGCCTGCTCAATTTAGAAACTAGAGAAAGCCATAGAAGTTTGGGGCCAGCTGTCTAAAAAGGATAAGTTCACCTTTTATAAACAAAACTAAAACAAAATAAACACACTTTTAGCAGGTAAAAAAAAAATGTGAATTTATTTTTTACACTGGAGCATTTAACACATTGTACCCATGATGAGCAGATTGAGTTACTGAATGGCAGGAAGAATCAATGAACTACGTCAGCACCCTCACAGTCCACGAGAACTACAAGCCATGGTGGCTGACAGGACTTGTTTATCTATTCACGTAGCCTCGGGACAGGGTGATTGGGGGAGGGTGCAGGAGCATACAACATCTTCCACCCTAAACATGGGCAGAAGATGGAACATGTTCCAAAAAGGTGAACTTACCCTTTTAAGGCAACATTAACACTTTTTTTCCTCATTTTCCTGAACGACAAAACGCACAGGAAATGTGCTGCAAATGGGCATTGCACTTGCAGGGCAATAAATTGTTAGGTGTGGAAGAAATGTGCGACGCTCCACACCTGAAAGCATGCAGGAGCTTCTTTGGAGCATGTAGGCCAGCCAATGGGCTGTCCTATGCGTGACGCACAGAATCCCCCCCCCCCCCAAAAAAAAGCCAGCGGGAGTGAACGTGTCCGATATGCAAAGTGTGAATGGAACCTTAGGAAGCATTGGCTACCTGCCCAGTCCAGATATCCATCCTTTTCTGGCACTTTTTAAGTAAACAAATCTGTATTTTTTGCTAGAAATCTACTTAGCACCCCCAAACATTATACATAATAATAGCAGAGACCCTAGAGAATAAAATGGTGATCGTTGCAAATGTTTACGTCACACAGTATTTGCGCAGCATATTTTTCAAATGCATTTTAAAAAAAAAAAAAAACACATATAGCCCAATATTTTTGAGTTATACGGCAGCAGGTCGGCTCGGCTGCACGAGATCACGTAGCTATACGTCATCTCACGTTTCAGCCAATAGGGGTGCGCGCGCGCCCCCCGCTCTCCCTTGGTTTTGATGCGCGTGCCCGGCGGGCGCCATCACCGCCGGGCACCCGAGATCGCTCGTTACAGAGCGAGAACCGGGAGCTGTGTGTGTAAACACACAGCTCCCGGTCCTGTCAGGGGGAGAAATGCTGATCGTCTGTTCATACAATGCATGAACAGCGATCTGTCATTTCCCCTAGTGAGGCCACCCCCTCTACAGTTAGAACACACACAGGGAACATACTTAACCCCTTCCTTGCCCCCTAGTGTTAACCCCTTCCCTGCCAGTGGCATTTTTATAGTAATCAATGCATTTTTATAGCACGGATCGCTATAAAAATGCCAATGGTCCCAAAAATGTGTCAAAAGTGTCCGCCATTATGTCGCAGTACCGATACAAATCGCTGATCGCCGCCATTACTAGTAAAAAAATAAATATTAATAAAAATGCCATAAAACTATCCCCTATTTTGTAAACGCTATAACTTTTGCGCATACCAAACGCTTATTGCGTTTTTTTTTAACGAAAAATATGTAGAAGAATACGTATCGGCCTAAACTGAAGAAAAAAAAATAGTTTTTCTATATATTTTTGGGGATATTTATTATAGCAAAAAGTAAAAAATGACTAAATGCCTAACCTGTCACGCTTTAAAATTGCTCATGCTCGTTGAATAGCGACAAACTACGATACTTGGAAACCTCCATAGGAGACGCTTTAAAACTTTTTCCAGGTTATGCGTTTACAGCAACACAGGAGTTCTAATGCTCAAATTTTTGCCCTTGCTCCAACGTTTGCGGTGATTGCACCACGTGTGGTGCAAACACGTTTCCATATGCGTGCGCAACTTATGACTTTTCCTTAATACTAGGAATGTAAACATCCTTTGTAATAGAAATAAGGGATCACATGTCCTATTTATTGAGAGATCTGGGTTCTAACAAGTCCCCAAATCTATCCTCTCCTTTGAAAGCCAGAGATCAAAAAAATAATAATAAAAAAAAAAAAAAAAAAAACGATTTACTTTCACCCTAGATTGGAATTGACATGACACTGCTCCGGTTCTCTAGATCAGTGTTCCTCAACTCCAATCCTCAAGGTGCACCAACAGGTCAAGTTTTCAGAATTTCCCTCGGATGAAACGGCTGTGGTAATTACTAAGGCAGTGAAACTAATGAAATCACCTGTGCAAAATAATAGAGAGCTTGAAAACATGACCTGTTGGGGCACCTTGAGGACTGGAGTTGAGAAACACTGCTCTAGATCATAGAGGTGATCAGAGACGATCTGGTCTCGGTTTACTTCTGTGACCGGCCACAAAAACTGTTGGATCATTCCCTGGGCTAACTGGTAAAAGTGGTAAGCCCTAGAAATACCAGCGAACAGGGCGGGGGTGACCCCTCCCGCTGCTTCTGTAAGCGATTCCGTGGCTGTACCTCTAATACGGGCAGGCAGTTACTGAAAATCGCCGGCTAGAAAAAAAAATTAAAATAGCGGGGTTATGGCTGACAGCTTAAGCCATAACCCTGGTAAACCACTTGCAAGCCGCAACATTTATATATGTATAGCGGTTGGCATGTATATACACAAGCATGCACAAGCTGCCCAAAAACTAAAATAAAAAAAATTACGTTTTATGTGACAGTAATTATGACCAGAGAGGGCAATTTCAGACTAAAGTTAGTTTAGTGTTTCCTATAGAATCTCCAGAAGCGGGACAAAGATGCCTTGTAAACCTATACACATCTGGCATTCTTTGTAGAATCAATTATCCTATGCCTCGTTAGAGGTATTATATAATGCCAATAAGATCTGCAGTCCATCACAGTGCACCAGAAATGTCATTCCCTAAACAGAGGACAACTAGGCAACCACTCAAAAGTTAACTCCATTTATAAAGCCTTATGATTCTAAAGGATTTGGGCTTGATGAGACTTGACTTTTGGGGGGGGGGGGGGGGGGGGCGGGCACCCGTGAATGCAGAAAACTTTCCATATATAGTACTTCTGATAAGACACACTCTGATCTACAATGATCTGTATGATAAGACAACTGTTTAACTGGAAAAAAAAAAAGTCTACTAAAGCCAAAAAAAATTCCCCCCCATTCTGGATGGTGGTGGGGGTTGGACCCGTGTATCCACACTAGAGAAACTCATCTGTCCCGATGACCATCAGCACTGAAAGTGAGGGGGCAATCCAAAATCTTAAAGGGGTGGTTCACCCTAAAAACTACTTTTTTTAATTACACTGCCCCCCCACATTACAATACGATTAAGGCTATTATTTTTTTCATGCTGTACATACCTTTGTACAGCATATTCACCCGTGGCATCCGGGTTGCGAGTCCCGCGGGAGTGGGCGTTCCTAACATGTCTGTGATTGACGTTTTGCCCAAAAACGAGCTCCCCCCGTTGCGTAAGCCGCGTCACGGTTGGTGAAAGAGTCGGCGCTATACTGCGCATGCGCATGGCCGTTCGGCTCCTTTCGCCAATCATGACGCGGCTTACGCGACGGGGGGGGGGCTCGTTTTTGGGCAAATCGTCAATCACAGACATGTTAGGAACGCCCACTCCCGCGGGACTCGCAACCTGGATGCCACGGGTGAATATGCTGTACAAAAGGTATGTACAGCATCAAAAAAATAATAATAGCCTTAATCGTATTGTAATGTGGGGGGCCAGTGTAATTAAAAAAAGTAGTTTTTAGGGTGAACCACCCCTTTAAGCCGTCAGGCTGGGTTCACACTGGAGCAATCGCAGACACCGTATCCGATTCGCACCACGTCTGTGCACATCACACACAATGTCTGTGCAGTTCAAATACACTTAATGGCTGAAATCGCATTCGGACCAAAAATGGTGCAGGACCTCTTTTTGTCCGCACTGGAATTTGATCGCATGGGTGTTCAGGCCCATGAGGTCCGATTCCAAAATTCTTAATTTAATATTATAATATTAATTCTTTAATTTTATATTGACACCTGCAATGGTTGGCAAAGAGCAGTGTGAACTGCCTGCGAGTCAGATGTGATACAGGAATCGCTGTGGTTATTGCATCACACCAGTGAAAACCCAGCCTGACAAGAAGAGGAAATCTTCCAAAGGGGACACCTGTTCAAGTGACAACCAAGAGCCGATTTCTCTAATCACATTGTTATGTTAATGGGAAGGAAGTACCTGGAAATCTCTGAAGGAACAGAAGATGAAAATAATGACAGGGGTTTATCCCTTCCCTACTGAAGCCAAAACAAAAAAAGGTTTTAGCTTTGACATACAATACTGCTAAGGGTGACGATAAACATAACAACCTGATCAGCTTGCCCTTACACTGCACAGATGTGGCAGATCTGAGGGAGATTGTAATGTGGGTGGCGATGAGCTTAATAATGTACAAAGAATATTTCAGCAGACAAAACAGCACTGTACACCTCCTTCATAACAAAATACACCACAAGGTTTCCCTGGAAGCCCCATCATTCTTCAGCTAGCTTCAGAAGTATCTACATCTTAGGCTCCAAATCGCACCCCATGTTGTTCAATGACAATTCAAATATGTGCGACAAATAACGTTCAAATAAAGTTGCAGCGACTTTAAAAATGTTCCTGTATTACTTTGGTCCAACTTTCATGCAACTTGAGTGCCACAGACTGCAATGTAATTTCTCAAAAGCCGCATGAAAGCCGCACCTGAACAGTTATGTAAAGGGTGTCCATTACCATTGCTCAAAGCCAAAGTCTTATCCAAGTCGCATCCATCCAAAGTCACATGACTTTGGAGTTATACATGTGTGAATGAAGCCTTAATGCTTTTTTTATTATTCACTTTTCATGTGCTCTCACTGAAGAAGTCGAATAGGACCAAAAAAACACATGTTGTCACACCAAACAAAGCTCCTGAATTTTTCACCAAGAAACACTGAAGAAAAATGCACAGTTGTCACCAGGCCCCATAGAACGTAATGGTAATCTTCCATAAAATGGCATTGCTGTGAATGGGGACTGACTCCACCCCTATATGGAATAGTCTAGATCAGGGGTGTCAAACTGGCGGCCCTCCAGCTGTTCCGAAACTAAAAGTCCCATCATGCCTCTGCCTGTGAGAGTCATGCTTGTAACTGTTAGCCTTGCAATGCCTCATGGGACTTGTAGTTTTGCAACAGCTGGAGGGCCGCCAGTTTGACACCCCTGGTCTAGATTATTCATACCAACCACCATGCATCACTGTTGACCTGCCTGGTTAAAGTGATGTCAGCCCATCCAACATCATCTCAGTAACGACTCCAAGTTTACAGAAATGACATTCATTTTTATAGTACCCAGACAATAGCGAAGTGTGGAAATCTAGCTTAGATCCATACAAGTCCTCGTTCATATGAGCATTTTTTTTGCGTTTGTACATATTTTTGGGCAGTTTCAGGCTTGTGGAAACTAGTTATGAGAAGAAGGTGTGCCAAGAAATTGTTCAAAAAATGTGCGTTTTTGCAGCAGACAACCTTGTCCTAGTACCTAGCTTTCCATTGGCTAATACATAAAACCTTGAAAAACATGCAGAATCACATGAAAACAGTGGGAATCCAGGCTAAAGAGTCAAGAGCTGGCAGAGGTTGAAGGAGGTTGTGTTGGTTTCATAGGGGCCACACCTTTTAGTATGGGGATTATGTTATTGCTGGGCATCATCCATGACACTCAGTATCTCATCTGCAGCCCGTTTCTCAAAGAGCGCCATCACGCTTCTCATATTATTCAAAGGTGCCTGTTTACACCAGGGTGTTGTGCCAATCTTACCACTCTTTGGGGTGGATTTTTGGCCCCAACAGACTTCAATGGGAGTTCCTGAAATTGTGTTTTTCATGCTCTACTGCAGAAGCCAAACTTGTGCATTCGCACCCCAAGAAGCTCTTCTACTTTTCCAGAAGTCCAATTCTCACCCAAGTGATTTAAAACTGCCTGAAGCCCTTCAACATCCACATGTGCCGTTCCCACTTGTGTGGCACCGCTTTAAGAATTTCACCTTTGGGAACATGGTACATGATGCTCAAAAAACATCTGGAACGTGTACCATGATCCCTCACCTGCATTCACTCAGTGCCACGGCCTCTAGTGACAGCAAGCGGGAGATCTTCTCCCACATTCCATCACTTTTTTTTATAAATGCAACCATGCAGAGCTCTCCCCCCCCCCCTCATTCATTTACAGAGTTCTGTGAATGTGAAAACTACAACTACAGACCGCCTTTGCAGCTGTCAGCTTGTAGTTCTCAATGAACTACCAGGGTGCTGCTGAGCGCTGTGATAGTTCATCGATTGTTCCTGTCAATGTTTAACAACTTGCTGGTATGAGTAGACAGATACAGGGACAGTCTGCATGGCACCCGTGATCCGCTTATTGAGGGTGCAATGCTTTCCAGGCTCCTAGTAAAAATAAAGTGCAATTTTCTTACCTGCAAAAAAGATGTGCGTTTATTTTTTTTTGTTACTAAGGTGAACTTATCCTTTAAAGCTCCAAAAAGTACACAAGCTTCTATGGGACAGAGGCACACATTACTGGTCCCTATAGACTGAAAATGCATGCAAGGGCTCCTTGCCAAATGCCATGTATAGCTTTCTACCCATGTAAACACTGCCCTATATACATAGCAAAATGTGCATATTTTCTGCATGGAACGCAGGTGCTGGCTGGCAAAGCATGAGAAGATCCTGCGTAAAATACGTGCCGACGCCTCGACACTGTATATAATGACTTTACAAGTACATCAGGAAAATGTGCAAAACAAAACATAAAATTACAACATAGCCCCGTCTGTGGCCACACATAGCTGCAGATTTTATGTACGCATGTGTGTTTAGGCGAGTACAAGAAAAAAGTACAGCACAGCCCAGTGTGTGGCTGCAAATACCTGCAGATTTTACTCAGTGTACCAAATAAAAATAAAAGCAGAAGTAGAACATAAAGTCCAGTCTGCGGCTGTACATACGTGCAAATTTTACATCCGCGTTTAGCAGCGTACAAGGAAAGAAAAGAAAATATATACAACATAGCCCTGCTTGTGCATACCTGCAGATTTTACGCATTCATGTGCAATTAGCAGCATACCACAAAGAAGAAAAATAGCCCCGTCTGCGGCCCTACACAGCTGCAGGTTTTAGGCATGTGTGTGTAAAGTCATTAGAAAAATTGTACACATAAGTGACCGTACATTAGGTGTGTACTTTACACGGGATCTTCTAGCAAGAACTTGCGTTCCATGCAGAAAATATATGAATAAGCCGGCACACGTGACTTCTTCCCTCTCCAAAAAATGCTCAAGTCTGAAAAACAGAAAAACGCTTGCAGAAGCGCACCACGAAATGCTAACCTAGTGATGGATGCAACAGAATAACGTGAATAAATCTGAGCGTGGAGCTCTTCTGAAAACGCACTTTCACACTGGGGCGTTTGAGCGTTATTCGAGCGAAGCCTCATCTGCAATCCCAATGTGCTGGTAAGGCACCGCTAAGACCCTAACGTTTTAGGGTGTTTTTGCAGTGCTTTGGTGTGAAAGGGTAAGGCGTTTTTACAGCGCTTTCAATTCATTTCAATGGAGAGGGGCGTTTTTGGAGCGTTTTTTTCAGCGCTCAAATGCTGCTTGCAGGATTCAGTGTGAAAGGGTCCATTGAGATGCATAGAGAGCGTTTGAGCGTTTTAAGAGCGCTATTTTTAACACTAAAACGCTGTAAAAACGCTTCAGTGTAAAAGGGGTCTAAGGGCTCCACACTGGAGCTGATAAACTGCAGTTTATTGAAGTTTGGGCGGTTTTTTTTTAAACGCCAACTCCACTCTACGTTAGCCTATGTGTCCATTCACACATGGACGTTTTTCAGCTTTAATGAGCTGTGGAGTTTATGGGATTTTTTCTGAACGCTCGAAAATCGCATTCAAAGTGCCTTTTTTTTTACCTTAAAGAAACGCCGATAAACGCTAAAAAACGTGGCCCGCCAGCAGTTATCAATTTTTTTACCTCAAAAAATGCCAACGCTGAAAATCGCTAAAACACAAATAAACGCTATTGCAAAAACGTTAAAAAAATGTTGAGACTCCCTGCAAAGCTACTGGATTGTTATAACATTATTTTAGCGTCCAGTGCGCATGGAACCTTAAGCTGGATACACACACACTATACAATTTTCTTTGGATTTACCAAAACCATATAATAGGAGGTATAAAAACAAAGAAAAAGCCGCGCGGCTTTTTCTTTGTTTTTATATTTTCTTTGTTTTTATATTTTCTTGTGATTCACACGCTAGCTGCCGCCCAGGGTTGGGGGTGGGGTGTCCACTAGCGCGGTTTTTGTTGTTTTTTTTTTTTATATAATAGGAGGTAAAACCTGAGGCTCCATTCACACTAATGCATTTTTTGATGCATTTTGCAGAAATGCAGGGACATTTTTTATAACATGGTTTCCTATGGAACATGTTCACATCAATGCGTTTTTGTGCCTCTGCGTTTTTGGAAAGGGTCTTGGATTTTTTTCCGGCAAAAAAAAGCAGCATTTTGCATGTAATAGAATTCAATGGACCCACATCCAAAAACGCAAGTATGGCGTTTTTACAGTTTTTTTTTGTTGTTTTTTAACCTGTTTATAGCTGGTTGTTAAAGGAAATGTAAACAAAAAAAAAAAAAAAGTATATAAAGAAAAAAAAAAAACACAAAACGCAAATCTTGGTAAAAACTCAAGTCGAAAAAACAGGCACCGCAAAAACACTCAAAAGCAACCTGCATAGGTGTGAATCGAACCTAAACCCACACACTATCAACTTGTGTGCAATCAGACAGGCTCTTGCACTACGTAGTTGAAGGTAAACCTAAAAGGAAATCAAACATAAGTTGTATGGTGTGTATCCAGCTTGGGGCTCTATTCACACAACTTTAGATGGGTGTGACTTGGATGCGACTTGTTATCCCTCTGCAAAGTCCGACACACGGTTGCATAGAAAACATTCAGGTACGACATTCATGCAACTTTTGAGGGTTATTGAAGTCTATGGCCCTCGAGGTGCATGAAAGTCAAAGTAGAGCATGAAGGATTGTTAAAGTGGCTGTAAACTCGTTACACCACTTTATACCTACAGGTAGGTAAGCCTGTATGAACGGTAGGTACCATCACTATCTCCTAGACTTGCACCGTTTATAAGATATACACTGCATGTGCCGACATCATGCGCACAGAAGAAACGGTTCACTCGTGCCGCATCTCCAGGAGCCATGCCGTGCGAAATCGCGGCTCCGGCCAATCACAGCGCCGGAGTTTAACTCCAGGAGACATGTCGCCGGTCACAGCAATGTGCGGGGAAAACTGCAACAGCTTGGATCTAAGGTAAGTATTTCATAATGAGGTATATACTGGCTTATTATGCCGCCTTCTTACAGGCTTGTTTTTTTTGGAATGGTTATCATTGGAAAACATGGGGTACGCCTCTGATGTCCAAAGTCGCATGACGAGTGTGAACGGGGCCCGTACACACGATCCGAATATCGGACGAAAACGATCGTCCGACGAAGAATCGTATGATTTTCGGATCGTGTGTACACTACTTTCAAGAGCCGATCACAACAGTTCATCAGATATTATTCGATCGCACAAGCACGAAAATTTTCCTCGATCAATCTCATTTAGTCAGTATAGTCGTCGTCCAAAAACACAACACAAACACAACACATGACATCGCTTCCGTTTTTTTTTTCTTCTGCCGTACGAGAATTTGTGACCTATTCAATTTCTACTTGCGAATATTAAGCGAAAAAAGTCGTACGATATTCGGATCGTGTGCCATAAAGGCTCAAGACAAGTCGCAGCCCATGTATTTCAATGGAAGCGACTTAAAAAAAAAAAAGGTTCCTGCACCACTTCAATGTCAGTCTGCGATGTAAAAGCTTGGCATTTTAATGCGACACTAGCAAAAAAAAAGTCAACAGCCAAAGTTGCAATATAAAGTCGCAATGGAAATCACTACTTTGGAGCCCAAGGCCCCACACACTACTAGATTTCCGTCTTCAGATTTAACCAAAACCATAAAATGAGGTCAAACCTAAAGAGTTCCAATTTGTATGCAGACAGGCGCTTGCACTACATAGTTCTTTAGACAAAAATCTGCAGAAAATCAAAGAAAAAACACCGTGTACAGCAGATTTGTACACACCTCAGTACTATAGGGTTCAATGAGCCGCACACACAGCGACAGCTCATGCGTCTTTCATGCGTTCTTATTACACAGCCCAAGGGAAGAATCCAGGAGGGATCAATGATCCGCACACAGCTCATGCGTCTTTCATGCGTTCTTATACAACACTAGGGAAGAATCCAGGAGGGATCAATGATCCGCACACACAGCGACAGCTCATGCGTCTTCCATGCGTTATTATACAGCACGAGGGAAGAATCCAGGAGGGATCAGAGGGCTCTGCTCCTTGGAGCTTACAATCTAAAATGGATAAAAGAAAGTCTGTGTAATGTACACACCTGAAGCACAGGCGTTTGTGCGTTTATTCTGCCGCAGCGTCGGATATAGACGTCGCTGTGTGCGCTGCTCATTGATTACTATACAACGCTAAACCAATCGCATGCATTTTCCTGCCCTGGGAGGATGAGCCCTCTCCCCTTTTGTTTTTTTTGCCACATTCGTTTGCGCCCACACCTGTCTTTGGCAGCGAGCCAAGCGACTTTTTCGCTACAAACCGCACGACCACCAGCGTTTGAGGCGTTTTTGGTAATAATAAATGCACAAGCGTTTTTAAAAACGGCGTTCGTGCGAAAAAAAGGGGCTCAAAGTTCCCCTGTACATAAACATTAGAGTTCCCCCCCGCTCACCTGGAAGAGCCTGCCCTCGGCAGAGCTGACGTCGGCCACCTTAGCGAAGAGCCCCTCCACGGTGAAGTTGGGGGTGTCCATCCTGAGGGGGAAGACCCGGATGAGGGCTCGGGTCTGGGAGACGGCGAGGCTCGCCTGTAGAGCGCTGAGGATGAGGAGGAGGACACACAGGGACACCAGCCGGCCTCTACTCATACTGCACCCGGCGCCCGGCATCCATAGTCCCGGGAGAGGGGCCACTAACCACCGCATGCAGCCCCGGCCATTCCTCACTCCCCCGCCAACATCCTTCTCCCCGCTACTGACACAGGTATCCAACCGGAGAGGAGCGCCTCGTCCCGCCGGGAGAACTACTTTCCCAGCTTCGCCTCTTCCACTCCGCACTCCGCTCCCTCCTTCCTTCCCCGGGACGGCTCGGCTCCTACCTGCTGACACAAAGTGAGGGCGGAGCCCTACATCCCCTCCCCCTCCGCCCCATCGCACCGACCTACAGCGCGGCTCCGACAACGGGGCTCCCTCTACAGGCGGCCCGGCACATAGCAGCCAGACCCCGGGGGGAGCACTGCGTGCCCTATATACTATATAGTACTGTATATAGTATACCAAATACCACCCACCTGGGGGGACCCCTACATCTCACACCTCGGGGGACCCCATCATACACACAATCACAGTCCATGCATCTCAATAATTTTTCACCGTTTATGGTATTTTTTTATTTATTATAATATGTATATGCTTTTTATGTGTTTTACTTTAATTATACTATTATTATTTTTCTATACATATTTTAGCTTTAGACATTATATTATAATATTTATATTACTTTTTTTATTACTATATGTTTTATTTTATTGTATGTGTGTTTATTTGTGTTACTTTAATTGTATTGTTATTATTTTAGTTTTAGATATTATTCATATTATTATTTGATAGTATTTATTTTCTTTATATGTTATTTATTTTTATTTGTTTTACTTTAATTGTGTTGTTGTTATAATGATTATTAATTAGTTTTTATTAGTTTTAGATATTATAACATTTTAATATTTTATAATATTTATATTATTTTATTATTAGTAGTATCTGTTTTATTATTTTATTTTGATTTTATTTATATTTATTTATTTTACTTTCATTGGATATTTATGATAGTACCTATTAGCCATCTTTCCCATACTCATTTGGTCCACAATTTTTTCAAGTATTTTCTCTGGATGATGGCACATTATACACCATTTACTAGCTATAATTGAGGCGATACTCTCTCTTTTGACTAGTACCTATTAGTTATTAATATTTTCGTTTTAGATATTATGATATTATTAATATTGTTATTTATTATTTTCTAATATTTATATATATATATTATAGTATTATCAATTTTTTTATTTTATTTTTTATTTTATTTTAACTTATTTGTATTAGTAATAGTATTAATATTGTTGTATTTATTTTAGATTTATATATTAATATTTAATATTCTTCTTATTTGCTTTAAGAAATATATATATATATATTATTATATTATAAGGTTTATATTATTTATTTTACTTTATATGTACATTATAATTTTTATTATTATTATTTTATGTTTACATATTATTATATGTAAATGTATATGTTTATATATATATATATATATATATATATATATATATATATAAAATCCAAAAAAAGAGAGCGGCACTCTCATGTCCTGATGGGTGAACACATGATAACGGTTTTATTTTGACGTTTCGATGAGACACAAGCTCGTCTTCCTCAGGACAACAAACAATTGAAGCAACTCTCTCTCTCTATATATATATATATATATATATATATATACACACACATACACACACACATATATAGATAATATAGTAAAGGAGAAGCATGGCCAAAGCGTTTTTGGCTATACTTCTATGGATCACAGGAGTGCAGTTTGTTCTGCTCAGGACCAGGCTCAGGAAAAGGTTGGGATCCACCGAGATGCCTGGACCAGCACCTAGCGCAGCCTCTCAACAATCTCAGCACTAGATGTCTTGAGCTCTTGACCATGGCATTATGAAATCTGAAGACTGCCAAAGAATTTTGGGGTGCAATGTAGGGCCCAGTGTCAGAAAGTCGGGTCTCCATCAGAGGTCATGGGTCTTACAGTAGGACAATGACCCAAATCATAGGTCCAAAAAGCACCCCAAAATGGTTTAAGACAGGGGGTGCTCCACCTTTTGAAAAGCGAGGGCCACTTAAGCGGCTTGGCAACCAGTCGCGGGCCACAATGAGGAGAGCGAGAGGATGAAAGGCCCATGTCCACACTGCATATGCAGAGCAGACACGGACACAGCCCGCTCTACTCTATGGACCGTCCCATCTGCCCAGACGGAAGGGGACAGATACATCTGCCGCTCCAAAGAGGCGAATAGAGAGTCAGATCGGGTTGGACTGATCGCATGAAAGGGGCTTAAGGCCGCTTTCACACTGATGTGCTGTGGTTTACCCGCACCGTGGGTGCAGTCCAGTGCACCTGTGGCTTTCCTGCAGGTTAGCTGCACTTTGCCATAGACTTCTAGTATTACCTGCAGATGTAGTGCACTTTCTGAAGTGCACCAAACCTGCAGCTTATAACAAAAGTCTATGGCACAGTGCAGGTAACCCGCAGATACGTCCATATATATATATATATATATATGAATTTGGTATCACTCCACCTGTGACAAAAGCCGGCACTATACAGGAAGCAACAGCTTCCTCCGCAGCCACTTGCTTACTCTATCGCCAACTTCATTCACAACACTGGTGCTCTGGGATAGAAGGTGGGCACAGGGCTGTCTTATTGAGAGGGCACACCTGGGCACTGCCCAGGGGCCCTGCACTTTCCCCAAAGCAGCTGGTCCTTGAGCCCACACTGCCCTAAAATTGAGGGCCCCATGATGGCACTGAGAGTGATAGATGCAATGGGGAGGCAGTCTGCCTCCTACCTACTTCATGTCTGTTTACCTGCACTGTCATCATTGTAGGGGCCCCAGAGCATTCCTTTGCCCAGGGACCCATGATGCTATTAAGACGGCCCTGGGTGAGCAACCCACGATCTGGGCTTGCCGACAAGCCATCACAAAACAGGAGGTTGTGGGCCACATCAGAGGGCTCTGCGGGCCACTGGTTGGGCACCTCTGGTTTAAGACAAAGCAATGGAGAGCACCTGTAGAGAGATCTCAAAACGGCAGTAGAGATCTCAAACGGGAATAGGAAACCTTCCAACCTGAGAGCCCTGGAGCAGTTGGCGAAAGAAGAGTGCGCCAAAATTCCAGTAAAGAGGTGTAAGAAACTCATTGATGGTTACAGGAAGCGATTGATTTCAGTTATTTTTTCTAAGACCCCTTTTATACTGCCAACGCCCATAGCATCTGCGTTAAAATAGCGTTAAAACACACCTATTTTAACCCCTGCTAGCGGCCGAGAAAGGGTTAATACCGCCCGCAGTGAGCCGCCACAGTAGCGTATTGCCAACGGTACTGCGGCACTGCCCATTGATTTCAATGGGCAGGAGCGCATTAGCAGCGGTGAGTTCACCTCTGCTAATGCACTCCAAAGAAGCTGCTGGCAGGACTTTTTCTGACGCCATGCCAGCGCACCGCTCCAGTGTGAAAGCCCTCGTGCTTTCACACTGGAGACAATTAGCTAGATTCACATAGAGTTAGGTCAGTGTATCAGTAGATACGCCGACCTAACTCGGAATCTGCGCCGACCTAAGTTTAAGTGTATTCTCAAACAGAGATACACTTAAACCTATCTAAGATACGACGGCTTGCGCCGTCCTATCTTAGGGTGCAATATTTAGGCTGGCCGCTAGGTGGCGCTTCCATTGCGGTCGGTGTAGAATATGTAAATCACTAGATACGCCTATTCACGAACGTACGCCCGGCCGACGCAGTACAGATACGCCGTTTACGTAACGCTTTATCAGGCCTAAAGTTATTCCATCAAATAGTTGGAATAGTAATGTTAAAGTATGGCCGCCGTTCCCGCTTCGAAATTCGAAAATTTTCTGTCGTTTGCTTAAGTCGTCCGTGAATAAGGATTTACGTCATTTACATTCCACGTCGAAATCAATAAGACCGTGCGGCGTACTTAACCGCAATGCACACTGGGAAATGTAGGCGGACGGCGCATGCGCCGTTCCAAAAAAACGTCAATCACGTCAGGTCAAAGCAATTTATCATAAAACACGCCCCCTCAGCCTATTTTGAATTAGGAGCGCTTGCGCCCGCCGCATTTACGATACGCCGCCGTAAGTTAGGAGGCAAGTACTTTGTGAATACAGTACTTGCCCCTCTGACTTAAGGCTGCGTAGCGTAAATACGATACGCTACGCCGCCTTAAAGTTGCGCACCCCTACCTGAATCTAGCTAAATTGAGCAGCAGTTTAAGGGCGGATTGCAGGCGCTATTTTTAACGCTATAGCGACTGCAAAACGCCCTCAGCGTGAAAGGGGGCTAAGGGCTGTGCTACCAAATATTAAATTGAGGGTGCCAATAATTTTGTCCAGTCCATTTAGAGTTTTGTGTGGAATGTGTCAGATTTGGCTTTTTGTTTCTCCACTTTTTTGTGTCATACCAATACAAAGAAAATAAATAAACATGAGAATGCCTAAACATTTGTATTTGCAACAATTTTCTGGGTGAAGTGGTGCATTATCTGGAAATGCAGGGGTGGCAATATTTTAGGTCATGGCTGTATATTTCCATACATTCACACCAATGCATTTTTTCATGCTTTTTGCAGAAACACAGGACATTTTTTTAACATGGGTTCCTATGGAACACATTCACATCAGGATCAGGGACTTTTTTAAATGCAAAACGGTGCTTTTTCTTTTTACGTTTTTGGTTCAAAAGACTTCAATGGAGAAGCTGCAGAAAAGCATATAGTGCGATTTTGCTGCGATTTGCATTTAGCGTTTTTTAATCTGCCCAACAACAAATTTGCTGGAAAAAAAAGGCATAAAAAACACAAATTGCAGGAAAATCACAGTAAAAAGCAATAGGCATAGATGTGAATGGAGCCTATTGCCTCGTACACACAACCGTTTTCCCCATCGGGAAAACTGTCATGAGAGCTTTCAGCCGGGAAAACCGGCCGTGTGTATGCTCCACTGCTGTTTTCTAGACAAGAAAACTGGCGGGAAAGAAAGAGAACCAGCTTTCTTTCTTCCTGTCGGGATTTCCGTTGGAAAAACCGGTCGTGTGTAGGCTTTTCCGAGGGGGAAAAAACGCGCATTCTCAAAATCAAGTATGAGACGGGAGCGCTCTTTCTGGTAAAACTATCGCTCGTAATGGAGATATCACATTCGTTACGCTGTAAATTATTGCATCGTTTAATGCAGCGCATGAAAAGCGCGAATCGTCTTTCACCATACTTTTACGAACATGAGGATCAGCGAAAGCAGCCCAAAGGGTGGCGCCGTTTGAATGGAACTACCCCTTTATAGTCCCGTCGTACGTGTTGTACATCACCGCGTTTTGGGCGGGCGGTGTTTGGCCTGAACGTGTGTATGCAAGGCAGCCTTGAGAGGAATCCTGTCGGGAAAAACATTGGGCCAGATTCACAAAAGGGATACGACGGCGTATCTGCTGATACGCCGTCGTATCCCTGTTTCTAACTATGCGACTGATTCATAGAATCAGTTACGCATAGATAGGCAGAAGATCCGACAGGTGTAATGGACTTACACTGTCGGATCTTAGGATGCAGTACCGCGGCCGCCGCTGGGGGGATTTTGCATCGTAAACCAGCGTCGGGTATGCAAATTAGCAGTTACGGCGATCCACAAAACTTTTTTCCGTCGTTACGTCGCCGCAAGTGTTAGTTTGCCGTCGCAAAGATAGGGCACCTTTTACAAAGTGTAAAATTAGTACACCATGTAAAAGTATACCCGTCTTTCCCGCGTCGCTTTTGAATTTTTTTTTTTTAAATTTTTTCCCGGCGCAAGTCTTTTTTTCACGTCGCGATTCACAAAACGTTGGCGCGTCGTAATTTCGCGCAAAGCACGTCGGGAAATTTGCGTCGGGAGCATGCGCAGTACGTCCGGTTCCTAATGAGTTGTAATGCTAGTCATACACATTTTTGGAGCTTTCATCAGCTTTCAACTACTGTACATGGATCGCATTGTTTCATTTGCCACCCAATTTGCAGGCAACTAGATAATGAAGATTGTGGTGGAAATCTATTAAAAACCAACGCAGACCCGCTGAAAGGTATCTTTATTACTCAAAACTTGGAAACAGTTGAAACATCTATTCAACAGGTAATTACAATTATGCAGTTAAGTATTCATTAAAATGTAATTAAACAGATATTTATATACAACTTATGCAACACGACATCTACATGGGCATTATTAAATTAAGCAGTCGTGAATGGAGATGGGTTAGAACACCAATCAGATTTTTATTGCTGTCTGTGCCCCCTGTTAGGGAGATCCACCCTCTCTAAATGCCCTGTTTACCATTAGCGAGAGTAAATTTGTATGCAAATTAGAATATCATCAAAAAGTTAATTTATTACAGTAATTCAATTCAAAAAGTGAAACTCATATATTGTATAGATTCATTGCACACAGAGTGATATATTTCAAGCATTTCTTTCTTTTAACCACTTAAGACCCGGACCATTATGCAGGTTAAGAACCTTGCCCCTTTTTGCGATTCGGCACTGCGCCGCTTTAACTGACAATTGCGCGGTCGTGCGACGTGGCTCCCAAACAAAATTGGAGTCCTTTTTTTCCCCACAAATAGAGCTTTCTTTTGGTGGTATTTGATCACCTCTGCGGTTTTGATTTTTTGCGCTATAAACAAAAATAGAGCGACAATTTTGAAAAAAAAACGCATAATTTTTTACTTTTTTGCTATAATAAATATCCCCAAAAAAGATATAAAAAATATATTTTTTCCTCAGTTTAGGCCGATACGTATTCTGCTACATATTTTTGGTAAAAAAAATCGCAATAAGCGTTTATCGATTGTCTTGCGCAACATTTATAGCGTTTATAATATAGGGGATAGTTTTATGGCCTTTTTTATTAATATTTTCTTTTTTACTACTAATGGCGGCGATCAGCGTTTTTTTTCGTGACTGCGACATTATGGCGGACACATCAGACAATTTTGACACATTTTTGGGACCTTAGTCATTTTCACAGCAAAAAGTGCTATAAAAATGCACTGATTACTGTGCATATGACAATGCAGTGAAGGAGTTAACCACTAGGGGGCGCTGTTGGGGTCAAGTGTGACCTTATGTGTGTTTCTAACTGTAGGGGGCGGGGCTGGACGTGTGACGTCAGTGATCGTCGTTCCCTATATCAGGGAACATACGATCACTGACATTGCCTACATTGAAGAACGTCCCCGTTCTTCAGCTCCTGTGACCGATCGCGGGACACCGGCGGCAATCGGGTCCGCGGTCACGGAGCTTTGGACTGGGTCGTGTGCGCGCGCCACCCACAGCTGGGCTCTTAAAGGGGACGTATATATATGTCCCTGTGCCCAGCCGTGCCATTCTGCCGAAGCATATCGGCATGCGGCGGTCCTTAAGTTGTTCATTTTGATGATTATGGCTTACAGCTAGTGAAAACCCAAGATTCAGTATCTCAGAAAATTAGAAAATTACAATAAAAAAAGGGATTTTTAATACAGAAATGTTGGCTTACTGAAAAGTAATCAACATCTCCATAAATCTGGTCAGCAGAGGGAAGCATAAAGTGCTCTAGAATTTCCTACTAGAGGGCTGCACTGACTTTGGACTTGATAACACCCAGTGGACCAACACCAGCAGATGACACGGCTCCCCAAATCATCACTGACTGTGGAAACTTCACGCTGATCCTCAGGCAACTTGGATTCTGTGCCTCTCCTCTCTTCTCAAGGACTCCGGGACCTTGATTTCCAAATGAATTGCAAAATGTACTTTCAACCCGAAAAAGAGGACTTTAGACCACTGAGCAACAGTCCAGACCTTTTTCTCCTTAGCCCAGGTAAGACGCTTCTGACGTGGTCACTGGTTCAGGAGTGATTTGACACAAGGAATGCGACAGTTGTAGCCCATGTCCTGGATATGTCTGTCTGTGTGTGGTAGCTCTTGAAGCCCTGACACCAGCAATAGTGAATCTCCCCCAAATTCTTGAATGGCCTTTGCTTCACAATCCTCTCAAGGCTGAGATTATCTCTCTTGCTTGTGCACCTTTTTCTACCACACTTTTTCCATCCACTCAACCTTCCATTAAAGCGGGAGTTCACCCGAAAAGTTAATTTTAACATTAGATTGATGCTCATTTTGTCAAGGGGAATCGGGTAGTTTTTTTTTAAACCGAAGCAGTACTTACCGTTTTAGAGAGCAATCTTCTCCGCCGCTTCCGGGTATGGGTCTTTGGGACTGGGCGTTCCTATTTGATTGACAGTCTTCCGACAGACTTCCGACGGTCGCATCTATCGCGTCACGAGTAGCCGAAAGAAGCCGAACGTCGGTGCGGCTCTATACGGCGCCTGCGCATCGACGTTCGGCTACTTTCAGAAAATCGTGACGCGATGTATGCGACCGTCGGAAGACCGTCAATCAAATAGGAACGCCCAGTCCCGTAGCCCATACCCGGAAGCGGCGGAGAAGATCGCTCTCTAAAACGGTAAGTACTGCTTCGATTTAAAAAAAACTACCCGATTCCCCTTCACAAAATGAGCCTCAATCTAAGGTTAAAAATTAACTTTTCGGGTGAACCTCCACTTTAATATGCTTGGATACAGCACTCTGTGAACAGCCAGCTTCTTTAGAAATGACCATTTGTGACTTACCCCCCGTGTCTTCTGGATAACTGTCAAATCAGCAGTCTTCCCCATTATTGTGTAACCTACTGAACCAGAGAGACCATTTAAATGCTCAGGAAATCTTTACAGGTGAGTCTACAATATTGAACTTTTTCATATAATTCAAATTTTCTGAGATACTGAATCTTGGGTTTTCACTAGCTGTGAGCCATAATCATCCAAATTAAAAGAAAAAAAATGCTTGAAATATATCACTCTGTGTGTAATGAATCTATATAGTATATGAGTTTCACTTTTTAAATTGAATTACTGAAATAAATTAACTTTTTGATGATAGTCTAATTTTTTGAGATGCAGCTGTATATATATTTAAAGTGCTGCAAAAATTGTCAGTGCTTAAAAAACACCTGTAATAAATAAAATCCATGGACAAAGGTCTTAAAGGGGTTGTAAAGCTTCATGTTTTTTCACCTTAATGCATCCTATGCATTAAGGTGAAAAGACATCCGATGCTTACAAGCCCCCCGGTTTACTTACCTGAGCCCTCGAAAGTCCCGCGCCGTGAACGTGCTGGCTAGTGGCTCCAGTCTTCTCGGCTGTCAATCTAATCAATGAAGCGGCGTGCCGGGGGGCGGGGCTGAGTGATACAATCGGCAGCTATGGCCACCAGCTGTATCACGAGAGTGCGCCCGCAAGTTAACCCCCTTCAGAGAGCACTTCCCATGAAGGGGGTTAGCTCTTGCGCGGAGGAACCGAGACAGCCGCAAAAGGACCCCAGAAGACCAGGATGGGGGCCACTCTGTGCAAAACGAACTGTACAGTGGAGGTAAGTATGACATGTTTGTTATTTAACCACTTCATTACTGGGCACTTAAACCCCCTTCGTGCCCAGACCAATTTTCAGTTTTCAGCCCTGACGCATTTTGAATGACAATTGCACGGTCATACAACACTGTACCCAAATTATATTTTTATCGATTTTTTCCCACAAATAGAGCTTTTAATATTTGATCACCTCTGCGGGTTTTATTTTTTGAGCTATAGACAAAAAAAAGACAGAAAATTTTGAAAAAACAACACAATTTTTTACTTTGTTAAAATAATACCCCAATTTTTTTTTTTTTTTAATATTGCTTTCCACGGTTTAGGCCAAAACGTATTCTTCTACATATTTTTGTTAAAAAAAAAAGAAAAAAGCAATAAGCTTTTGCTCAGGTCTGCGATATTGCAGCGGACATATCGGACACTTTTGACACAATTTTGGGACCATTCACATTTATACAGCGATCAGTGCTATAAAAATGCACTAATTACTGTATAAATGTGACTGGCAGGGAAGGGGTTAACACTAGGGGGTGAGGAAGGGGTTAAATGTATTCCCTGGGTGTGTTCTAACTGTGGGAGGAGGGAGACTGACTGGGGGAGGTGACTGATGCTGTGTCTCTATGTACAAGGGACACAGCATCGGTCTCCTATCTCCATGACAGGACGTGGAGCTCTGTGTTTACACACATAGCTTCATGTCCCTGCTGTCACCGCCGTTCGCGGGCACCTGGCGGACATCGCGGCCGCCAGGCACTCGCATTGGCTTCCCAGCGATGCGCCGGCACAGTGTTTCCCCGCTGCGCGCCCCCAGCAGCGCACACGGGGAATGTAAACAACAGGACGTCCAGGGACGTCCACCCGGCACTTGAGAGCCGCGCTGTGGACGTCTTTCGTCTACAGCGCAGGTCTCAAGTGGTTAAAAAAGAAAAAAAACAACCTTTACAACCCCTTTAACAATGTTTAGCTGGTGTATTCATACATTTTTGGAAAAGCCATAATTTGTTTATGTGGTTGGCCTTAAAAATATATTTGGAATTGGCAGTTCTGTTACTATCTACTGTATATAATATGGATGAGGGTTGTACTTATTGGGAGATCACTGGGTACATACCGGTATACACTAGGTCCATATGCTTCCAGGCAATCCCCTCTGGAGAAAAAGGAGTGATGATATGTACATGTTCTTTCAGGTCAAGCTTCAGAAAATTCCCACTTCCATCCTCTTGTGTACTCACTGTCAGCTAAATAGTGATGGCTTTCAGCATGTAATGTATAGCTATGGAAGGTATGCAAGAACGATCAGTTATTTACATTGTGCACTTCACATAAATAATGTAAAAAATGCCATTGATAAACATGACAGGAAAACCCCTCCTGCAGGATTCACTGCTACACAAGTTAAAAGAAAGCCAGACTACTGTAATAAAATGTATTCTCATAAAGCTTAAAATCTGCAAAGCTTTTACCCTTTTGTATTGAATAGGTTAAAACGTATTTGTTGGGAATCACCAAGAGTGACACAACATTCCAAAAAATAAATAAATATGAAAAATCTCTTTTTACCGTATATCATGCATAATTGCATATTAAGCTTTAAATAATTCAAATGCGTGTATAAATCAGCATGGCCCTAGCCATCAGATACTTGATATCAGGGTGCCTAAAAATATAATAGATAGGCCCGTGGATACGGCAGGCAAACATGCATATATGCTTAGGTGGGAAAAGGCCCTAGGCGAGGAGATCTCTGTGGAACACTGGCGGGCGATCTGGTCTCAAGCGGCAAAAACTTCGATCTGTACTTTATACAAGGAGAACATATATAAAATCCTCTACTTCTGGTACATGACACCTGATGTTCTCCACGCCATTTACCCGACCACTTCGGACCGCTGCTGGCGCTGTCAGCAGGACAGGGGAACGCTTATCCATGTTTACTGGAGTTGCCCATTGATCGTCCCCTTCTGGACCTCGGTACAGCAATTATTGGACCGACTTCTAGACAGGACGCTCCCCCTGACCCCGAAAGTTTACTTATTAGGTTTGCCCCCACCGAAAATCCCAGCACCCTACAAGAAACTGACCAGACATATCCTCACAGCAGCGCGATGTCTGGTGGCTCTACACTGGAAGCGCTCCTCCCCTCCCCCCCCTGAGGCCCTGTACGCCAGGATAAAAGATGTGGAATTAATGGAGAAGATGACGGCCAGAATGCTAGACAGGCTGGAAGCCCATGATGAGGTTTGGGAGCTTTGGCACCGCCGGGAGGAGGTGCCCAGATCAGGTAGCTGAACCGCACAGGTGATTTCCCATCCCATTCCCCCCCCCCTCTTTTTTTTTTCTTTCTTTCCTTTTTTTTTTTCTTTCTCTTTTTCCCTTTCCTCTCCTTCTTTTTGCCGTTTCTTATCTTCTCTTCTTCTTCTCTATTCCCGTGAGCCCACGGAGGATTCAAGATTGTTCACTAGTACAATGTTGCACTGAAATGTTTATCTCGTGCCCTGCACTTAACCGGTTTATGTAGCTAAGGCTCAGTACGAACTATTCGCTACTTTGTGAAGAGGACACATAACTGGTCAGATAGAGCTTTGTAGAATGTCATATATGGTACTGACCACTTCACTAGATGTTGCTTACGTGTATGGTCCTGCATGTATACGTGTATTGAAAACTTCTGAATAAAACTGTTATTGATAAAAAAAAATATATATAATAGAATAGAGGTATATCTACAGCCAAGTAAAACAGGCATGTAACCTATCCTTAAAGTAGTTGTAAAGCCTAAATATTTTATATCTTAATAATTTACTTGCATTAAGGTAAAAAAATGTTTATTTGTCAGCACCACCCCTCTTATTTACTTACCTGAGCCCTCATTCGATCCAGCGCCGTGCACGTCTGCAGCTCATCTCTCCCCTCACTTCCCGAACTCGCTGCTGGCTTTGTTGGGGCACCGGGAGCCATTGTTAGTTGGAATTTCATTCAAAAGTGTTTGTTTTCAAACATTTGTTCAATTTTCCAATTGTTAATGCAGACAAACCAATAATAATTTTTTTTCTTTAGTGAAAAAAAAAAAAGAAAAGCGATACATCTCCCCAATGCTTTTTTTTCTTTTCCATTCAAACAGCGTTTCATAGATTTCTGTGGAATAATGAATCTCCCAGAATAAGCATAGAGACCCTTTCCAGACCACAACACTTGGGTGGCGTTGATCTACCTGATGTGCGCAAATATTACTGGGCTTACCGTCTTGCATGTACAACAGACTGGAATGTTTAAGGACTGAGCACAATGTGAGCAATTATTTTCAGAACCACATATCAATTCCTGGAGCCCCTGGATTTAGAGAAAATACTTCTCTATCTCCTTAACCCTCACACCATCATAGGAGCATCTCTAAAAGTGTTCACTAGAATGTGAAAACACTTATGCCGCGTACACACGACCCGATTTTCCGTCGGAAAAACCTTGGATGGTTTTTCCGACGGAATTCCGCCCAAGCTTGGCTTGCATACACATGGTCACACAAAAGTTCTCTGAACTTTCGACCGTCAAGAACGAGGTGACATACAACATTACGACGAGCCGAGAAAATTAGGTTCAATGCTTCCGAGCATGCGTCAAATTGCTTCCGAGCATGCATCAGAATTTTGCACGTCAGATTTGCTACAGACGATTGGAAATTTTTCCGCCTGAAAATTTGAGAACCAGCTCTCAAATTTAAGTTGGCGGAAATTCCGACAGGAAAAGTCAGATGGAGCCCACATACGGTCGGAATTTCCGACCAAAAGCTCACATCAGACTTTTCTTGTCAGAAATTCTGACGTGTGTACGGGCCATTACATAATAGGTCTATTAACTTACTATTTTAATAAGAAATTGTTTGGGAAAAAAAAGGCGAAGGATGAAAATTTTTCTTATTTCTTTTATAAAAAAACAAAATTCTAACTGTTGATGTAATGTGGTCCCCAGTTGGGAAAGCCCATGCTTATTATAATGTGCAAATGATGGGAAAGGTTTTATCGGAATTACAACTCGTGGTCATGAACATCATGACCACTTTTTTTTTGTGATTACGTGTTGCATAGGAATGTATGAACAAACAATACAAACAAAGGTTTCTGTATAGTGAATGTAAAAAATTGATTTTAAGGCAGATTCTAGTAAATAAAGTATGCACATATTTGTGTGTAGTATATCCACTACTATCCCATTGGCTGTTGAAAATATAAGGTATATACATATAATATTCTGATACAGCACATCTAGGTAAACTATATTTGCTCACTGCTCTCTGCTCCGAGCAGATCTTAAAATGAGCAATCAACAGTTATGTAATCACTTCATTCTGTACCTTAGGCCGGCCCTACACTGAGCAAATTTATTTCCTGCAACCACGGGTTGCAGGAAATAACTTCACTTGGTTCGGGATACGTGTTGATGCGGAATCCCTTCTGCCGAGCCATTGTGCTCTCCCGGGAGGGCGGGAAAGCTGTCTCCACCGGGAGAAGACAGTGAATATTGCTCGCAGCTATAGCAGCCTCTAGTGATAATCGCAGATAAAACCCAGCATGCTGGTTGTACCCAAGTTGATTGATCGATCAACTTGGTACATTCGGCCTTCCCATACACAGTTCGAATCATGCCTTGTTCCTGCTGAACCGGTCGACATGCGAACAGTATATGGCTTGCCTTAGAGCCGATGCGAGACATCTGTAGCATTACACCGATGTTGCAGCATAGAGGTGAGTATGAAGGTTCTTTTTTTATCTACTCCAAATTTCTTCTGTGTGAGGATAATATTTAAAGGTATTTATCATTTATTAGACAGAACGTAATATCGGCTCTCTATCTGCTTTTCTCTCCAAAGGGACAGCGCCATCTTTATTTCGGGCATTATTCAGGGTCAGTATCTACTCCCAGGATAGAGATGCCGGCTGAGATGACAACATTTTAAAATAGAGGTGCCTCTACACAAATTTTTGACACAATTTTGTGGAACCAGGTGTAAACAGTATTTCCTTTAGGGTACCAAACTCCAAGACTGAAAGAGCTACAGTTCTTTAGTAAATGATCTCTCTAGGCTGTGTGGTTGTAGCTATGTCATTAAAGCGGAGCTTCACCCTAAAGTGGAACTCCCGCTGATCGGAACCCCCCCCCCTCCGGTGTCACATTTGACACCTTTCAGGGGGTAGGGGGGTGCAGATACCTAAAGACAGGTATTTGCACCCACTTCCAGGCCACACAGTCTCCGGCAGACGGTGGGCATGACGTCACCTCCCCCCCCCCCCATTGTGTTCTGGGAACACTCGGCTCCCAGTACACAGCGGGAGCCAATCGGCATTCGGCAGGCGTAGCGCGACTCGAGCATGCGCCGTAGGGAACCGGGCAGTAAAGCTGGAGCGCTTCAGTTCCTGGTTCCCTCACCGAGGATGATGGGGGAGCAGCAGGGTGACGAGCGATCGCTCGTCCTCTGCTGTGGATGGCGCTGGACTCCAGGACAGGTAAGTGTCCTAATATTAAAAGTCAGCAGCTGCAGTATTTGTAGCTGCTGGCTTTTAATACATTTTTTTCAGCGGACATCCGCTTTAAAAAAAGAGACATGAAAAGGTTATAGGACAAAAGGTAAACACCCTAGTGTTAAGCTGGCTATACACTAATAGAATTTTTAAATGTGTATTCAATTTTCTAATGGTTAGTGTGGTCAAATCAACAAGTGTGTTCAACTGCTATGATGAAGAACATCAAAGGAAAAGGATCAAACATTTTTCTTGTTTCTCATATGATGGAACGGAATTCTAACAGTGAATATCATTCCCATTCATAATCACATTCACTTCCGTCCATCCCAAAATCAAGTCTTAAAATTTACAACATTGGGGATCACTGTCCGCCAATTCTGACCCTTACTCCAGCATAATCTATTTTGCCTTGCGTCATTCCTCACTTTTACGGGTTATAAATCCCTGTCAGAACTTCAGCTGATGGACCCACCTTTGCCATTTTGAAAAGCATTTCAATTAAGACATTTTTTGCACCGCTGGGGAAAACAAACACTTTTGCTTCTTCCTTTAACTGAGTTTTTTTAAAAGCTTTGTACCTCATCCTCCCTAATTCAACATGGCCTATCCCTATCCTATAAGCTACTTTCCCACCCTCCGGTTCATGTAGATCCACCCTACACTGTGAAGTTGGAATTTGACTTGGGCATCAGCCTTTTGGAAAAACAGAAGACACACATGATGCGTTTCTCTCACACCGCTTCTCTTTCCAGCACTGAAAAAAGGGGTTTAAAAATTTGGACGCATTGGTATAGGGTTCCTACAATCTTGCATAACATTTTTAGAACCACACCCTCCCTTTGCTAGCGCTGTTCCCAGCATGAGGGCACATTTCTCCATATGTTCTGGAGTTGTCCAGTTTTGAAACCTGGATTAGGGTTTGTGACCTTGTATTCAAACTCACTGACGTTCAACCGGGATCCAGCAGCCTATCTGCTTCATTTAACTCCCATGTCATTCAAACGTTATGAAAGGTCACTTACGATTCAGTTACTTAATGCTGCCAAGGCCTTAATCCCGCTTTTCTTGAAGCAATCTATAGCTCCCCTACTAAGTATTTGGTTACACAAAACTTAGGAGATTTACAGAATGGAAGATATCCTTGCTTCTGCTAATCACAGAGAGAAGTTTTGCAAAACATGGTTCTACTGGACCGACTTTACCAGGGGTATGCAACGACATTCCAGCTGCGGTAGAAGAAAAAAAAGCGAAGGTGGGACTGTAGCAGTGCTGACAATAAATAGCAAAATAATGGCATAAGTTTTAAATATTTATTAAAAAGAGAATAGTGGTGCATCAAGCTACATAGCACAGTGTAGGCCACACAGACAGGCCTAACAAGTACAAAGATAACCTGATTATTAGCACAATCTTATAAAATGTCCAGCAACATAGAACAGGTAATATGCAAAAAGATCACAACCAGGTTGATGAGACCCAATATATTTCGCCCGGATGGGCTTCTTCAGGGGTATGGTTGAGATCGAAGTTCCGGTTCTAATGATGAAATACAGAAAATATATATTTATAAATACAATAAGTACATACAGAGAAAAATGTATTTATTCTGCCAAAGCATACCACAAAGTGCCAACCTGCTGGTCCGGAAAGAAGAAAAAGAGAAGGGGTGACTGAGCACCCTAGTCACTTTCCAAGTCAGATGGACAAGACCGCGTGACAGACGTTGTCGGCCAACATGGGAGGACGTTTCAGCATAGATGGTGATAATCCACTGCCAGACAATGCCACAGGTGGAGGTCACAAAATCCCCGACCATAGGAGGAGAGGGGGTTCAGGGGGAGATGATGACCAGCTACAGAGAAGGAAATTAATTGCCATAGATATATAGTTCATAAATACATCTAAGTTATCATAAATAATGTAAGGAGAACTTCACTTACAGTGCTCAGGTGAGCATACATAGCATCTGTGGAATGACCACCTATGATTAAGGCTGCAGGGTTCGTCAAGAGAACTTTACAAGAACGCCAATTCAGACACAGGAATTCTATGGTCAGAAAAAGAAAAATGGTAAAAAAGGGAACTAAAGAAAAGGAAGGCAAGAAAATGTGTATATAGATAATAGTAAGCTGACTAAATCTGACATTATATCGGACTTTAAGCATACAGCTGGTCCACATAGGTTAAGAAACCCATTCATTTAGAAAAGTCAGAACTCATATTTTAATAGAAGCAATGAACAAGAATCTAGAGATGAGTCAGAGTATAACAGGGAAATATACTTCAGCCCAAAATGTATAGCAGGATAGTATGAATTGAGTCCATCAAAAGTACCTGGTTAATCACAGCTCAGTAGCATAGGTCATTCCAGCAGGAGTGTACAGCACACTGAGGCTGCACACATAAGCCGGCTCCCTAAGTATCTCCCGCCCCTCCCACACGTCCGAGCGTCACAGGGGGCGCGGTCGGACGTGGGCGGACAACTGATGTCAGTGCGCATGCGCCGGAAGGAGCGCAGGACAGAAGCCTACATGGGCACATGTCCGCGAGACATGTGCCCATGCCATCGGCTGCCTTGCCCCTCTCTGCCGTCAGCTTGTGGTCAATATCCATGTCCACCGGCTGTGCTCCCTCTCCTGTGGCTATGCCCTCCCTCGGCACGCCCGGATTGGTTGCGTTTTCGGCTCTCCCCGCCTACCATCACTGGGGCTTCTGGGGAATGTAGGCTTCTGTCCTGTGCTCATTCCGGCGCATGCGCACTGACATCAGTTGTCCGCCCGCGTCCGACCGCGCCCCCTGTGACGCTCGGACGTGTGGGAGGGGCGGGGGATACTTAGGGAGCCGGCTTATGTGTGCAGCCTCAGTGTGCTGTACACTCCTGCTGGAATGACCTATGCTACTGAGCTGTGATTAACCAGGTACTTTTGATGGACTCAATTCATACTATCCTGCTATACATTTTGGGCTGAAGTATATTTCCCTGTTATACTCTGACTCATCTCTAGATTCTTGTTCATTGCTTCTATTAAAATATGAGTTCTGACTTTTCTAAATGAATGGGTTTCTTAACCTATGTGGACCAGCTGTATGCTTAAAGTCCCATATAATGTCAGATTTAAGTCAGCTTACTATTATCTATATACACATTTTCTTGCCTTCCTTTTCTTTAGTTCCCTTTTTTACCATTTTTCTTTTTCTGACCATAGAATTCCTGTGTCTGAATTGGCGTTCTTGTAAAGTTCTCTTGACGAACCCTGCAGCCTTAATCATAGGTGGTCATTCCACAGATGCTATGTATGCTCACCTGAGCACTGTAAGTGAAGTTCTCCTTACATTATTTATGATAACTTAGATGTATTTATGAACTATATATCTATGGCAATTAATTTCCTTCTCTGTAGCTGGTCATCATCTCCCCCTGAACCCCCTCTCCTCCTATGGTCGGGGATTTTGTGACCTCCACCTGTGGCATTGTCTGGCAGTGGATTATCACCATCTATGCTGAAACGTCCTCTCATGTTGGCCGACAACGTCTGTCACGCGGTCTTGTCCATCTGACTTGGAAAGTGACTAGGGTGCTCAGTCACCCCTTCTCTTTTTCTTCTTTCCGGACCAGCAGGTTGGCACTTTGTGGTATGCTTTGGCAGAATGAATAAATTTTTCTCTGTATGTACTTATTGTATTTATAAATATATATTTTCTGTATTTCATCATTAGAACCGGAACTTCGATCTCAACCATACCCCTGAAGAAGCCCATCCGGGCGAAATATATTGGGTCTCATCAACCTGGTTGTGATCTTTTTGCATATTACCTGTTCTATGTTGCTGGAAATTTTATAAGATTGTGCTAATAATCAGGTTATCTTTGTACTTGTTAGGCCTGTCTGTGTGGCCTACACTGTGCTATGTAGCTTGATGCACCACTATTCTCTTTTTAATAAATATTTAAAACTTATGCCATTATTTTGCTATTTATTGTCAGCACCGCTACAGTCCCACCTTCGCTTTTTCTCTTCTACATACTACTTTGGGATGAGGTGTGTTTTTTTAGTTGTCATAATCTAGACCAGACAGATCCTGTCCATATTTTCCACATTCCAGCTGCGGTGTGTGACTTTCAGGGTCTTGCAATGTCTCATAGGACTTGTAGTTTCACCACAGCTGGGGGGCCAGGGTTGCCTACCCCTGGACTATACCTTTTCCTCTAGTTATATCGCAGACCTCGTCACCTGTACCTGGCCAGTGCATATCATCCACTCTTGGAGGCTCGATATGTAACTTCTGGGGGGTTACCTCCCATGTCCTCTGCAAGCTTTTGCCCCCGAGGGTCACTGTATCATGCTGCTGGGGTTGGGCCTCTGATTACATACCTGTCCACCCCCCCCCCCTTTTTTTGAACCATACTCTGGAATCTGGGAGTCATAACTCTATATATGAGTGGAAGGCAAATCCTGACGGTGGATAACGGGACCCTGCTTTTTCTGTGGTAGGGAACCCTCTTGCAGTAAGTGGATCTATTCTGGTCCATTTCGCTGAACCTCTCAGCTATGTTCCAGTGTAACCACATTTTTTTGTTTTGCTTTTTCTTCAATACCATTTGGACATGAGGTTTCCCCTGCAGACGGGCCTGATTTGCCCTGTTTGTATTCCTGTACTATATTTTGCCCAAAAGCCTAAAATAAAGAATAAGAAAATAAATAAAAAAATGCAACATTGTTATGGCAAATAATTTTTTTTTTTCTTCATATGAAATTTGTATAGTCACTGATGGCGTTATCGAATGCTCTGATGATCTTCGTGTGAAGGTTCACAGGAAAAACTAACAGCATATTGCCAGCTTTAGCGATAAACCTACCGCGAGCAGTTTGTGAACTGTCCTTGTTGATTTCTGAAAACAAAGTAGAATACATACATATTGCTGTATTCTGAAATAAGAGAGAGGAAAGGAAGAAAGAACAAAGAACAAGGGAGAGAGACAGAGATAAAGACAGAGACAAAATAAGGGAGAGTGTTCTGTTGGTGGCTGTAGATTTCGTTGTGGCCTGATGCGGAAAATTGTTTCTGCACCAATTCCAAAGCATAATTATCACCTGTCTGCATGTTAATGTTCATCAAAGGGCAGTTACACCCAAAAATGATTTACGCTTGCACTTAATTGCCTCTAAATTATATGTAGATTGTCTTGCTACCCTGTGTCTTTCTGATTGTGCGGTTGTAGTTTGTGATAGACACAGTGACAAGAGAAATATAAATTGCTTGTTTTCTTTTAAATTATCAAATTAACAAAATGTATCATTGCACGAAAGAACAATTTTTGTATGCATAATTTGCATTAAATATGAGCACAAATAATAACTAACACACAACACACCTTCTGGGCCAGATCCACAAACGAATTACGCCGGCGTATCTATTGATACGCCGCGTGATTTCAAAGTTCCCCCATCGTATCTTTGTTTTGTATACTCAAAACAAGATACGACTGAATGAGGGATCGATCCGACAGGCGTACGTCTTAGTACGCCATCGTATCGTAGGTGCATATTTACGCTGGCCGCTAGGTGGCGTTTCTGTCGAATTCCGCGTCGAGTATGCAAATTAGCTAGATACGGCGATCCACAAACGTACGTCCGGCCGGCGCATTTTTTTACGTAGTTTCCGTAAGGCTTTTTTCGGCGTATAGTTACCCCTGCTACCCCTATGTTAAGTATGGCCGTCGTTCCCGCGTCGAATTTTGAAAATGTTACGTCATTTGCGTAAGTCGTTTGCGAATAGGGCTTTGCGTGAATGACGTCACCGTCGTAAGCATTGGCTTGTTCCGGTTTAATTTCGAGCATGCGCACTGGGATACCCCCACGGACGGCGCATGCGCCGTTAAAAAAAAACGTAATTTACGTCGGGTCACGACGTATTAACATAAAACACGCCCCCATCACATCGATTTGAATTGCGCGCCCTTACGCCGCCTAAGCTACACTACGCCGCCGTAACTTACGGCGGAAATTCTTTCAGGATACCAAAAAAAAACTGTAAGTTACGGCGGTGTACCGTATCATAGATACGATACGCCGGAAGGAAGAATTCGCTGATCTACCTGGATCTGCCTCTCTGTATTTATAAGCGGTTATGCCCACTGTCTCTTAAATCATTTATTGAAAGTGAATGTATAGTAATTTTCTTTATAGATCAAGACTAAAAACAAATGCAGATATTTTTCTGTTTGTCAGTCAGGTAAATACAGTATAACATTTTGCGTAGTAATATTATGCAGCCTTCTATCCAGGCAGCCAATGGAAGTCAAGTCTCTATTTCGGATATTCAGCCATTTCCATTTTAATCTCTCCTGAAATAAGTCAGTTGATTACAGCATACAAGCGAATCATCTCAGCAGTAACTCCTTCCTTCTTATGCCTAGTACACATGTGGAGGATTTCGGACGGGAAAAGTTCCCGTTGGAAATCCCGAGGGGAAAGCCGAGAACCTGCTCGGTCAGTCTTTCCCCCTATACGTGGCTGGTTTTCCCGACAGGAAAACTGCGATTGAGCTTTGGCCAGGAATCCCGGACGTTTGTATGCTCCATCGCAGTTTTTCCCATAGGAAAACTGCCAAAAACCACCAGGCAAAAGTCTGCCAGTTTTCCCGGCGGGAAAAAAGAGAACTGGTTCTCTTTTTTTGTCTGGTAGTTTTTGGGCAGTTTTCCCATCTGAAAAACTGCGAAGAGCCCGGGATTCCTGGCCAAAAGCTCTCCTCAGGCCTCGTACACACGACAGAGTTTCTCGGCAGAATTCACCGAGAAACTCGGTCAAAACCCGGATTCTGCCGAGAATCTCTGTCGTGTGTACACTTTTGGCTCGATGGAGCCGCCGAGGAGCTCGTCGAGAAAATAGAGAACATGTTCTCTATTTTCTCGTTGTTCTATGGGAGAAGGCGGCCCGCCGAGCTCCTCGGCGGCTTCATCCCAAAACTCGACGAGGAACTCGACGTGCCAAGCACGTCGAGTTCCTCTGTCGTGTGTACGGGGCCTCACAGTTTTCCCGTTGAGAAAACTGATCGTGTGTATGAGGCATTAGAGTGCTCACAGGGAGGTTTTGGTCAGACAAAGGGAGCTGCAAAGCAAGCTTTTTTTGTTGTTGTTCTGTCGCAAACCTAGACTACTTGGATTAGTGTTGCATGTGTCAAGATGTTGTTGTTTTATGTATTTTTTTATTTAAGGTTTAAAAAAAAGAATAGACATGGGTAGAAGGTAGGGCTGCGCATCTTCACCGGGCTCACGATTCGATGCGATTACGATTATCAAGTCCACGATTCGATTCGATTCGATTCGGCGATGCATCACGATGCATCACGATTGCAGCGCAAGTGCGCATGGCTCTCCCCCCAAAATACTAAAGGAGATGATCAGAGACTGCAGACATGCTACAGGAGATGATTAGAGACTGCAGACATGCTACAGGAGATGATCAGAGACTGCAGACATGCTAGAGGAGATGATCAGAGACTGCAGACATGCTAGAGGAGATGATCAGAGACTGCAGACATGCTATAGGAGATGATCAGTGACTGCAGACATGCTTCAGGAGATGATCAGAGACTGCAGACATGCTTCAGGAGATGATCAGAGACTGCAGACATGCTACAGGAGATGATCAGAGACTGCAGACATGCTACAGGAGATGATCAGAGACTGCAGACATGCTACAGGAGATGATCAGAGACTGCAGACATGCTACAGGAGATGATCAGTGACTGCAGACATGCTTCAGGAGATGATCAGAGACTGCAGACATGCTTCAGGAGATGATCAGAGACTGCAGACATGCTACAGGAGATGATCAGAGACTGCAGACATGCTACAGGAGATGATCAGAGACTGCAGACATAGTACAGGAGATGATCAGAGACTGCAGACATAGTACAGGAGATGATCAGAGACTGCAGACATAGTACAGGAGATGATCAGAGACTGCGGACATAGTACATGAGATGATCAGAGACTGCGGACATAGTACATGAGATGATCAGAGACTGCGGACATAGTACAGGAGATGATCAGAGACTGCGGACATAGTACAGGAGATGATCAGAGACTGCGGACATAGTACAGGAGATGATCAGAGACTGCGGACATAGTACAGGAGATGATCAGAGATTCAGAGATTGTGGACATAGTACAGGAGATGGTCTATATTTCTCCTCCATACAGCCCAGTCCCTGCAGTGACAATGACTTATCACAGGTGACACATCAGATTCCACTACATGCCCGTACCCCCCCTGTGTCCCCGGATAACAGCACCCCCTCCTCCTCAGTACTTACATGCTGTTCTGCGCAGTGCGCACACAGGATGATTGGAGGGAACAATGAGGAAAAATACATGATTTTGCCTGTGCATTTTCAGTGTGTTTTTATGTGCTGACATTGTCATCAATACGCCCTTTAAAAATGCACAGATGACAATGAACCCTCAATAAAAATATCAGTACAGCGAGGACTACCGTGTTATTTATTTTCTATTAAAATTAACACATTCCCAAGTCCTCGCTGTACTGACATTTTTTATTGAGGGTTCATTGTCATCTGTGCATTTTTAAAGGGTGTAAATAGGGTGAAACTCCCCTTTAAAAAGTGCACAGGAATACACATGGCTGCTGGGGGGCAGGACTCAGGGATTACATTCCACAACTGACAGAGCCCTGTGAGTTTCACTGCACTGCACTGTCTGCTGAAATTTCTCTGACTCTTTGCACATTCCAGCACACTAGGAGTTAACACAGTGGAATGTGCAGAGAGTCAGAGAAATGTCAGCACAGGCAGAGCATGTGTAGGAATCAGACTGCTGATAAAATACCTGTGATACTAAATGCTGTTATAGCCAGGGCTGTAATGTGCTTTTTACAACATATGCAGAATCATACCTCATGTCTCTGTGTGTATATTACTTTCCCCTCATGTGACTCCATGCTCAGACCTGCCTCTTTCTCCTCTCATCTCCCCTGATGTCCGTTCTCAGCCCCGCCCATCGTCTATAGCTAAAGTAACAGATCACAAGAGAGGCAGGCGGGGCTGAGATCAGAAGAGACTTTGAGACGAGGGATGTGAGAGGACAGAGGAAGAGAGAGGCGGGCCGGACCATGGATCACATGATCGCATGTACAGTTACTACGGAGCTACGAGGTATGAATCTGCATACATTTTTAAAAAAAGCACACAGAGCGATTGCCACTTAATGGATTACAACGCGCATTTATAAAAAAAAACATTTTAAAAGACCTGCTCGGAGCGATCTCCCGGGAGGGGCGGGGCAAGTCGGGATGACGTCACCCGACATCGATTATTGGGGTCACATGCATCGATGCCGAATCGGGGGGCCCCGAATCGCGATGCATCGATGCATCGATTATATTCAACACCCCTAGTAGAAGGTAGGCCAGAGTCAATGAGATAGGAATGGTGAACACAGTGGGGGAATGACAAGCATATAGGTAAGCAAAAGGAAAAGTTGAAGATTTACAGGTTGTATTTAATGATTTTTTTCAAATCCCCATTTAACCACTTCCA
The DNA here is from genome assembly GCF_905171775.1 of Rana temporaria. Taxonomy (NCBI): domain Eukaryota; kingdom Metazoa; phylum Chordata; class Amphibia; order Anura; family Ranidae; genus Rana; species Rana temporaria. The sequence goes on from NC_053490.1 coordinate 429,101,400, forward strand.
TATAGGACTTTAAAACCCACCTCCATACCGGGCCTATTCTGGCACTTCTCTCCTACATGTACAAATCATCATTCTTTTGCTAGAAAATTACTCAGAACCCCCAAAAATTATATATGTTTTTTTAGCAGACACCCTAGGGAATAAAATGGCGGTCATTGCAACTTTTTATCTTGCACGGTATTTGCGCAATCATTTTTCAAACGCCTTTTTTTTTGGTAAAAAAAATGTTTTCATGAATTAAAAAATATCAAAACAGTAAAGTTAGCCCAATTTTTTTGTAAAATATGAAAGATGATGTTATGCCGAGTAAATAGATACCTAACATGTCATGCTTTAAAATTGTGCACACTCATGGAATGGCGCCAAACTTTGTTACTTAAAAATCTCCAAAGGCGACGCTTTAAAGTGTTTACAGGTTACCAGTTTAGAGTTACAGAGGAGGTCTAGTGCTAGAATTGTTGCACACGCTCTAACGCAGGCAGCGACACCTCACATGTGTGGTTTAAATGACCGATACATACGTGGGCGGGACTTACGCGTGCGTTCGCTTCTGAGCGCGAGCTACCAGGGACAGGGGCGTTTACATTTATTTTTTTTTATTTTTTTTTACTTATTTATTTATTTTTTACACTAAAAAAATAAAAAATTTGATCGCTTTTATTCCTATTACAAGGAATGTAAACATCCCTTGTAAGAGGTATAGGAGGTTATTTACGAAAGGCAAATCCACTTTGCACTACAAGTGCACCTGAAAGTGCAGTCACTGTAAATCTGAGGGGTAGATCTGAAATGAGGGGAAGCTCTGCTGATTTTATCATCCAATCATGTGCAAGCTAAAATGCTGTTTTTTATTTCCTTGCATGTTCCCCTCGGATCCACAGCGACTGCACTTTCAAGTGCACATGTAGTGCAAAGTGGATTTGCCTTTAGTAAATGACCCCCATTGTGTGTGACAGGTCCTCTTTAAGGAGAGATGCGGGGTCAATAAGACCCCACATCTCTCCTCCAGGCTGGAAAGAATGAGATTGTGAAAAACAACTTCACAGATCTCATTCTTACTAGCCGCAATTGCGGTTTGTTTACTTACGGGTACCCGGGCGTGATGTCATCACATCGCGCCCGGGCCTCCGACGGTCATAGAGATGACTGCTGACCATCTGGTCACCAGTCATCTCTATGCTGCACATCCGGCGGACGGCGATCATCTCTCCGGGCCCCCGATGGGACGGGAGAGCCCGGAGAAGCACCGGATGGCGGCGGGAGGGGGGGGATGTCCCCTCCCGCCACCTATAAGAATGATCAAGCGGTGGAACCGCCGCTATGATCATTCTTACGGTGCGCAGGATCGCCGCCAGAAGAAAATTATATCTGAATGATGCCTCTAGGTGCAGGCATCATTCAGATATCCCCACACAAAGTACAGGACGTCATATAACGTCCACCCGGGATAACAGATCCCCTTTTTGGACGTCATATGACGGCGTGCGGTTTTAAAGTGGTTAAAGACAATCTTCAGGTTTTCCAGAAGAAAATAAATATTTTGTAACATGCATATTATTGCTTCAGTCCTAATATCATTTTCCAAGTTATATTGTGTCTGTGGCTTGATAAGGTGTTTGCAGTGAACCATAAACTGCAAAAAGTGAATCTAATAAACGGAGGAACATAAGGTGCTCCATCAAATGCTTTCCATTTGCATTGTCCCTGCAGTAAAAAATAATGTAAGAGTATGTATGTAAATGTATTCAGTGCATCTTAGAATAGATCACAAATCAGATGCACCATATCACTATGCACAGAACATGTCATTAGTCTCTATATGCAGACTATTTGTGTTAAATGGGGCATACAATCTGACAATATATTTTCTATGTACAGGATAGGACCCTAGAGTGGGTATATACCATCAGTGTGTAAAACTAAAACTGGTGCACACAGAATCTGGTGCAGCTATGCATAGTAACCAATCAACTTCCAGGTTTAAAGGGGTTGTAAACCCTTATGTTTTTTCCCCTTAATGCATCCTATGCATTAACGTGAAAAGAATTCTCACACTGACCGGCCCCAAGGCCCCCAGTTTTACTCACCTGAGCCCTGTAATTCCCACTGTGGAAACGCGTTCTTCCTCTCTGCCTGAGGTTCTCGGCTCTTGATTGGATAGATTGATAGCAGCACAGTCATTGGCTCCCTCTGCTGTCAATAAAAATCCAATGATGCTGGCACCAGGCCAAGTCCGGCATTCTGCGTCTACTCAGGAGCGTGCCCGCAAGGTAACCACCCGGGAGAGCGCTTCTCCTAGGGGGTTATACGATGGAGCTGATAGCACCACAAAGGGACTCCAGAATAGGATGATCGGGGCCATTCTGTGCAAAACTAACTGCGTAGTGGAGGTAAGTATGACATGTTTGTTATTTAAAAAAAAAACAAAGCTTTACAATTGATTGGTTACTATGCACAGCTTCACCAGATTCTATGAGCATCAGTTTTAGTAAAGCTCCCCCAATGGGCTCAGAATCTTCGTTCATGACACCCTAATTCCCTGTGTGAGTCGACTCCAGTCCTCAAGGTGCCCCAACAGGTCATGTTTTCAGGCTTTCCATTATTTTGCACAGGTGATTAGATCAGTTTCATTGCCTTAGTAATTACCACAGCCGTTTCATCTGAGAGAAATCGTGAAAACATGACCTGTTGGAGCGCCTTGAGGACTGGAGTTGAGAAACACTGCCTTAATTTATACCTGCATACAATATTGTGGTCAAATCTTCTTTTCGCATTGCAAAAGACAAAGCCCTCAGGCAACTATAATGATTTTTTTTAATCCTCTATGAGCATAGCAGCAATGTTCCCAAGCTTCCAGATGCCTGCCAGTGGTGAGTAAAAAGGGCTTGTAACTTGGACCTCATTCAGCCTAGATTCAGGGAGCAAATATGTATATATAATATGTATATAACATGCAGACGATAGGCATGAGCTGGAGTCATGGTGAGTTAAAGTTTGGTGTTTCTCCCAGGGCATATGAAGGACTCTGGAGAGCACACTTAGGCCTTGTACACACGGTCGGTCAAAACTGATGGAAACGGACTGAAGGTCCGTTTCATCGGTCCAAACCGTTGGTGTGTCGGCCCCATCGGTCCGTTATCCTTCGGTCGAAAAATTTAGAACTTGCTTTAAAATTTAACCGATGGATGCCTAACTGATCGGTCAAAACCGACGGTTAGTATGCAAAAGCATCGGTTAAAAGCCAGCACATGCTCAGAATCAAGTCGACGCATGCTTGGAAGCATTGAACTTCATTTTTCTCAGCACGTCGTTGTGTTTTACATCCCCGCGTTGGACTCAATCGTTTTTTTAACTGATGGTGTGTAGGCACATCAGACCATCAGTCGGCTTCATCGGTTAACCGATGAGAACGGTCCTTCGGACCATTCTCATCGGATGGACTGATCATGTGTATAGGGCTTTAGGCGGTATACAAGGTGTGTCTAAAAAGTTTGGTAAATGGTATCAGAAAACAAACAAAACAGAAGATACAAACAAATTACCTTTATAGGCCATCGATAATAATCGCCATCCTTCACAACACACTTTTGGCAACATTCATAAAACATCTGGAAACTGTCAACAAAGGCCTCTTTGGGAATCGATCTCAGAATCACTGTCACACATTCTTGAATGATCTCATCATTGTTGAATAAGAAGATCAACTTTGTCTTGACCTTGAACTTTTGCAGGCAACTCTTTTTGGGTCGCGGGGAAGACCATGAACACCATTCCATCAACTGCCGCTTCAATTCCGGATCGAACTGGTAGCACCATGTCTCATCCCCTGTAACGATGGTTCCCAGAAAGTATGGATTCTGGTCACACATGGTAATGAAATCTCCAGAGGTTTCCATCTGTTTTTCTTTCTGTTTGTCTGTCAGCTTGTGCGACACACACCGGGAACAGATCTTCCGCTTACCCAAATCTTTGCGGATGATGGTGCGCAACGTGTCCTTGCTAATGCCCAATTCCTCCGCCATCAATCGTAGAGTCAGTCACTGATTCCATGCCAGCATTTGTCGCACTGGCTCGATCATGTCTGGGGCTCTGCTTGTCAATGGCCAACCCAAACGTGGCTCATCCTCAGTCGTTTCCTTCCCATCGCAAAAGTTTGAACCATTTTTTGCTCACAGCTTCCGTCCCATACACTGGCACCAACATTTCATGAGCCTCTGTCGCCCCAACTTGTAGCAGAACTTGATGTTTACTCAATGTTCCATTGCACTGTCACACCCTGCCTCTCACACTGACTACATTCGATTGCCCACAGTGGGTTTACTCTCATGGTCACGTGTACTACACACTAGGTGGTGTTTCTTGTTGTGTCTCTGGATAGCCATATGCATGCATCCGCACCTGGCCCATGTTGTCGTTAAGATATCAGACAATTCATCAAACTTTTTAGACACACCTCTTATTTATAAATCAGTGAATGTGACATTCACCAAATATTCACTTAAGGTGTTTCTTACTGGTGCATGTGTTTAAAATTACAGTGATTGATTCACCTGTAGCAGGCTCTAGAGTGAATAGAGCATATGTCAAGGCAAACAATATATATATTTTATAGGTCTCTGCAATACATAAACATTTCCTATGTTTGACCTTTTTAAACATGCATTAAAGTGAAAAAACAACCGACAATACCGGCCCCCCAGCCCCCCGTTATACTTACCTGACCCCTCAAAAGTCCCACGCTCACCCCCGACATCCTCTTCGCCACTCAGCCTGGCTGTTGATTGGTTACAGTGGATGGATTGAAAGCAGCCATTGGCTCGCACTGCTGTCAATCACATCCAATGACACGGCGCACTGGGGGGCCCGGCCTGAGTGATACAGTGAGCGGCTATGGCCGCCGCCTGTATCACTGGAGCGTGCCCGCAAGAACTTAACAGGTGTTGAGTCCTTGTGGGGGAGCTGAGACAGCTGCGGAGGCACCCCAGAAGACCAGGTTTGGGGCCACTCTGTACAAAATGAGCTGCACAGTGGAGTTAAGTATAACATGTTTGTTATTTAAAAAAAAAAAAAAAATATATATATATATATATATATATATATATATATATATATATATATATATATATATATCTTTAGTGATCCTTTCATTTCAGTTGGAGTACAAAAAATGTATTTATAATCATAATTAAAATCATGTTACTTGGGATTTAAATTAACGTTTGTATGGAAGCTAAACACGAAGGGGTAGATCCACGTATCTCCGCTGCGCCCGGCGCAGATGTGAGATACGCTACGCCGCTGTAACTTACCTGGCTTTGGTTTGAATCCTCAATGAATTTGCGCCGTAAGTTACGGCGGCGTAGTGTATCTCTCACGGCGGATTTCAAATTGGGCGGGTAGGGGGCGTGTTTCATTTAAATAAAGCGCGTCCCCGCGTCGAACAAACTGCGCATGCGCCGTCCCTAAAATTTCCCGCCGTGCATTGTGCTAAATGACGTCGCAAGGACGTCATTGTTTTCAACGTGAACGTAAATGGCGTCCAGCCCCATTCACGAACGACTTACGCAAACAACGTAAAATTTTCAAAATTAGACGCGGGAACAACGGCCATACTTAACATTGAGTACGCCACCAGAAAGCAGCTTTAACTATACACCGGAAAAAGCCGAACGGAAATGACGTAAAAAAATGCGACGGCCGCTCGTACATTCGTGGATCGTCGGAAATAGCTAATTTGCGAACTCAACGCGGATTACGACGTGAACGCCACCTAGCAGACGCCGAAAAATTGCATCTAAGATCCAACGGCGTACGAAGACATACGCGTGTCTGATCTAACACAGATGCCGTCGTATCTTGTTTTGGGGATACCAAAACAAAGATACGACGTGCAAAATTTGAAATTACGTGGCGTATCAAGAGATACGCCGCAGAATTTCTTTGAGGATCTGCCCCGAAGTATACAGTATGTACATACAGCTCAATGTGTTTTGAATGGACGCCAAATATCTATATGTACAAAGAATAAATGAAAAATTTGAATCTCACAAAACTTCCTTAGAGGTAAAATACAGTAAAGGGTGTCCTTACATGACTTTTCATAAATTCTTTTTAGTCACAAATATTTGCAAGTATTACACACTCTATAAACATAGTAGATCCACTTAACAACAATAAAGCGATAACTTGCTCAACTTGAAAGTGTCCTTTCCTAGAATAATTTACAGACCATCCATAACTATAAATGTACAAAGCAATAAAACAGTATAATGTTATCAAGGGCTAGTATTTAGTTTGAAAGTACACGTCAAGAAAAAAAAAATTATGACCTTTTTCTAAAACTACCAGTACTTCTAAGTGACAGCCCTAAAATGGTAAAATGTTTTTTTAATTTATACATGTTCTGGGACAGTGACTCGGAATATATGGAAGTGAAAGCAATGGCAGCCTACATAATTCCTGTAAGTAGTATTCTCTGTGGTTGACTGAATGATCTGACAGTTCTCTCATATACAGGTACAGAGCAGAAAATACATACAGTAGTTACTGTTTCATGGACACATTTTAGATATTAGCTACATTGATGTCAAAGTTTTTTTTTTACAATGATGGATTTGTTTTAGCTAGTTGATCAGATGACTTTTTTCTTATACAAATTCCAATTTCCTCAGGGATGAAGCAGCATACTTTTTTTCTACAACTCTCAAAAATATAAAAAACTAGGTGCCAAATAAGCAAGGACTTTCTATTTCAATAATTGTATTTGTTTTCAAAAGGGGAGAAAACATAACAGTTGCTCACGTGGTGGCTACGTAATAACAGTAGCATCATATACCATAATGGATACATTTTAAAGAGCCCGTGCTATGGAGAACAATAATAATACGTGAATAACTCTATAAATTAAAGGAACACTAAGGCCGATGGAAACGGACTGAAGGACCGTTTCATCTGTCCAAACCGATGGTGTGTGGGCCCCA